>NC_084953.1:26353736-26668075 GCF_949316205.1 Platichthys flesus
GTCCCATCCAATCGAACATAGAGATATCTGTAAAAGACCAGGAGAATGGTTGTTACTCACTTTAAGTGACTCCCCCCCTAAAAAACTAAAAACAATTAAATGTTGGTTTCCCAAATATTACCTTCTAGATCTACATAATTTCTCAAAGAGGTCCAGTGTTTGTGTGTAGTTGGAGACGAGCACCACTCTGTCACTAGTTGTTGTCCTTGTCATTGCCAGGATGTAATCAAGAACCAGCATTTTCCCTGGAAAAGAAGACAACTTCCATAAATTCTTCATTTTTATGGCACTCTTCAACTCAAGGTGCTTTACATCGAAAGATACATTCACCCATTTACACATATACAGCACTTTCTAAACCCAACACTTTGTCAATCACACATCTCATTTGCTACAGAAGGCGCAGCCTAAGGGGCTGTAAGGGGCATTTGGGGGATTCAGTGTCTTGCACAAGGACACTGCGGACTGTAGGAAATCTAAGCAAACTCCTGAGCATCTGATGGGTGGACAACCGGCCCTACATTTGGACTCACAAACACCAAGATACACCACAATTATTTAACCTGCAAAAACGGGTGCTTTTGTCCACTTAGGGCCAAGAGAACAGTATGCAGTATTCACTCGCAGTTTAGGTCTGGTTTGGTCTCTATCAAATGCTTCTATCCAGGGCTGAACTAAACTTTTTGTCAGAACTTTTTCACTGAGACCAGCTGCTGCTGGAAACAAGACTGATGAGAGCGCTGCGAAAGAACCAAAACAGTGAGGCTTCAGTGGGGCAAGAGGCAAAAGACAACAAGAAGCTCCACAGACATGAGGGGAAATAATTCTCTACAGGTTTGTCACACCTGTCATCTTCAGGAACTCATGTTAAGAGCAGTTGATATGAACATTTTGAATAGACATTATTTTCAAAGGCCCCATAAAATACAGTGAGGTTTAGGAACTAAATCTCTGACTTTTCACTTCCTCTAAAATACTTTTAATGTTTAATGACTTATCCTGCACACAGGGGTGTTTACTCATTTTGCAGCCAATAACAAAGCTTTCTGGAATTGTTAACTCCTGCCCTGTGACTAGAATTCTGCCATTAGTGACTGGCCCACAGGTTTCATTCAGTTTGATTAATGGGTAAAATCCACAGGCATGGGAGAGCAACTGTAACTTTCAATATTTAACTACTTTAATAGTTCAATAGATCGTTTTTTGTCGAAAAATTACCTCAGTTATTCTACTTCTCCTAAATATGAGTCAATCATGCTGTATTTCTGTATTACTTTCTTTTTAACACTATCACAGCTGTATTGTACATGTTCTTACCAGAAAGCTGAGGCTCCACGGCTTTAGAGCAGTATCCCTGTGGAAATAGATCCAGTGCCCCGTCAAAGCCCTCCTCACCCTCCACACACTTCTCATAGATGAGTGCTGGGTCTAGAACACAGACCAAGCAGCAGATGGTTCTAAATAAAATGGGTACTACTTGGCCAATGGCATAATAAAAACCACCAAATTTTACAATTGAATCTGTACTTGAGAAGCCTACCTTAAAAAGGTAACAAGTTTCTCTCGATCAAGGATACATTCACTGATAATACACACAAAGTAGTGTGTTCTATTTGATTTAAGCACTTACGATTACACAGTTTCTTGAGTGATGTGATGGAAGACAGGGAGGAGACACTTATCTTGCCCTCCTGTAACGTCTCAACAGGTTTGGCCTGCCTCAGGAAACGCTTATAGAGCTCAGTCTGCAGAGGAGTCAGCCTGAAGAGAAACACATCACTTCTATGAATGAAAACTCTTTCTTCAAATATTGTCAATGTTTTGTCATGAAACAGCATTATAAACTACAGTATCACCATTCAACAAAATGAAGCCATATTTCTCGACTTCATTTTGTAAAATGTAGAGCAATGTTTCTACTTCAAGTTATGAAAAACACAACTTTAGTATTGGTACTGGACCACAGTTGTATGTTTAAGGTATGTACAGTATTTATATATATATATATATATATATATATAAAGCTTTAATAATACTTAAACCTAGACAAACATATTCCATCTCTCTTTTTACATCTAAACATTTATGAAGACACCTGGTGAATCCACCTACCTGCAACATACAACCTGCTCAATTTTCACAGGGAGATACTTCGACAAGATATCAGACGTTCTCCTGATCAGACACCTGTGGAGGCACAACATGCTCAATATTATAAGGACAGTTAAATACAATCATGTGTTGGCATGTATTATGTTAAATGCATTGAAAAATAAATTAGAAGAAGTGAATTAAACACCTGATGACCTTATAGCAGTGAAAGGTAGAAATGAACAATGTGGATAAAATCTTCTTTTAGAGTACATTGAATTTTACACAAAGTAGATATTTATATACATCATGCCAGTTAAATTATAGAAAAGCCAGAGATAAAATGTACACTTCATCTGATTTAAAAAAACACTAGTACATAGGAAAAACTAAAAATACAATTTTCAAAGGTTGTGTTTAAAGTTTTTTTATGTGTGGTGGTAGGTGGCGGAAATCTGAAAAAAATAGCAAATAACGAAATTATCCAGGAGCTCTACAGAGCTCACTGTCGGTGTCGATTCAAAACAAACTCATTATTACAGACTTATAATGAGAGGAGGGACCTTGGGCGTAGCAGATGGTTTCACTACATGTCATACGGAGGGCAGGTCCACCAGATATGAGCTTAATGGAATGACCACTTTGTACCAAAAAATAAATTGAGACTAGGTGAAAGACAAAGTCTATGTGAGAATGACATTTCCAAGATGCAGGAGAAAGATATTTAAAAAAAGCATATGAAGTTTTTATAAAGGACTGACAAGTTAACTGAAACATGAAAATATAATAGAAATAATACACCCTGTGATATATGTGTGTGCTGACCTGTTGACGATGCTGATGAGCTCCTTGAGTTTCTCCTCTCCAGCGTGTCTGTCTCTGTCAGTGGCATCTGCATCTCTACCCCTCAGGATGGGAAGCTCAAAGCGCTTTTTAAACTCCTGAGCTGTGCCTGTCATCAAGATGAAGAAACAAACAAGTAAACAAACAAAGCACTAACTGCAGAAATAACTCAAATGTGTGTGTGTGTGTATCTGTTTGTATGAGTGTGAGTGTGAGTGTGTGTGTGCGTGCTTACCAAGGATTCCAGCATTAACAAAGTGGACCAGGCTGAAGTACTCCAGCAGATCATTCTGGATGGGCGTGCCTGATATCAGTACTCTCCTCTGTGCACTCATGGCATTCAAGGCCTGGTATGTCTGGTTGTCAGAGTTCTTTAATCGATGGCCCTACACACATACAATTATTTTTTCGTTTGTTTAACTAATGCAAAATGCACACTGCTACTGAGACCTGGGTTGGTAACAAAAAAACCAATAGTTTCAGTTAAGTGATCACACATCTGGTTTGAAATGTTTCAGGTGAAAGTAAATTATGTATGACATTCTAATATTTACTTTAGCTTACTGACATCACAGTTTGTCCAAACTCAGTGTGACTAAAGAAAGCCTTGTGGGGCCCCAACAGAATTGCAAAGGTATTTGCTGACATCAACACATGAACATGAACAGTCACACACAAATGTAACAACACTGTAACAGCTGTTCCTGACAATTCTAAAGAGTAACGGGTCATACGAAATACCTCGTCACAAATGACAAGTCCAACTTTGCCCTTGTGTAAGACCTCAGCGTGCAGTCGAAAGGTCTCATAGGATATGATCAGGATTGGGGTGTGAACTCTCAAACCATGCTGAGACATGAAGTTCACTAGAAATCACAGAAAACAAACCAATTAAGAGACACACTCCTTACTCCATAACAACTCCTTAAGAAAACCTTTCTCATAACATAAGTTGGTATGTTGTTTAAGGAAACTTCCATGGACGTGGAATGCTATAATTTTGTCTCTGTGCTTGTGAATAATCATTGTGTGGATTTATTATCAGTGAGTCCAGTCACAGGCCTCTTATATAAAATAAGTATTTTAACCTGAAATCTGCCCTGAGATGATGATGAGTGCAAATTGTTTGCCTGGCTGGAACACATCAAGGAATATATAGGAAGAAATATGTATAACTGCCGCCTTAAAGGCACGTGCGTGTCTGACTATATACAGCATTCTGAAAGACTAAAACCTACAATCCAAGATGACAGGTGAAGGTAACTGGTAATGAATGTGTGGCCACCTGACAAGTATTTTCAATGTGCCCACTGACAATTAGTGTTAACCCGTCTCAAAAGATTGATTATGTTTACGATATGGCCCAAGAGGGGACTTACCAACATATCTCTTAGCTGTGGGTATTCATAATGAGAGGGAAGGAAGAGATTAACTAACCTAACTGCTTATCGATTGCATCCTTTGAACCTCCATCAATGGCCACTGGTGTGATGCGTCCTCCCAGCCACTTTCCTATTTCATTGTACCAGTTGCGAACTAGACTAGAAGGTGAAACCACAATGACCTTGTCTATCTCTGGCTTAGTGTCAGGGCTTTGGCGTAGCAAGGTCCAAATTAGGGCGATGCACTGCAAAGTCTTCCCCAAGCCCATCTCATCAGCCATGATGCAGCCATATGATTCAGAGATGCGTCTGCCTGTCACACACTCCCACAGGAACTTTACCCCCTGTGGGAAACAAAAGACATAATTTTCAACTTCACAGACAAAATCTTATCGTTACATCAACACTTTATCCGTGGTTCACCTCATATCTTATAGATGAAGACTCTAAGATGTAATTAAAGGTTAGAGAAGAAGCTTGTAAGTGGACCAATACTTGACTTTTTTCTGTCACCCAACTGTTTGTAATGTCTAAGAGTGAACAGACTTCTGAATCCACCAACAAAAGGCCAAATTATAGCAAAAGATTCTACATTTCTATGGTTCAACACTGTTGTAATTTTCGTTTAGTACAGGAAAAAAAAACGTTTACTTCTCTCTGATGGGGTCTGAGCACTTTTCCTAAAACTGGATCCACGACAACATGGACTGGAAGTTTTTCTCTGAGCAGGAAAAAGAGGGATCCTTTTATTACATACATTTGTCCACTTATTAATTAATCATTAATCAATGAAACATATGTTCTTGAAGTCAATATTGTAGATGTGTGTAGTCAATAACTGATGAGTCTGCCTTAACAATATGGTATGTGACAACTGTCTGATAGATATGCAACAGATCACTGTGAGGTGATAATGGGTGGCAGATTGCCAACTCATTGAAAGATTTTACTAATGGTAAAAATCTCCAGATTATTGAAGACACATCTAATGGAAACTTTATCCACCAGTCACCACCCTTAATTTTAAGTGTCAATCAATAAAGTGTTTTCATTGTAGAATCAATTAAGAGATTATTTGATGGAGGGAGGTACCTACTTGTCAGCTTTTATCAGGTCATGAGCACTCAGATTCGGGGGCTCATAAAGAACCAAAGCATCCTCTGCAAAGGGATCGTGAAGTGCTTTCCTCACTCCTGCACGCTTCAGACCAAGTGCCCGGATTCCCAGTGCCCCTGTGGAAATTAAGCAGTTAAGTGAATCCTTTGTAATGTCATGTAATGCACTAGACATAAGTAGATGTAAGAGAAGCTGTATTGAAGAGTGGAATGTTACCTGTGTAATTTGGAATTGGGATTTTAAATGGCTTGGAGAGGATACTTCGAATAAATGCCTCCTGTGGATATGAATTTAAACAAGTTACCCAAGTAATGGCCTCAAGCAGTAACCATAACTGCATTCTTTTACAAAATGTGTGCAAAGATTTAATACCAGATAGTGCTTACATGTTTTTCACCATCCACACATGCAGGCCAGCTGTTGAGCTGAGTCAGAGGCTTTCTGAAAGGAGAAATATGGTTCTCTCTCATCTCATTATCTCTTTTTCTTTTTTTCTCCTGTGAATAGGCACAACACACATTTCAATTTCAACACTCACGTTCTCAACCTAACCATTTTTATACTAACTAAGTCACACAATTTCTTCCTGCTTTCCAAACAAGAGGCCTTATGAAGAAAAACTGTGACTCCCTTATCTCCATAAATGACACATTATAAACATGAGAGACCAATACATAAACTATAGAAAACTAATGCTTCCCAATGATTCAGCAAGAAAGTGTTTACAAAATGAAAATAGGCTGTTGTTGTTAAGTGTCTGCAGACATGTTTAACAAGGTCTGTGAATATTCCGGCAAGTAAGAAGACATCCAACTCATCATTATCATTATTATCATCAGCACCATCACTATCACTTTATACCACCAGTGAGCATTTTACATGGCCCGTATACACTAATGTATCTTACCTGTTTCTTCTAAACCTGATTTTTTTTATTATTATAGTAAAGCACCTTGGTTCAGCACCTGCTTTTTTTTAAATATACTATGTACAGATATGAGACTTGACTACATACATTCACCTATTTTAGGATGTAGGAAAGGAAACCAACATTTTACTGATCCAGTTGATAACCATTGTCAGAGCACAGGTTATCAGGGCGGCTGCAAACCATTTACATGAGATATACTGGCTGTGTCTAAGTTGCTCCGCAAACCAGACCCCGGGCCACCCCCTCCACACAGGTGGTTAACACGGTAGAGTTCAATGATGTGTTCGAGTCCCACTAACTCACGGTTCTACATGTCCACTCCTCGTCCTCACAGGAGTCACCTCCCTGCCTCCGCTTAGCGACCTGACTGGGAGCCAGACTCCTCCTCTGGAACGACGGGTTTACAAGGAATGGATTAGTTACAGAGCGTAGTTACGATTCTGCAGCGCCAGGGAACAAACACTCACCATCTTCCAACGTTCAGCGCCTGTTGCCCAGGAAACGCGTCACTCCCATGTTGATCTGCGAGAGGTAGAGCCCTCAGATAGTGACGTTCACCTCAGCTGCTGTCAGTCCTGTGAAGATCTCATAGCAGTCTTCATTAGAATGACACGGCGGTACCCCTCCGGTTTTCTCTAGCGAACTTTCTATCAAAGTTCGCGCTAAATGTTGCACAACAGTACGGCAAGCCCAAAAGGTCATACTAACTGTTGTGTGCCTGCTGTAGTGCGCCGCCAGCTGGGAGACAGCTGATATTGCAATCCCTATACCATACTGCACTGTCCTTTCAAACCTGAGTGTTTGGAATGGGATGTTCGCTGCTACTGTGTTAATAGTCCAGGGAAAGTAGCTCATTTTGGAGCCAAAAATCGAACTAATTGTAAAATAAAAAATGTCAGCATAGATCATTTCTATGAGGTGTCCAGGACAACATAATAAAAAGTCCTTAGAAATCCTAGATGAGGAAACATGTTTAATTCTCATTAAAGTGTGCCAATAAGGCCAGGCAACAAAATCAATCAATCAATCAAATTGTATTTGTATAGCCCATATTCACAAATTACAATTCATCTCATAGGGCTTTAACAGGGTGTGACATCCTCTGTCCTTAACCCTCAGCAAGAGTAAGGAAAAACTACTAAAAACCCTTTTAACAGGGTAAAAACACGTAGAAACCTCAGAGAGAGCCACATGTGAGGGATCCCTCTCCCAGGACGGACAGAAGTGCAATAGATGCCACGTGTAGGAGAACATCATCAATAATCAAAGTCTCTAGCAGCATTTGATGAGGGTAGACATCCCGAAGGACAACCCTAACATGACATGCCAAGCAGTCCCGCTGCAAGCACAGTCCATGCTCAGCAACCATCCAGACCACGATCCACCATCCAGACCAGACCCCCCTCCAGTCCTCAGTCACCGTCCACCGCCGCCCACCAGGACCCATCACGAGCCACCACCGCGGTCCTGGTCCACCGCCCGTGCCCAATGCCAACGCGACACAGGGTCCGCCACCAGCACCACGATCAGCCCACATGACTCAGAATCCGCCACACTGCGACCCCCTGCGACCCCCGGTGCGCGATCCACAAACCGCAATCCATGGTGCGGCCACAGAGGCCCTGGATCTGCGGGTGAAAAAGCAAAGGGATTTCGGGGAAGGGGGATAGGGATGGAGAAGAGGAAGGAGAAGCTGAAAAGAGAAGCTCCGTGTGTCATGTGTCATAAAATAGAACAAGTAACGTTCTGCCGCACTAATTAGCTCTAACTATAAGCTTTATCAAAAAGGAAGGTTTTGAGCCTACTCTTAAACGAAAAGATGGTGTCTGCCTCCCGAACTGAAAGTGGTAGATTATTCCACAGCCGAGGGGCTTGATGGCTAAAAGCTCTGGCTCCTTCTCTACTTTTAGAGACTTTTGGGGCGACAAGTAGGCTTGAATTCTGGGAGCGGAGTGCTCTAGCGGGTTTATAAGGTACTAACAGCTCTTTAAGGTAAAAAGGCGCTATATTATTAAGAGGAGAATTTTTAATTCTATTCTAGATTTAACTGGAAGCCAGTGTAGCGAAGCTAATACTGGAGAAATGTGCTCTCTTCTCTTTGTTCTCGTCAGGACACGTGCTGCGGCATTTTGGACAAGCTGTAGAGTCTTTAACGACTTACTGCTGGAGCCTGATAATAATGAATTACAATAGTCCAGTCTCGATGTAACAAAGGCGTGGACTAGTTTTTCTGCATCTTTTTGTGAAATGACATGTCTAATTTTTGAAATATTATGCAAGTGGAAAAAAGCAGTCCTAGAAATTTGTTTTAAGTGACTATTAAAGGATAAATCAGGATCGAAGATCACCCCCAAGTTCCTGACTGTTTCATTGGAAGCAAGGGCAATGTCGTCTAGCGCAGCTATATCATTAGATAATGTATCTCTAAGGTGTTTGGGGCCAAGTATTATAACCTCTTTTTTGTCTGAGTTTAATAAGAGAAAATTGCGGGTCATCCAGGTTTTTATGTCTTTGAGACATGTTCGAAGTTTAGTTAATTGATTACTTTGTTCAGGTTTGATTGACAAATATAACTGGGTGTCATCCGCATAGCAGTGGAAATTTACAGAGCGTGTACTGATAATGTTTCCTAGTGGAAGCATATATAATGAGAATAAAATTGGGCCGAGCACAGAGCCCTGTGGAACACCATGGTTAACTATGGCGCGCACAGATGACTCATCATTAATTTGCACGAATTGGGAGCGATCAGAAAAATAAGATTTAAACCAGTTAAGGGCGGTCCATTAATGTTAACTAACTGTTTGAGTCTTTGTAACAAAATTTGATGGTCAATTGTACTGAATGCTGCACTGAGATCTAACAGAATGAGGACAGACACAAGTCCCTGATCTGAGGCTATTAAAAGGTCATTAGTGACTTTTGCCAAGGCTGTCGCTGTACTGTGATTGGCTCTAAACCCTGATTGAAAGTCTTCATATGTATTATTTTCCTGGAGAAACTCACACAGCTGATTGGCTACAGCTTTTTCTAAGATTTTAGAAATGAAGGGGAGATTAGATATTAGCCTGTAATTGGCTAAAACCTCTGGGTCTGGGGTGGATTTTTTGAGTAGGGGTTTGATTACAGCTATTTTAAAAGACTGTGGTACATAACCTGATGATAATGACAGATTGATAATGTTAAGTAACGAACTATCAATTAGGGGCAGAATTTCTTTAAGTAATTTTGTAGGAATGGGATCTAAGATACAGGTTGTTGGTTTAGAACCTGAGATTAATTTGTTAAACTGATCACGGGTGATCAGAGAGAAGCTGTCTAAGTAATGGGTAGGATTCTCAGCCGTTTCTGAGATCTCTGTTGTTGGGAGGGTATAAGTGCCAATTGGGGGCAGGAGATGGTTGATTTTATTTCTAATGTTTGAATTTTATCATTAAAAAAGGTCATAAAGATATTGCTATTTAGGGATCGAGGAATACTGGGTTCGGTGGAGGTGTGACTCTCTGTCAGCCTGGGTACAGTGCTGAAGAGAAACCTGGGGTTGTTTTTATTCTCTTCTATTGCTTTGTGGAGAGCCTTTTTATATTCTTTAACACTATTCTTCCAGTCTATTCGATTTTCAACATGGTTGCTGGAGCGCCACTTCCTTTCTAGTTTTCTTGATAATTGTTTTAACTCATTTGTCTGGGAATTATACCACGGAGCTAATTTACTATGTTTGACATTTTTCTTTTTTAGAGGCGCTATTGAGTCTAATGTTAATCGTAATGAGTCTGCAGAGCTATCGACAAGGTGGTCGATCTCAATGGAGCTCAGGTTTTTAACGAAATTTGTTGTTTATATCTACTGCTAATACAGGTTTAAATGTAATTGGGATTATTTCCTTAAATTTAGCTACAGCACTATCAGGTAGACATCTAGAAAATGAATTTTTTATTAGTGGCATATATTCAGTTATTGAAAAATCAAAGGTTATTAAATTATGGTCTGATAGAACTGGATTGCGCGGAAGTACTGTTAATTTTCAATTCCTAAACCGTACGATAATACCAAGTCAAGTGTGTGGTTACCACAATGAGTAGGTTTGTGCACACACTGACTGATACCAAAGAGTCTAGTATTGAAATAAATGCTACGCTAAGGCAATCTTTATTATTATCAACATGAATATTAAAGTCACCAACAATAATAATTTTATCGGTCTTTAGGACTAAGTTTGATAAAAACTCAGGGAATTCTTTTAAAAATTCAGTATAAGCCCTGGGAGCACGGTAAACTACAGCAAATATGATTGGCTGTTGGTGGTTCCTGGATTGGCGTGGAGGACTAAGAACCAGACATTCAAATGATTTGTAGCTGAGTTTAGGTTTAGGATTAATTGATAGACTGGAATTAAAAATAGCAGCAACTCCACCTCCTCACCCAATTTCTCTAGGAACCTGTGAATTGATATGACTGGGGGGAGTAGATTCATTTAGACTGACATATTCATCAGGATGCAGCCACGTCTCAGTGAGGGACAATAAATCTATGTTGTAATCAGAGACTATTTCATTAACTAAAAGAGCCCTTTTTGCCAGTGATCTAATGTTTAAAAGACCACATTTAAAAGTCTGGGTTTCCTGTGTTGTTTCCTGTGTTGTTTTAATTTGTATTAAATTTCTGTTTGGAGTTCTCGCTCTGTTATTGTTTAATTTCAATAATTTAATCGGACGGTGAACAGACACAATCTCTATGGGGTTGTGTGACTGATCCAGAGGGAGAGCAGAGAAGTGTTTAGCACTGCAGCTCTGCTTCCTGGTCCCAACTATGGGTTGTCATGTTATAGACTGAGTAATATTCCTAGATAAGAGAGCTGCTCCATCCCAAGTGGGATGAACGCCGTCTCATCTAACAAGATCAGGTTTTCTCAAAAAAGTTAGCTAATTATCGTTAAAGCCCACACCGTTTACAGGACACCACCACTACAGCCAGCGGTTAAAAGACAACATGCGGCTAAACATGTCATCACCTGTTGTATTAGGGAGCAACATTCACTTTAGTGACCTCCGACATACGAAGTCGGGAGTCGTTGCTGCCGACGTGAATCATGATTTTATTGTATTTACCTATTTTAGTTTTAGCCATTAACTTAAGTTTAGATTCGATGCCGCCGGACCCCAATGGGGCTATTTTTTTCTTAACTCCTATAAAAATGATACTTTACACAATGAAAGTACCCATGAAAAGTACATTTTTTTGTATTACAAGTTTCTTTGAAAATTAATTTAATATGCAAATGAGCTGTACACTAATCGAATATGCCCAAAATACACCCAAATAGGCTTAATTTTTTCCTTTACGCCTACCACAATAAAACTTTACATGGTAAAAGTATATATGAAAAGTCACTTTTTTGTATTACAAGTTTCTTTTGAAATGAATTTGAATGTGCACATGAGCTCTCCACTTATTGAATAAGTCCTAATTTGCATTTGTATTTTGGGCATATTCGATTAGTGTATAGCTCATTTGCATATTCAAAGTCATTTTCAAAAATGATTTTTTTTTTTTACTTTTCATGGGTACTTTCTTTATTTGTAAAGGAAAAAAATAGTGGAGGTGCTCAACTAGGATTTCTTAGTACTTTTAGTATGTTGTTCTGGACACCCCATAGAAATTATCAATGCTAAAAAAAAATATTTTACAATTAGTCGGTCGTAAAACGCTACTTTGCCTGGACTATAATGCTCAGGAGTCACTTGAGAGTTATCCAGTGAGTCCTCCTCAAACAGTTATATAATATACTGCGGCTGTTTGTTTGTACGGTTGTGATCTTCTTACAGACTCAGTAAAAAAAACTTGTTCTTTACGGTAACTGTTTTTCATAAACTTAAACATGATTTTGGTCTCACCCAGTTGCTGACTGCTGCTGTAAATTATGTGAAGACAGAAGAGGACATACTTCCTCTTAACAGCTTATCCTTTGAATGTCATAGGGTGCTGGAAATCACACAGCTGACCTTGGTGAGACATGGGTTCACTGCATGTTTCTAGTCTGTGGCAGAGGTTCGACCCTAAACAAACCTAATAGTGTGGATGTAGCCCATGACATCTAGGCAGAAACAGGGACAACATGCAATCCCACTCCTCCCTGTTTTTGTCCAGTCACCAAATCTAAGTGTTGATATCACATAGTTTCATCTCTGCTGCATCTTTTTCTCATTTCTACTCATTGCTTTCCTTCTGTTTATGCGTCAGTATCATCTTATTTTCTGTCCTGCTAAAGTTAGCTGTTGTTATTCTTTATCCCCTCTTCACTGATATTGACTCAATTATGAATCTTTAACACCATCTCTGCTTTCTCCTCATCTCTCACTGCAGTTTTTTTCACAGTTATGTACATTTATATAGACAAAATAGTGTAATGGATATGATTATAAAATGGTATATAAAAGGTTAAAACCAGCTACAACATATTATGTGTTGGTGGATAAGAAATATGTTACGTTATATAACGCTAACAAGCACCATTCTGCTGCCAGGGAAAACCTGTCAGAAACTTGAGATACTTAATAGTATATTTTCCTCCCAATACTCCTTAATGTCTGCTTTAGTAAAGTTGAGTGCATCAAGTTTGTTTTGTTGTTGTTTTTACAATGTGGTTCTACTCATACTTGTGTGGATGAAGTAATCAAAGTCCTTTCATAAAGCTGTGGAGTATGTGATTGCTCGACACACTCTACCAACAGGTGGCAGCTTCTCATGTCTGTGTGTCCAGGCTTGTGTGCATGCTGAGCACACACTGTTTGGTTGCACCTATTGAGACCCTGTAGTAAACACACCCTCCTCCTGTATGTGGCTGTCATTAAAACAAAGTCACCTGCGCTAAAAGCTGCTGAAAGTGTTGTGTCATCTTTTGATGTGATACTTGGGTTAATAGTCCATGTGAAACCTCTGTGGGAGCAGTGTGTGCAACATTAACAGTCAGATAATTACAGTGTTATGCATTATAGACAGTCGATTGGATACCCTGTTTTAAATACTGTTACTACCACAATTGGAATCTGCTGGGATATTCAATCACAAATCCACAAGATACAGTGTGAGGATTGAACTTGGCCAGTCAGTCAGTGCCGCTGGCCTTCGCAGCTCATTGGTTGTGATTGATAGATGGAAATTGTTGGATTAATTATATGAACTATGTGAACTTCATGGTGGAGTTAATGGGCCAGATAGATGATTGCAAACACACACGCACACACACACACATACACACACACACACACACACACACACACACACACACACACACACACACACACACACACACACACACAACAATCCTTTAATCTACAAAACATAGGAACATGAAAGTATCTTTAGAGTATAAAACACAGTAGGGGGTGGTGTGGCCTAGGGGATAGAGCTGGTGTTCTGCAAGAACAAGGTTGCCGGTTTGAATCCCTATGGAAGTAAATCTGTGTCATCGGGATTTGAAACAAAAAAGACATTGAATTTCTAGCACTGAATATTTATGCAAGTAAATTATGTATTTGAAGGTTTTTCAACGTTTAAAATTCAACTGCAAAAAATTCAACATCAAAAAATTCAACCGCAAAAAATTCAACCTCAAAAATTCAACCTCAAAAAATTCAACTGCAACATCTGGGGATCCAAGGAGGAGCAATCGATTCCAGATTCCAGATCGGGAGCGTGCGTAAAGCAACGAGGTGATTCGGTGAGTGTTTAAACTCTTCTATATGCCATCGGTGTAGTTTGTTTCTGTAAGATGTAGTGATAGACAGCTGACATGTGTACATTCACGGACTTTATTGGACATAAACTAAGTGGAACTTAAACGAGATGACGTTCGGATTTTTTTTTCCGAACGGGCCAGTGACTGGCATGCATAACGCCAGGATTTCAATTTTGGATGGGCCACTATTTAATAGGAAAAATAATACTTATTATATGATCCCTGCCTGACTTGTTTGTGTTTATCTGCTGTAGACGAGCTTTAACAGCGCGGTGCGCCGCTCTCTCTCCCGTTAAAAGTGAATGTCGCTCACCCAGCTCTCTCTCTCTCTCTCGCTCCACTGTCTCTCTCTCCTGTTACTACATGTGTTAAACCAAATGAACGAAAAGCCAAATCAAATCAGAAATACGTAGACCACTTCTTTTTAACTCGCATACATATTTATTTTCATCAATGCTGCCTACCACACAATCAAATCCGAACATCCCTTCCTCTCTTTGGAAAAGACGGTCGCTCTGTGTCGACGTCGGGACACAATATTGCTCTGATGTTGCATGTCGAAGGTGAGTTAGCTTCAGCGTTGTCAGAGCTGTCAAAGCGTCTTGGTGTAACGTGTCTCCCACATACCTGGGACACCGTTCTCCACCGGCGGCGTGAGGGCGGAGGACGGGCACGGCTGGGCTGGGGAACTTTATTTTGAAAGGTTTCCCGGCCCTGTCAGCTGTTTTAAGATATAATATATTTTAATTTTTTGGCTAGGCCCAGTTTTTGGCGCCCCCCTCTGAGTGGCTCCCTAGGCAACCGCCTATGTCGCCTGTAGGAAAGACCGGCCCTGTCCTTACTGTTTCGGCTGTAGCTTCAGCGTTGTCAGAGCTGTCAAAGCGTCTTGGTGTGACGTGTCTTAAAACAGCTGAGGGTTACAGCTGACAGTGGAGCGAGAGAGAGAGAGAGAGCTGGGTGAGCGAGCTGGGAGAGAGAGCGGCGCACCGTGCTGTTAAAGCTCGTCTACAGCAGATAAACACAAACAAGTCAGGCAGGGATCATATAATAAGTATTATTTTTCCTATATATATATGCATATAGAAGAGTTTAAACACTCACCGAAGCACCTCGTTGCTTGAGGCACGCTCCCAATCTTGAATCTGGAATCGATTGCTCCTCCTTGGATCCCCGGATGTTGCAGTTGAATTTTTTGAGGTTGAATTTTTTGAGGTTGAATTTTTGAGGGTGAATTTTTTGCGGTTGAATTTTTTGAGGTTGAATTTTAAATGTTGAAAAACATTCAAATACATAATTCCCATGCATAAATATTCAGTGCTAGAAATTCAATGTCTTTTTTGTCTAAATCCCGATGACACAGATTTACTTCCATAAATCCCACTCTTTCCCATCTTCATGCCTAAGTGTCCTTGGCAAAATACTGAACCCCTGAAATGGCCCCTCATAAAATGTTGAGTGTACAAAAAATGGAAGTCGCTTTGGACAAAAGTGTCAGCTAAATGACATGTAAATGTAAAGTATTTCTATTGAATGGTAAATTTTTGATTTTGTCCTGACCTTTCAAGAACACACTTTTCCTTCAAACCAAGATGACAGAACATTTATTTAATTTTCCTTCCCTTTGTGTGTTCTATGTTTTTAGAAAATGAACGTTTATTTTTCTTGTCCTTTCGCCAGATTCTTCACTTCAGGATCATGAACCAACATTTTTATTCTAAAGGTTGTTACAGAGGGGTTTGCTCATATGTCATTCACAATTTACATACAGAGCATTTTATTCATGAAACACGGTGAAAGTGGAGTGTTAAAAACCACTATCGAAAATCCTGTCTTTAAAAACATTTGCCTCTAATATGACTTTGGTTCAACCTGAAAATTACATTGGTGTCAAGGCTTATGTCATCAAGCTCTTCTTGTGTGGAATCATCTCCATGTTTCAGATTGGGAGCAGGAGAATCCTAATTCTCTTAAAGAGTAGGCTTAAATCCTTTTTGATAATGCTTATAGTTAGAGCCGGCTCAGATCTCTTTTGGATCAGCTCTTAGTTAAGTTGCTATAGGTCTAGATTGTCAGGGAAATATCACACATGGGTCTCTTACCTCCTCCTCTCCCTCGTCATCACATTAACATCTCATCAATTCATGTTATGGTTTGTGTACTTTCCTTGTGTTTTATCATTGCATATATATAAACTACCATTACTAGCAACATCGCTTTCATTTTATTTATTGCAAACAAACAAACACAACTATGGACAAGTTTCTGATCTATCTCTCTATCTATATATGGTGGTGTAGTTGAGGACAGCGGTGGAGGGCGGCGGGGGCCCAACTTCCCCTAACCAGCTTTGGGGGGGCCCAGCTTGCAAAAGTTTGAGAACCCCTGATCTACCTCAACAGGTTTGGATGAGAAGAGAAAAATGATGGAGAGATAGAGGTGGGTGAAAAAGAGGGGAGATATGAGAGAAAAAGAGGGGCAGATGGAAGAGAGGGGGGGAGACCGGGGAGAGAGAGAGACCATTTTCTACTTAAGCTCTGTCAGACTTGTAGAGGACACAAGATTCACAAGAACTCTGTGAAGAGTACAGTGAAATAAACTGGATTCATGTTTACCACAGCAGTAATTCCACCCGAAGAAGAATATATCAAAAGAGAACAGAAAAATTAGGTGACTAATTTCTTGATGTGACTGTCTCTCAAAAAGGATTCGAAGCACAATAAACCAAAGTCAGATAAAAGTTTTAAATGTTTTATTACTAACAATGTACAAAACAGTGGCCAGAAGGCTTTTTAGAATACACTGAATATATTCAAGATAATACAGTACCATGATGAATATGAAGACTATGAACACTTCTTATGTGAGGTTAATAGGTGAATACTGTACTACTGGGTTTAGATATACAGTACAGTGCCGATCCTAGTGTAAGAGCACTACAGCAGACCTTGGTAGTGTCCACTGGCAGAACATTGAATGTGTATGAAAGACGTGTTATACACAAATACCCAGTTGTGGTTAGGGCATGAAGGAGTCTTGCTCAACATGTGTTATAAGCAAGTTTTGGGCCTGAATGATTGTAACATGTGTGAATTGAACAACCCTTTCTCCCTAAAGTTATGTGTCTATACAGAAACAGTAGCAATACATTTGATATAACATGTAACGACAACAGGATTATGTTTCCTATATACACAATGAGGACATTTTTATTTATATACTTGACTAATAAATTAAAAAATTGTCTAATGCACTGATACTGAACATATCAGTCAGATGTTCACAGTGTTAGTTGTCGTAGAACAACCTCCCCTTGTAGTGACTCAACTGTTATTAAGCAAAAGCTCTTAGTTAAGGTCAGTGAAAGCTCAGTAGTCTAGTTTCATGAGTAAAAGTTCACAGTGACTCTAGACACAACATGAATGTTCACTGTTAATCAACCAAAGCAACCATTGTTGATGAGCATTATGCAGAGTGTCAGAACCCAGCGACAGTGAGTCATGCACTGCCTACATCTGATATCACATCAACCCCCTACACCAGACTCCTCTGCTTCTGATAAATTCATTGAAAAAAAACAAACTCTGACAATAATGACGGATTCTATTTCTGACAGGACACAAATTTGTATAGAAACATAGTTTGTAGGTGACACGGAAGATTAAGCTAAAGTCTGAACTCTGACCTTCACAGAACTGTGGGTATATATGTAATACAAGTAATACCTGGCTACTTCATTGAGATTAAACATCCTGCGACCAAATTTATCCAAATACATAATAAATTAAATAATTTAAAACAATAAATACTCTTATGTACAGTAAGGCAACATGATGCATAGCATCTAATAGAGAAGTTACATTTTGACTTGAACAGTCACAAAAGGCCTCAGAAATCACTTAACTACAAACGGCAAAAGCACATTCAACCAATATTTCGAAACAGATAATTATTTTTCATAATCAAAGAATCTCACATATCACTTTTGTTTTTGGTGAAGTATACTAAGGAGTTCTACATTTTGAGAAAAATGCCTGTGGACAGTCAAATGAGCCTGAAACCAATATCACCTCTGTTTCGGGTGCTTCTTATTTTTCGTTCTCCCTACTCCTCTGCCATCATATCAATTTCCTCAATCCATGTCCTTTTTCTGGATAACAGTCGGTTGATAAACAAAACATGAAACAACTTCATCATCATCATTCATTTATCTTGGCTATTTTCTCATGATAACCTGGATAATTTAATGGTCAGGGAGAGGAACAATCTGTTGTCTTTCAGTTGTAAAAACTTTTTCAATCAAAATGAAAAATTTCGCGTAGAAGTAATGAAAAACTGAAATGAAAAAATTACTATGTATCACTATGTCAAAATTAAAATTCAAAACAAATGTTAACGTGATAATGTTTTAGCCTCGCTAGAAACATATTTCATTGCGTTTTGTGAATTTTCCATGCCAAATAAAAATCAAATCACAGCAAAGTGAGGAAGTGTGCTACATCTCTATGTTGTCCAGCAGAAAGTAGCCCTGACCTGCTCTTACTGGTTACTACACAGCACTGCCTTTAGTTTCCATCATTGTATAAAATTAACATGGTGTGATATCCTCTGTCCTTAATCAATAATGAGTGCAACTACATTTTTTTCATTGCTTTGATCCTCTTAGCTGCCATGTCACAGTTAAACAGAAATTACCAGGTTAGGTGGGACACTCCAGTGTGCCACAGGATTTCATTCACAGAGCCTAGACGAGGACATTCAATTTAAGTCTGTATGAATCTTTTCGGAGATATAGCATTCATAAGTTTCACGAAATGTTTCACGTAATTCCATGGGCCACTGGCTATTGCTGGTGTGGAGGCATAACAACTGACTATTATCAAAACATCTATCTGGGGTGAAAGAGCAGCAAAAATTATTATTGGAAAACACATCACATAATCTTTGCAAATACACACATTGGGTCATACCGTGCTGTTAACACTTGAAGACTGATTTAGCTGTGTCATCGTTATCAGAAAGACATGCTGTTTCACATATCAGTTCAGGGGTATCTCTCTCGAACATTCTTATATGGAAGTAACTGATAAAAAATGAGAAGCACCCTTAGTCCAATCAAACACTTAGCCTAGCTCTTTTATGCTGAAAGGATATACAATCCAGCGAGTCCAAAGCTGTCTGCTTTACTTATATGATGCATCTGGCTGGCTATGTATATGTTTGCAGCTGTTTGTTGCAAAAAACAAGTTTGTTACCAAAGCTATGAGTAGATTCAGACTTGTACTCTTTTATTAATTTCAAAGAATGTTTTTTCTCCTGATACAATGAGCCGGTCCTGTGGGATTTTGTTCGGACACTAGCATCACTATTTTCTCCTGTCATAAAAACATGAGAAGTAATTGAAAGGAAATGTGCAGCTTCATGTGAGGGCTTGGCTGTAAGAATTCTTCAGACAATCTTCAATAACAAAAAACAATGGAAAATTAAGTCTTTCAGTGAGCTTAGTAGTGAGGTGCTCTGTTATCCTGGTGCTGTATGTGGAAACATGCTTTTCAGAGATACACAGTGGCAACAAACCAAGTAGAATGAATGAATACTGTCTTGAGAACTGGTCAGATGTGCAAGGGCTGGAAACTGC
Organism: Platichthys flesus; assembly: GCF_949316205.1. NCBI lineage: Eukaryota > Metazoa > Chordata > Actinopteri > Pleuronectiformes > Pleuronectidae > Platichthys > Platichthys flesus. Next base: position 26,373,473 of record NC_084953.1, read on the forward strand.
AAAGTATATGTGGTCGACTGACGTAACATAAACATCTCATACCATTGATACTGCAGCATAACATTTAGATCCAGAGCCAGCATTTAACACTATGAAACTGATAATAGTAATAATACTAATAATATGTTATAACTGCAGATTATGTAGATGTAAGCGCCTCAACCCTAAAATGATAAGCAGTTAGATAATGGATACATGTATCATGCATACATTTAAGTTTTAACAGTGTGTACAAAGACACACAAACATGTAAATCGCTGGCACCTACAAAGAGCTGGCAAAAACACGATTGAAAGTGTTGGTTGGGAAGCCAGTAAAGGATAATTTCCTGTTCTTTGCTTTTGAAAAATAACCATACGCTAGGTTGTTTCATAAAAAAATGCAATATTGATGTATCATGTACAAAAGGCTGTTTTATTCAACATTTTGATTTTTACATTTATTTAGTAGGTAGTTTGTTATATTATCAGCTGTCATTAGCCGTAAGCATAGTTTAGTTCTCATTACCATAATCTCTTCTTCACATTTGCTGTACTACATATGTTAAACTACAGGTCGACTGAGTGGTATCATGTCACAGCTTATCTGAAAATAGCCCAAGTGGTGAAAAGTCTGTCAGTCAGGCCGACGTTTGGCTCAGGACTATATTTATGATGGCATCCTACTATAGTCTGTCGACAGAATTACAAACAACCTGAGCTAAAACAAGTTCTCGAGTGGCATGTGGTTAGTGACATACCTTCAGGGTTATACCCTGGCTTTTCAGGGTTACACCAGTGGTTCACATTTTTATCAGGATACATAAATGTGGTAGCTTCACACCTAATCAGGTTTTGTCTGAGATAATGGACCAAGTTTCCAATAAATTATCTTGGAAAATAACATTAAGACTCATGTAGATGAGGGTGGAGCTTGGTGTGTCGATTGTCAGAGGGTCTCAAAGGAGGCCAAAATACACAAGGACCAGCAAGCCCCTTTGCTTTTAACCCCTTATTGCCTGAATTAATTTCCAATTATATAAAAATGCTTGTCTGAAATGTTGTCAGAGTGACATCCTGGGTTCACCCTCAGTTCCTTTTGAGCTGTGGTAAACAGAGCATGAATCACCATTGAAACTCTTGATTGATAAAGATTCAACAAAAGCAAATGTACCTTGTTATTAAAGTGAAAGAAAAACCATAATTCCTTGTTTTTGGCAATTTTCATACAGTTGCTTAATTAAGAGGAGATTGTTAATTGCAAATAGTGGATATATATAAATCAAGCAAGCAAGAGACATATCCAAACAAGGCATGTGGATGATGTGGATGTAATTTTCAAACACATTATCCTTAGTTTAGCTAGAAATGTTTTTTCTTTTAGAGTAAGTGAACATTTAGAGTAAGTAACATTACAAAAATTGTAACACAAAGTAAATAATACCATTGCCTTGAATTTGGGAGAACAAATCATTCTTCACAATGTCATAGGTCAATATTGTCATCAACACTTGTTTCTCTGAATGCTAATGCTACTGAATTGATGCTGGTGGTGTTTCTGCTCTCCACGTTAATTGAAATGAACAACCTTACAGGGCTCATTAATAAGTGATAAGAAGTAATTGGATAGTCTTTGGGTTTTGGCTTTTAGACTTATGAACGTCTCAGCACAGATTAATTATTATTAATGCTTCAGTTTCTGCTAATTAACTTGCTTAAAGTAATCCCTTGTAAAAACAAATTAAATCAAATGTTACCCTCCATACCTGTTCCAATAATTCTGCATCCCGTTAGTCCCTTCCACTGTAGGACTAACGAATCAGCTAAATTATCAGAAAACTGGGGAGAGCTCCCTTTCAAAAAGATGTATTATGAATTCTGCTGATATAACTCAAGATGTGTGCTTAGAAATGTAACCAGTTGCCATCAGACTCTGTCCAGAAGTATCTAAACCTCGATGAAGTTGAGTTATGAACGAAGGGAAGGCTTTGTCCACACTACTGTGGATCCCAACTGAGGCCCTGGCTTCAGACCACATGAACAAGGCGTGAGTCACCCAATGTACATACCAGGCCTCACAATATCCTGCTCTTCCATACAAGAGCTTATGGGAATTTGTGCATTTGTGATAGACACTCCTCTTTGCAGTCAGCCCACACAGCTGCAGTTGGCTGCAGAGAGCCACTTAATTGTCTGCCATGTAGTTTGGGTGTCCATAAAGGACAAAGTCTCATAGCGGGTAGGCCGACAGCAGGGGTGACCGCTGACCTTTTTTCCGGAGATGCTCCCATTGTCCATCATAGTCTTGAGGGCCAGGTCATAGTTCCTGCGGGAGCTGTGGCATGTGCCAACACAGTATTTAAAGAGGATTATCTCATCTGAGTCATAGCCGAGGCCAAGATCCCGCACCCTCATCTCCTTCCTCTCCAAATGGCAGTCACGGCTGCTTTTGGTCTTCGTGCGGTTCTTCCTTGATGTTCTGGGCAAGTGTGGTTCACGGGGGGAGCGCCGCCATCTATCCTGGTGAATTTCCTCTTCTTTCGACAGTGACAATTCTTCTATAAGGAATAGGAAACACAAATGCACTTGGACAATCAGTTATTCAATTCATGTAATATAATTTGCTTTGTAATGTTCCAAACTGAGTGCGATGACATATCTAAGCCCTAGGCATGATAAGATCTTTTTTAATTCTCTTAATCAAAGTCAAGGAGCTTCAACTCTTCCTAACTTATCTAATTAGTCTTTATGATAGAAAGGATATCAAATTCAATTCTGTGCAGCAGCAACATTAAAAGGTGCAGTGTGTAGAATTTTGTGACAACTAGTGGTGAAGTTGCATGCGGCAGCTGAATACTGCTCCCCTCCAAACATGAGAGAGAAGCCTTCAGTTGTCATAAAAACTCAGGAAAACAAGGTGTTTCGTTTGTACATCTTTGACAACTGTAAAAAAAATGGCAACCTCCGTAGAGAGGACCAGCTCCTGATGTGAATATAAAGTATTTAGATATAAAGGGCTCATTCTAAGATAAAGAAAACAACAATACGTACAATTTAGATACACAATAGTAAAAAAATAACAACAGGATAATTTTATATTCAATTTCTGCCAATAGATCCCTCTCAACTTGATCTTACACTCCGGACCTAAAACGATGTTTTAAAGAGTGAGTGAAATAAAAAAATGCTTTTCACTACTTTGTGAATGACTCCGAAGATGATTATAATAATTCATCATAATGAAATAAGACACTAGGTGAACACAGGCCCATATGTCAAGTATGGCCTTTATGGACTAGAAGAGACTGGAAGGTGAAAAACTTCTCACACTTAAGTTTGTGTACTGGATTAGAATGGAGTTATAACAGGGGGGGAACATGTTTGATGAAATTGAAAGCAGACATGGCCGTTGAAAGTGGGAGGGAAATTCTCAGGTTGAGCAGTGTAAAATGTACTGAGGGGCATCATTATCAGCAGGGGAGGAGAGCTGCTGGCTGAGCTCCAACAGATGCAAAAGTTGTTTTCTTGGTTGCCAGGAACATTTCAAACAAGAGTTACCATCCACGCTGTGCAGACCTGGCCCAGGTCTGAATGATTTTCACTTCCTGACCTGGGGGGTGGCTTTGCCCTGAACTTTCTCTAAATGTCTCCACGCAATACTTTCCTTGTGGATGGTTAGTAACACTGTAGAAGGCGTATTTACAGTAGTTTAGCTGCATGTCAGTTCATGTCTTGATGTTTTACTAAAAGAAAGGTTGTAATCATTCGGAAAAAAAAGATGAGAAAAATGCATAGAAATATTCCCCAGGCAAAGACGACAGGATCATCTCAGTCAGATGCATATTCAGCCATGTTAAAACATACTACATGGATCTGCATTATTTCATGTAATTATACAACTCTTCCATGTTACAACTGAATTGGGATTAGGCAATCATGTCTAACTCTAATAAACACTGTTATTGTGAGAACGCAGTCACGAGACATCTTTTCTGTGATCAAAAACACTATACTGAAAGAATAAAGCATCACACGAACAGGACAAACACAATTTAGGTATTCCCCAGTGTACTTAAGACACTAGTACAGATTATGCTGCAGTCTCTTCCAGTCAATCATGCCGCTGCTGTCAATCTTTAAACCCCCTTTTCTCTCTTTCACAGTCAGCCATCATTCAGTGACGCGCATAAGGCAAATCTTACAATAGAAATGAATCTAGTCAGCCTCAGTCTGCCAGGCCCGAGTGCAACGTTCAGATCCGCGGATCCGCGTCCAATCAGGGACTTAGCGTCCGGCCAGTTCCTCGCTGCTTCAGCATTAACCCAGACACAATCTGCTGACTACCCTGAACTAAGACAAGAACGCAACGCTATCTGGCGTTAATCAGCGATTTAAATCTGAAGCTCTCAAAACCTAATTCCTGCGGCAGGTCACACACTTTGGGACAGAGAAGGGCTCTGTCCCAAAGTGCCATTTCAATTCTCAAACCAGATCCCTTTCTGTCTCATTTCCTGTCCCATCTGCACGATATTTTGAATAACGTCACATTCTTCTACGAAGAGCTGGTGCATCTGTCTGATTGCAGTTATTCAAAGATGCTACTCCATTTGTGGGTCTTTTCAGTTTTAGACAAGGACAATGGCTCACAAGATGATGGCCCCTTGCTTCCCAAGATGCAACTCACTCAGTTCGAGATCCATCCCATCACGTAGCATGCTATGTATGGGGCCAGCACTGGAAACGCAACAGCTCTCTGTTCTTTGTGACAACCAAGCCGTAGTCAATATCATTTCCACACATTTCAATGCACCTGTCCAGAAGCCTGCCCCCTGTTGATCCAAGTTCTTCCTTTCCATGTTCTAGCGCTCTATTAAACAAGATCCTCTGTTTAAATATTTGGAATCAGCCAGGGTTAATATGAGGAATGTATTAGGTTTTTTTGCCTGGAGCGCATTTGCATTGTTCCTGTCCTCTATTTATATATCTCTTAAAAAAAAAATTCACCTCCTGTATTCGCCCCCACGTCAACACTGTCTATGCAAATCAAAGATTTCTGAATCCCTGATATCACTAAGTCATGCATATAACTTGTGGTGGTTTAATATATTATTGACTCACTGGCTCTGGTTTTGCTAGTAATATAAGCACTTAAACATTTTCAAAATGCACTTTCTTCCACTTTTGGTCTTTATCCACACTCATTGCATACACGGTCTTCAGACCCCATGCAGTCTTCGCGACGTATCAATTGTGCACTGTATTTTCTGTTTGACTTAGGACCTTAATTTCAGATTATCACGCTTACTTCAATTTCCTTTTGGTTGACGACCTTATCACTTTTTGGTCATTTTATATAATATTTTATATAATCTCCGGACCTTAATTTTCGTTTGGTCGAATGAGCTTTAATCAAAGTTTGTTTGGTCATTTTGCTGACCTTTTATTTCTTTCAACATTATACATCCCTCATGCAAAATGTGCTATCTTACTCAATGGATCTGGTTGTGCTAGTAATATAGGCAACATTTTCTTTCTTCAGATCTTCACATTTGGTCATTTGGTCACCCCCCAAATACGCGGTCTGGGTGACTTTACAGTTTATTTTATGTTCGGATTTACGGTCTTACTTCATTTCTGTTCGTCATTGCAACCTTAATTTATTTTCGGTTAATGTACAATTTTACAATTTCTGTTTTCATTTTGTATAATTTGGTCCTCAGACCTTAATATTCTTCGGTCGGAGGACCTTTTAATTAGGGCCCGAGCACCGAATGGTGAGAGGCCCTATTGAATCTGTAAGGATTTTTATTATTAGGGCCCGAGCACCGAATGGTGAGAGGCCCTATTGAATCTGTAAGGATTTTTATTATTATTATTAGGGCCCGAGCACCGAATGGTGAGAGGCCCTATTGAATCTGTAAGGATTTTTATTATTATTATTATTATTATTATTATTAGGGCCCGAGCACCGAATGGTGAGAGGCCCTATTGAATCTGTAAGGATTTTTATTATTAGGGCCCGAGCACCGAATGGTGAGAGGCCCTATTGAATCTGTAAGGATTTTTATTATTATTATTATTATTTCCCTTTGGGGGGCTTTTTCAGGGTCTAGACATGCTCAAAAAGTTATGAAACTTTGCAGGAAATTCAAGGTCTGCGGATATTTTAGTATTCTGGAGTAATTGGAATTGGGCGTGGAAAAATGGCTCTACAGCGCCCCCTGGAACCAGCCCCTAGGTTTCCACATAACGGATTTTCATCAAAATCTGGATATAGGTGTATCGTGACCAGTCATGAAAAAAAGTCTCATGGAGCATTATGAAAAACGCAACAGGAAGTCCGCCATTTTGCTTTTAGTGGCCATTTTGGCAATATCCCACATTTTTACTTTTACGTACTTGTCCCAGGGCTTTCATCAGATCAACTTCAAATTCAGATGAGTGTCATCACAACAAGATTGAGATAAAAAATGATTGAGGGATTTTTTTTTTATCACACCGTGTGACCGTGGCATGGCGTTAAAAATTGGTTACACGCCATCAAAACACGGGCATCTGTATCTCGGACATACATGTTCCAATCAAGTCCAAACTAGACATGTAAGACAATAGTCCCCGCCTGATGACATCTATGCATAAATGATGACTTAAAACCGCAGCGCCCCCTGGTGGCAACAGGAAATGTCTTGTTTTTTGCTTGTCTTACACTTGGATGAATTTCTCCTCATCCACTGACCTCAACCATGTCAAACTGTATCAAATGGGTCCCAAGACATTGACAATGAAGACATAAGATTACCGTGACTTTTCGTCAAACGCCATATGAATGGCGTGGCATTAAAGTTCATCAACTCGCCGTGAAACACGAAATTGCTGTAACTTCAGTGTTCATGATTCTATCTCTCTCAAACTACATGTGTGTAACAACAACCCCCCCCTGAAAATATTCATATGGTTTTAAGAAATGGGCGTGGCAAAAAAACTGACCAGCGCCCCCTATAGGGCAACCCCGCCATTACGATGGCCGACATTTATACAAATCTATCGGGACATGTGTCGTTTCATAACAAACGAAAAAATATCTTGGATAGGTATGCTTGACCAAACAGGGAGGCCGCCATTTTGGATTAAGTGGCCATTTTTTTTCCATATTCCACATTTTTACTTGATGCACTTGTCCCAGGGCTTTCACCAGATTAACTTCAAATTAAGATCAGTGCCATCACAACAAGATGTAGATAAAAAGTGATTAAGAGATTGACCTTTCGTCACACCGTGTGACCGTGGCGTGGCGTCTTGAGTTTGATTAAACGCCATCAAAACACAAGGTTCTGTATCTCGGACATACATTGTCCAATCGAGTCCAAACTAGACATGTAAGACAAGGGTGCCATCCTGATGACATCTACACAGAAATTATGACTTGAAATTACAGCGCCCCCTGGTGGCTACAGGAAGTGACATGTTTTATACTTTGATGAACTGCTCCTGGCTGATTTACAATATACAGCTCAAATCAGATCAGTCAAGTCATTAGATCATGGTCAGAAATGTGACGTTTCCTCAAACCGTGTAAACATTGATGTGCGGCGAAGGATTTTCCTTCGCCAAAGGACACGATGTTATCATAACTCCACTGTGCATTGTCCTATCACTACCAAACTTCTGTCACATGATAAGAGTACAAGCCTGAACAGCTCTATGTGTCAATATTTCCTCAGTGTCATAGCGCCACCTACTGATTCACCAGGAAACAGGAAGTACTTTGTTAATCCACTCTGCATTATCCAACCGGCTCCAAACTACTGACCTATGATCACAATACTGATCTGAACAGCTCCACATATAAATATTAGTTCAGGGTCATAGCGCCACCTACTGATCAGTGTGAAAATTAAGTTGTGTTAACATTGTCCAATTGACACAAAATTGCTCACGCTACATCAGAGCGCCTACATGAACAGATATATATGTCTGTGCGTAATAATAGTGATGGCGCCACCTACTGGCAAGCCTACTGCCGCAGAGCGCAAAACGCATGCAACGTGGAGAAGTGCATGCTCGATCGATGATGTGCGCTTGGTCATCGATCGCTCTCTCCACCGACCGCAACAGGCTTCAACGTGCGGGTGCTCGGGCCCGCAAGTGCTACAACGTAGCCCTAGTTATTATTATTATTTCCCTTTGGGGGGCTTTTTCAGGGTCTAGACATGCTCAAAAAGTTATGAAACTTTGCAGGAAATTCAAGGTCTGCGGATATTTTAGTATTCTGGAGTAATTGGAATTGGGCGTGGCAAAATGGCTCTACAGCGCCCCCTGGAACCAGCCCCTAGGTTTCCACATAACGGATTTTCATCAAAATCTGGATATAGGTGTATCGTGACCAGTCATGAAAAAAAGTCTCATGGAGCATTATGAAAAACGCAACAGGAAGTCCGCCATTTTGCTTTTAGTGGCCATTTTGGCAATATCCCACATTTTTACTTTTACGTACTTGTCCCAGGGCTTTCATCAGATCAACTTCAAATTCAGATGAGTGTCATCACAACAAGATGGAGATAAAAAATGATTGAGGGATTTTTTTTTTATCACACCGTGTGACCGTGGCATGGCGTTAAAAATTGGTTACACGCCATCAAAACACGGGCATCTGTATCTCGGACATACATGTTCCAATCAAGTCCAAACTAGACATGTAAGACAATAGTCCCCGCCTGATGACATCTATGCATAAATGATGACTTAAAACCGCAGCGCCCCCTGGTGGCAACAGGAAATGTCTTGTTTTTTGCTTGTCTTACACTTGGATGAATTTCTCCTCATCCACTGACCTCAACCATGTCAAACTGTATCAAATGGGTCCCAAGACATTGACAATGAAGACATAAGATTACCGAGACTTTTCGTCAAACGCCATATGAATGGCGTGGCATTAAAGTTCATCAACTCGCCGTGAAACACGAAATTGCTGTAACTTCAGTGTTCATGATTCTATCTCTCTCAAACTACATGTGTGTAACAACAGCCCCCCCCTGAAGATATTCATATGGTTTTAAGAAATGGGCGTGGCAAAAAAACTGACCAGCGCCCCCTATAGGGCAACCCCGGCACTACGATGGCCGACATTTATACAAATCTATCGGGACATGTGTCGTTTCATAACAAACAAAAAAATATCTTGGATAGGTATGCTTGAACAAACAGGGAGGCCGCCATTTTGGATTAAGTGGCCATTTTTTTTCCATATTCCACATTTTTACTTGTTGCACTTGTCCCAGGGCTTTCATCACATTAACTTCAAATTAAGATCAGTGCCATCACAACAAGATGGAGATAAAAAGTGATTAAGAGATTGACCTTTCGTCACACCGTGTGACCGTGGCGTGGCGTCTTGAGTTTGATTAAACGCCATCAAAACACGAGGTTCTGTATCTCGGACATACATTGTCCAATCGAGTCCAAACTAGACATGTAAGACAAGGGTGCCATCCTGATGACATCTACACAGAAATTATGACTTGAAATTACAGCGCCCCCTGGTGGCTACAGGAAGTGACATGTTTTATACTTTGATGAACTGCTCCTGGCTGATTTACAATATACAGCTCAAATCAGATCAGTCAAGTCATTAGATCATGGTCAGAATTGTGACGTTTCCTCAAACCGTGTAAACATTGATGTGCGGCGAAGGATTTTCCTTCGCCAAAGGACACGATGTTATCATAACTCCACTGTGCATTGTCCTATCACTACAAAACTTCTGTCACATGGTCAGAGTCCAAGCCTGAACAGCTCTATGTGTCAATATTTCCTCAGTGTCATAGCGCCACCTACTGATTCGCCAGGAAACAGGAAGTACTTTGTTAATCCACTCTGCATTATCCAACCGGCTCCAAACTACTGACCTATGATCACAATACTGATCTGAACAGCTCCACATATAAATATTAGTTAAGGGTCATAGCGCCACCTACTGATCAGTGTGAAAATTAAGTTGTGTTAACATTGTCCAATTGACACAAAATTGCTCACGCTACATCAGAGCGCCTACATGAACAGATATATATGTCTGTGCGTAATAATAGTGATGGCGCCACCTACTGGCAAACCTACTGCCGCAGAGCGCAAAACGCATGCAACGTGGAGAAGTGCATGCTCGATCGATGATGTGCGCTTGGTCATCGATCGCTCTCTCCACCGACCGCAACAGGCTTCAACGTGCGGGTGCTCGGGCCCGCAAGTGCTACAACGTAGCCCTAGTTATTATTATTAGGGCCCGAGCACCGAATGGTGAGAGGCCCTATTGAATCTGTAAGGATTTTTATTATTATTATTATTATTATTATTATTATTATTATTATTATTATTATTATTATTATTATTTCCCTTTGGGGGGCTTTTTCAGGGTCTAGACATGCTCAAAAAGTTATGAAACTTTGCAGGAAATTCAAGGTCTGCGGATATTTTAGTATTCTGGAGTAATTGGAATTGGGCGTGGCAAAATGGCTCTACAGCGCCCCCTGGAACCAGCCCCTAGGTTTCCACATAACGGATTTTCATCAAAATCTGGATATAGGTGTATCGTGACCAGTCATGAAAAAAAGTCTCATGGAGCATTATGAAAAACGCAACAGGAAGTCCGCCATTTTGCTTTTAGTGGCCATTTTGGCAATATCCCACATTTTTACTTTTACGTACTTGTCCCAGGGCTTTCATCAGATCAACTTCAAATTCAGATGAGTGTCATCACAACAAGATGGAGATAAAAAATGATTGAGGGATTTTTTTTTTATCACACCGTGTGACCGTGGCATGGCGTTAAAAATTGGTTACACGCCATCAAAACACGGGCATCTGTATCTCGGACATACATGTTCCAATCAAGTCCAAACTAGACATGTAAGACAATAGTCCCCGCCTGATGACATCTATGCATAAATGATGACTTAAAACCGCAGCGCCCCCTGGTGGCAACAGGAAATGTCTTGTTTTTTGCTTGTCTTACACTTGGATGAATTTCTCCTCATCCACTGACCTCAACCATGTCAAACTGTATCAAATGGGTCCCAAGACATTGACAATGACGACATAAGATTACCGTGACTTTTCGTCAAACGCCATATGAATGGCGTGGCATTAAAGTTCATTAACTCGCCGTGAAACACGAAATTGCTGTAACTTCAGTGTTCATGATTCTATCTCTCTCAAACTACACGTGTGTAACAACAGCCCCCCCCTGAAGATATTCATATGGTTTTAAGAAATGGGCGTGGCAAAAAAACTGACCAGCGCCCCCTATAGGGCAACCCCGGCACTACGATGGCCAACATTTATACAAATCTATCGGGACATGTGTCGTTTCATAACAAACAAAAAAATATCTTGGATAGGTATGCTTGACCAAACAGGGAGGCCGCCATTTTGGATTAAGTGGCCATTTTTTTTCCATATTCCACATTTTTACTTGATGCACTTGTCCCAGGGCTTTCATCAGATTAACTTCAAATTAAGATCAGTGCCATCACAACAAGATGGAGATAAAAAGTGATTAAGAGATTGACCTTTCGTCACACCGTGTGACCGTGGCGTGGCGTCTTGAGTTTGATTAAACGCCATCAAAACACGAGGTTCTGTATCTCGGACATACATTGTCCAATCAAGTCCAAACTAGACATGTAAGACAAGGGTGCCATCCTGATGACATCTACACAGAAATTATGACTTGAAATTACAGCGCCCCCTGGTGGCTACAGGAAGTGACATGTTTTATACTTTGATGAACTGCTCCTGGCTGATTTACAATATACAGCTCAAATCAGATCAGTCAAGTCATTAGATCATGGTCAGAATTGTGACGTTTCCTCAAACCGTGTAAACATTGATGTGCGGCGAAGGATTTTCCTTCGCCGAAGGACACGATGTTATCATAACTCCACTGTGCATTGTCCTATCACTACAAAACTTCTGTCACATGGTCAGAGTCCAAGCCTGAACAGCTCTATGTGTCAATATTTCCTCAGTGTCATAGCGCCACCTACTGATTCGCCAGGAAACAGGAAGTACTTTGTTAATCCACTCTGCATTATCCAACCGGCTCCAAACTACTGACCTATGATCACAATCCTGAATAGAACAGCTCCATATATGAATATTAGTTCAGGATCATAGCGCCACCTATTGATCAGTGTGAAAATTAAGTTGCGGAAACATTGTCCAATTGACACAAAATTTCTCACGCTACATCAGAGCGCCTACTTGAACAGATCTATATGTCTGTGCGTAATAATAGTGATGGCGCCACCTACTGGCAAACCTACTGCCACAGAGCGCAAAACGCATGCAACGTGGAGAAGTGCATGCTCGATCGATGATGTGCGCTTGGTCATCGATCGCTCTCTCCACCGACCGCAACAGGCTTCAACGTGCGGGTGCTCGGGCCCGCAAGTGCTACAACGTAGCCCTAGTTATTATTATTATTATTATTATTATTTCCCTTTGGGGGGCTTTTTCAGGGTCTAGACATGCTCAAAAAGTTATGAAACTTTGCAGGAAATTCAAGGTCTGCGGATATTTTAGTATTCTGGAGTAATTGGAATTGGGCGTGGCAAAATGGCTCTACAGCGCCCCCTGGAACCAGCCCCTAGGTTTCCACATAACGGATTTTCATCAAAATCTGGATATAGGTGTATCGTGACCAGTCATGAAAAAAAGTCTCATGGAGCATTATGAAAAACGCAACAGGAAGTCCGCCATTTTGCTTTTAGTGGCCATTTTGGCAATATCCCACATTTTTACTTTTACGTACTTGTCCCAGGGCTTTCATCAGATCAACTTCAAATTCAGATGAGTGTCATCACAACAAGATGGAGATAAAAAATGATTGAGGGATTTTTTTTTTATCACACCGTGTGACCGTGGCATGGCGTTAAAAATTGGTTACACGCCATCAAAACACGGGCATCTGTATCTCGGACATACATGTTCCAATCAAGTCCAAACTAGACATGTAAGACAATAGTCCCCGCCTGATGACATCTATGCATAAATGATGACTTAAAACCGCAGCGCCCCCTGGTGGCAACAGGAAATGTCTTGTTTTTTGCTTGTCTTACACTTGGATGAATTTCTCCTCATCCACTGACCTCAACCATGTCAAACTGTATCAAATGGGTCCCAAGACATTGACAATGAAGACATAAGATTACCGTGACTTTTCGTCAAACGCCATATGAATGGCGTGGCATTAAAGTTCATCAACTCGCCGTGAAACACGAAATTGCTGTAACTTCAGTGTTCATGATTCTATCTCTCTCAAACTACATGTGTGTAACAACAGCCCCCCCTGAAGATATTCATATGGTTTTAAGAAATGGGCGTGGCAAAAAAACTGACCAGCGCCCCCTATAGGGCAACCCCGGCACTACGATGGCCGACATTTATACAAATCTATCGGGACATGTGTCGTTTCATAACAAACAAAAAAATATCTTGGATAGGTATGCTTGACCAAACAGGGAGGCCGCCATTTTGGATTAAGTGGCCATTTTTTTCCCATATTCCACATTTTTACTTGATGCACTTGTCCCAGGGCTTTCATCAGATTAACTTCAAATTAAGATCAGTGCCATCACAACAAGATGGAGATAAAAAGTGATTAAGAGATTGACCTTTCGTCACACCGTGTGACCGTGGCGTGGCGTCTTGAGTTTGATTAAACGCCATCAAAACACGAGGTTCTGTATCTCGGACATACATTGTCCAATCGAGTCCAAACTAGACATGTAAGACAAGGGTGCCATCCTGATGACATCTACACAGAATTTATGACTTGAAATTACAGCGCCCCCTGGTGGCTACAGGAAGTGACATGTTTTATACTTTGATGAACTGCTCCTGGCTGATTTACAATATACAGCTCAAATCAGATCAGTCAAGTCATTAGATCATGGTCAGAATTGTGACGTTTCCTCAAACCGTGTAAACATTGATGTGCGGCGAAGGATTTTCCTTCGCCAAAGGACACGATGTTATCATAACTCCACTGTGCATTGTCCTATCACTACAAAACTTCTGTCACATGGTCAGAGTCCAAGCCTGAACAGCTCTATGTGTCAATATTTCCTCAGTGTCATAGCGCCACCTACTGATTCGCCAGGAAACAGGAAGTACTTTGTTAATCCACTCTGCATTATCCAACCGGCTCCAAACTACTGACCTATGATCACAATACTGATCTGAACAGCTCCACATATAAATATTAGTTCAGGGTCATAGCGCCACCTACTGATCAGTGTGAAAATTAAGTTGTGTTAACATTGTCCAATTGACACAAAATTGCTCACGCTACATCAGAGCGCCTACATGAACAGATATATATGTCTGTGCGTAATAATAGTGATGGCGCCACCTACTGGCAAACCTACTGCCGCAGAGCGCAAAACGCATGCAACGTGGAGAAGTGCATGCTCGATCGATGATGTGCGCTTGGTCATCGATCGCTCTCTCCACCGACCGCAACAGGCTTCAACGTGCGGGTGCTCGGGCCCGCAAGTGCTACAACGTAGCCCTAGTTATTATTATTATTATTATTTAGGGCCCGAGCACCGAATGGTGAGAGGCCCTATTGAATCTGTAAGGATTTTTATTATTATTATTATTATTATTATTATTATTATTATTATTATTATTATTATTATTATTATTTCCCTTTGGGGGGCTTTTTCAGGGTCTAGACATGCTCAAAAAGTTATGAAACTTTGCAGGAAATTCAAGGTCTGCGGATATTTTAGTATTCTGGAGTAATTGGAATTGGGCGTGGCAAAATGGCTCTACAGCGCCCCCTGGAACCAGCCCCTAGGTTTCCACATAACGGATTTTCATCAAAATCTGGATATAGGTGTATCGTGACCAGTCATGAAAAAAAGTCTCATGGAGCATTATGAAAAACGCAACAGGAAGTCCGCCATTTTGCTTTTAGTGGCCATTTTGGCAATATCCCACATTTTTACTTTTACGTACTTGTCCCAGGGCTTTCATCTGATCAACTTCAAATTCAGATGAGTGTCATCACAACAAGATGGAGATAAAAAATGATTGAGGGATTTTTTTTTTATCACACCGTGTGACCGTGGCATGGCGTTAAAAATTGGTTACACGCCATCAAAACACGGGCATCTGTATCTCGGACATACATGTTCCAATCAAGTCCAAACTAGACATGTAAGACAATAGTCCCCGCCTGATGACATCTATGCATAAATTATGACTTAAAACCGCAGCGCCCCCTGGTGGCAACAGGAAATGTCTTGTTTTTTGCTTGTCTTACACTTGGATGAATTTCTCCTCATCCACTGACCTCAACCATGTCAAACTGTATCAAATGGGTCCCAAGACATTGACAATGAAGACATAAGATTACCGTGACTTTTCGTCAAACGCCATATGAATGGCGTGGCATTAAAGTTCATCAACTCGCCGTGAAACACGAAATTGCTGTAACTTCAGTGTTCATGATTCTATCTCTCTCAAACTACATGTGTGTAACAACAGCCCCCCCCTGAAGATATTCATATGGTTTTAAGAAATGGGCGTGGCAAAAAAACTGACCAGCGCCCCCTATAGGGCAACCCCGGCACTACGATGGCCGACATTTATACAAATCTATCGGGACATGTGTCGTTTCATAACAAACAAAAAAATATCTTGGATAGGTATGCTTGACCAAACAGGGAGGCCGCCATTTTGGATTAAGTGGCCATTTTTTTTCCATATTCCACATTTTTACTTGATGCACTTGTCCCAGGGCTTTCATCAGATTAACTTCAAATTAAGATCAGTGCCATCACAACAAGATGGAGATAAAAAGTGATTAAGAGATTGACCTTTCGTCACACCGTGTGACCGTGGCGTGGCGTCTTGAGTTTGATTAAACGCCATCAAAACACGAGGTTCTGTATCTCGGACATACATTGTCCAATCGAGTCCAAACTAGACATGTAAGACAAGGGTGCCATCCTGATGACATCTACACAGAAATTATGACTTGAAATTACAGCGCCCCCTGGTGGCTACAGGAAGTGACATGTTTTATACTTTGATGAACTGCTCCTGGCTGATTTACAATATACAGCTCAAATCAGCTCAGTCAAGTCATTAGATCATGGTCAGAATTGTGACGTTTCCTCAAACCGTGTAAACATTGATGTGCGGCGAAGGATTTTCCTTCGCCAAAGGACACGATGTTATCATAACCTCACTGTGCATTGTCCTATCACTACCAAACTTCTGTCACATGATAAGAGTCCAAGCCTGAACAGCTCTATGTGTCAATATTTCCTCAGTGTCATAGCGCCACCTACTGATTCGCCAGGAAACAGGAAGTACTTTGTTAATCCACTCTGCATTATCCAACCGGCTCCAAACTACTGACCTATGATCACAATACTGATCTGAACAGCTCCACATGTAAATATTAGTTCAGGGTCATAGCGCCACCTACTGATCAGTGTGAAAATTAAGTTGTGTTAACATTGTCCAATTGACACAAAATTGCTCACGCTACATCAGAGCGCCTACTTGAACAGATCTGTATGTCTGTGCGTAATAATAGTGATGGCGCCACCTACTGGCAAACCTACTGCCGCAGAGCGCAAAACGCATGCAACGTGGAGAAGTGCATGCTCGATCGATGATGTGCGCTTGGTCATCGATCGCTCTCTCCACCGACCGCAACAGGCTTCAACGTGCGGGTGCTCGGGCCCGCAAGTGCTACAACGTAGCCCTAGTTTAATTTAGTCTTTGCTGACCTTTTGTTATGCTCTATACCAGGGGTGTCCAAACTACAGCCTCACTACCCCCTCAAAAAAAATTTATAAAAAAAGTAGGGGAGAAAGTTTCAATTTAGAAACACTTAAATGGCATTTAATTACAGAACTTTGTAGTTTTTAAATTGTACTTTCTTGATTCTTTTTGTTCTGGGTTTGTACCCTTGAATGCACTTATTGCAAGTCGCTTTGGATAAAAGCGACAGCTAAATGTAATATAATGTGATGGACTATGGCCCACTGTATTGCAGCTGTCCCTCAGAAAGTCCCCCCCCCCGTCAACAGTCTGCTCCAGGGCAGGGGGGCGTGGTGGTGCGAGTGGCCCAGACCTTCGTATTTTACCTCGGGATAAAAAGTTTGGACACCCCTGCTCTATACGTTAGACCCTATATCACTCATGCGCCATATATTCTGTTTGCAAACACTTTGACCTACATTTTTTTCAATAATGATCTTTACTTCATTTGGTCTTTCGGACCTTTATCTCATATGTCTTATTTATCACTTGTGCTGCAGAAAGATTCAAACAAGAGATTTATCACTTATCACTACAATTTAATTAAATTTAATTGAAAAATATAAATATTTAATAAATGTACTAATTATTGTCTGTTCTTACTAAGGTATGGGCTGGGCGACGCGTCGTATGGAAGGTGGCTGTGAACAGTCATAGCTGAAGCAAAAAAAAACTCCCACTAACATTTAGCATAGGACACCAATAGTCGGCCCGCGTTGCAGTCGCTCTAACGGAGCCAGACGCTGTTATAAAATTTTGACGGACTGTTTCTATTTTCTATCTTCGCAATTTTCTCACATTTCAGTAGTTTTATTTTACCTGCGCAGCTTTTTCCATCTTTATGGTAGTAAATCCTGGGAGCACATGGTACAGTTTACTTCACTGAACCAGAGAAAGTGGAAACAGAGAGGAAAGTTAAAGCTGTTTAGTTGTTAATGTTTGTTAACATTGTTTATATGTGAATGTACTTATATATATATATATATATGTATATATATATACATAAATATGTATATATACACATATATATACATATATGTGTATATATATATATAAAAACAAGAAAAAGGCCAGTTCAATAAGAGTATTACAGGTCGAATATATGAATATGCTGATACTGTAAATATAATTTGGATTTGTTCAGTCTAAACCCTGCCAATGGCACAACAAGCATGAACAGTTGTTTAATACAAACAATTTAGTAGAGAAATATAAATGACTGAAACTGAAAGATTACACTGATTCGCACTTCAAACACCTTTTATCGGATTCAGTAGTAATGGTGGGGTGTCAGGTTTTTATTGATTTATTTTTAATCTTTTTTGCTCGATAGAGTGAGCATTATTCAAATATAATTTATAATAAAAGAGACTGAAGTCTGGTTTTGCTACATACCAAAGTGGTAAAATAAACAGACATTTAATCCAAAGCTGTTCATCTTACTTCTCTGCTGGCTGTGTTGAAGAGGACTGTGATGCATGGCAGACACCTGCAAACCGGAGTAATTATTTTTACCCTGTTGTACACAGGGGGCCTTGCTCTATTGACCAAGGCCACAATCAGTGTTGAAAACTACCAGGCAAATTTCCACAGGCTATTTTAGTCATCAAGGAGAGACATGCTGATATGTTACGGCCTCCATCTTAGATTTATGAAGCTTTTATTATACGAATGAGCAGCACAGAAACCGTCTGAGTAATGTTACAATCACAAGAGTTTATAAAGGCCAAGCAGCAGGCAGCTGATGTTACCGGGCTCCAACCACTGGGTAAACTTTACAAAGTTTACCAACATACAAAATAACAATACTCTTTGTTTAGTACTTTTGAAAATTGACTAGTGAAAATTGAAATAGGAAAAACTAGTGGTGTAACAGACAATTGTTGATCTGTGATCCCTATGGATCAACAGAGTTTACATATTAGAATAAGTTGGCTCCTTTACTAAAGCTCAGGGGTAAAGCAAACTCATTCAGCCAGAATCCAACATAAAACCTAAATCCAAGAAAAACCTAATACTTCCACACAAACTTAATAAAGTCAAACAACCAGCAGCATACATAGTGACTACGTAATATGCATCGTCCTGATTGGCGTAGAACACTTCAGCTGGTCGGCTTACGGGACAGAGTCACTCTAATACAGTTTTTGTGTTCAGCGGTTTTGCCAGAGCAGAGGTCTGCCCTCAACTGTAATGAAATATGCTTTACTGTTAACAACAGTTGTAAATAAGGTTATCTGAAATACCATAGCCTTTTTGTCAGCTACAGCCAGTCCGACCATTCTCCTCTGACCTGACTTGCCTCTCAGTTTCAGCAAAGTCACTGAGATCAATCGTTTTTTTCCTTCATCCTGCTGTGTCATACTTGCTTTGACTATAACTCTTGACATGTAACTGTCTGACATGTAACTCGACTGCTACCATGTTTACAGGTGTTCACTGAGTGTATGTGCCGAACTGACCAGTCCAGACTGAACTGCCCGAATTTGTTGTTGACCAATACAAATACTGATACCGGGCAGCTTGCTGGTGAGATAAGACAGTAAATGACTTACCAAAGGCATCAGGCCAGGGAATGTGGACACTACTGTCCTGTTCCAGGTCCTCTGCAGGATACCAGGAGGGCTGCTTGAGGACACGCTGAATCTCCGACTGAGCCTCTTTACTGTCCTCAGAAAACACATCTTCCACCAGTGTCAGCAACGAAGCCACCACCCATAACAACACCTGACAGTATCAAGGAACACACTGTTACTGTAGGGTTTATCTAGTGCTGGGCTAGCAAGCCATCACTCACAGACCTAGAAGTCGCCTAGTTCTAATAATTTGACAGACGGAAGTGAACATTTAGGAATAACTGTGTTTTATAACTGTGAAACATTAACACATAAGGATTTCAATTTCCTTTAGAGAATCTTTTATTAACAGGAAACGTTTTCAACGTTCTGAAATATTTTTGGTTCTATTTAGGGACTCACTCAACTTAGTTTAGGTTAATACAAGATCATGGTCTTGTAAAGAGTTCATAGTTTGATGAGAATAATGATGATAACAATTCCTCAGTTCATTAACCTTCCACTATGGTACAAAGTGTTTATTCTAACCGATGCTGTAAATACTCATATAATATGCAAGTCCAGCGATTATTATTAAATGGATCTCACTACATTACAGAAAACATGCCCTTAAAATAAGGTGTCCATTACATTATTTAAGGTCAGTAATTTATTATTATACTTTTGATTACTTCAACATCCTCTCACATTATTTGTGGATTATAAGATATTTCACTGGAGAGCAGCAACTTTGACCAGTCACTCATGCTCAGGAGAATGTTACAAATTCCATGTGTCAGTCTAGACTACAGTGCTAACTAACAAGAGACTTTGCCATCCCTTGAGCCAAACCACTAGGACTTAAGTATTTGCATTTAACGGAATAATCCACAGTGTTACATACATTGTGGAAACTGAAAGCTGCATTGGGTAAGCTGATCCACCCTGTTTCATTGATGGTACCTGTTTAGAGGCCCTCTCTCTCTACAGTCTTATGGGAAACCTGCAGCCGACACCTACACCTTTTTAATTACTTAATTGACACATGACACTTTCCCACTGAACAGGTAGGGTTAATATTTTAACATCACTTATGAAAATGAGTTTCTCTGCAGTGTCTGGCAGGAACTTAAGGCCCAGATCAAATGGGAAGTGTAGTGGAAACTGGCTGGGGTGAAACATATGCGGACTGTCTGCCAGCATATCCTTCTGGCCTACTTTTCACTCCGATTGTCAGACATCCTTTCATTGATTAAGGGTAAAGACAGTGTGGAGCTTTGCAGTTGCCAGATGTATACCGGTATAGCATGAGCAAAAGACTAGATGTTAGCTCTCTAGGCTGTTCAATAGAGTATAGGTGAATATGTTCCATCAAACATGTGAGAGACAGATGACTGAAAATGCAGCTGAAATGCTCTGAAAGAGGGGGTAGAGTTATTAGTATTAACTGTTACTGCAGACAAAACGTTTTTATAGACTAATATTCAAAAACTGATATGGTACCATGTGAAACTTTGTTTTCTCTAAATAACACTTGGTAAGACAATAATACTGCTCAGAGTCTATTCTTATGTAACAAAACAAAAATTATTAATTTAATAATAGGTTAGGTAACTCATAATATAGTGGTTAACTTACAGATAAAGACCTGAGTTCACAGCCTGTCACTTTTTCCATTTATTCAGAACAGAAGGAAACACTTTTCCTTTTAGATGAGATCTGTGGATACATTGTACAGTCCTACAGAATACTTAAATCTATCAACTGTATTGGATGGAAAGTTATGCATAATCAATCTTCACTGATTGCTCTACCTCTGATCAGCTGGAAAATTAAAAAAAAGACTGCTTTGCTGTGACGCACGCTCACCTTCCAGTTCTTCAGGTGATGCTGGGTTGTTGATGCCTCCTGCCTCCACCAGGTTTTGTCATCTGAAAAATTAAATAATAATGATAATAATAAAGAAAATAACTCTTCATTCATAGGTCTAGTTAATCATTTTTTTATCCCCTTGTAGACGAATGTCTTGAATTTGCCTCAAACCCCATTCCGGTCTGGAATTTGAAATACTGTGATGATTGAACAGCAATGATTGTACAGAAACATATGTTGTTATTCAATTTCAATCAAAAGCAGCATCAGAAACATACGAGAGACTGGAAATTTTAGTAAATTAAGGTTATGCCCTATTACACCTAATGTCGCTAATTTGCCTCATACCTTAATTTTATATCTACTGTATATTCTATATTGAAATTAAGAATTTCCACTTAATTAAGCTACTGTATGACAGCCAAAAACAAGGAATTATGGTTTTCTTTCACTTTAATAACAAGGTACATTTGCTTTTGTTGAATCTTCATCAATCAAGAGTTTCAATGGTGATTCATGCTCTGTTTACCATAGCTCAATGGGAACTGAGGGTGAACCCAAGATGTCACTCCGACAACATTTCAGAAAAGCATTTTGTGTAATTGTTGTCTGGTCCGTATAAAGATCTCCAAAATTCACATAAATAAACTAGAGTTACTGAACTGTGATTGTATACCACTGCCAACCTGTGTGGCTTGAGTCAAAAATGGGATGTATCACTGCATTGACATGTAAGATTATCTAATCTATCTATCTAATAATTCCAGAAAACTCTGTCTGTCTCGAAGTGTGTTCATGTTGTTCATGTTACACTTGGAATATGTATTCTGAAGGGGCCAGTGAAGTGCAATGTAATGTGTAAAATTTGAATAAACAGGCGAGCAGTGCTCTGTAGGGGCCAGTGGGACTCATCAATGCAAGTGACATTGTTGATCACAACAACAGCGCATTCATGATAACGGGTATCTACACAACAGCTGATTCTCCGGTGCAGGGTTCTGCATACTGAGATGAGCCTCTCTGGATAAAAAGCTCTCTTTGCAGCAGCCAGTCTTTACTTCAGTAACACTGAACAGTGAATACAAGTTAATTGTCAGTTATATAAGCATGACTGTGAGGTCACAGTAAACTTGACCTTTGATTTTGCCACCCATTTTTTAATAAGTTAAAGTGAATATTTGTGTCATTTTAAATTATTATTGGCATTCACAATAATATGAGGTAACCATGTCCTTGGTTTTTGACTACTTAAATCGAATCAGGTCAATTTTTAGTGACAGCTGTGCAAAAATGAAAGAAATATTCTAAAGACAGACACATATGAGGTTCAAGAGTCCGGAAATATGGTTCAACCTGTTTTTGATTATAGATAACGATTAAAAAGGGGGGGGGGGGTAAAGCCTGCAGGGGAAATGATAGAAACATCAATAACTAAGAATTCTCCAGATTTCACATCACTCGCTCCATCAGACTAGTGTTGTGTCGTTCGTGAACGATTCGTTCGTTTTGAACGAATCGTTACAAGGACTCGGGAGTAACGAGTCCTCTCAAAGAGTGATTCGTTCATTTTCTCGTGGCCGCGCATCGGGATTGTTGCATGGGCTGCTGCAGGTCACGTGGAAAATGATCCAAAGACTCGTATCCGGCAGATGAACGAATCACTGATCCGAAGACTCACTTGGCAGAAGAACGAGTCACTGATCTGAAGACACGTCGTGAGGTGAACGATTCGTTCATCTGCCGGGTACGAGTCTTTGGATCGTTTGCACCCCCCACGAACGAATGACTCAAAAAGAGATTCGTTCATTCTAGTGAACGAGATTCAAAGAACCGACACGGTAAAAAGATCCGAACTTCCCATCACTACATCAGACATTACAAAGACTTTGCAGTTTGGTAACTGTCAGGGTACATGCAATGTCCTGTTCAACTGATTCAGACAGTTGCACTAACACATGCAGCCTCAGGTAATGTCAAGTTCAGGGATGCACTTTAAAAGCAGCTTTTGTCTCTCACACAATCTGGGTGACAAATTGCTACTCCGCCTCTCAGACAAATTGATAGATAGATTTGTTGCATTCTTTTAAGAAGTCACTTACAGAGTCTGATCATATCAACTGTTCATGCTAATACATTTTCATAAGTTCAGGCAGCCTCTGAAATGTCAAACTGCATAACTCAGTTTACACTTGCTATATTTCATAAACTTGGCAGCTGGTAGGTCTTTGCTTAGAGAAATCCTCTGTCACACAGGAAGAAATAGAAATTATGTTTTTATTTGTCTTATGTAAACAGACGAGCTCAGTATGAGCAGCAAAGAAAACAATAGAAATGAATCTAGTTCAAAATCCAAAGAACTAGCAACAGACAGGTGATATCAGAGAGGAAAAAAACATGAAAGTCCATTTCTAGTCCATAAACACTAGACCAACTCAAGCTGTAAATAATGAAGGCAGCAAAGGGGCGGACACAGCTCTTTTATTAAAGGAACTGTTTTAACCATCGGGATCTACTGAAAAATAATTCACTGGATCAAGAGTTTCTTGATTAACGAACCATTAACGTACCTTAAAACAGAACTAATGAAAAGGAGCAAGGCATGCAACATCCTAGAAAGGATCTGGGAACCAATCCAAATATTTGACATAACACAGATGTTTTCAAGTTTCCTCTCTGCCTCATAATACAAAGAAAGGGGAGGTTTGGATCAGATTACACAACACTGACTAAGCTACTACAGTTTAGCCTAGCCTAATGAAACACATGAAAAAGTTGATCTTGAACTGACATTTTTGCCTTTAGTATAGATAATATATTGTAATAACAGCAATAATTAATGAAAAGCATCAAAAGGACAATGCATACCCTGTACCAAAAACAGACAAAAAACAAATCACTGTAACAATACCATTTCGTAATGATGTCCTCATGATGTAATTTATACCATGTCACTTTGGTGTCCAAAGCACAGCTGAGACAGAGTAGTTGCTTTTCAGCATCTTTATTGTCTCAAACATACATTCACAAAACTCTTAACTTAAATTGCCAGCAATTTCTGCTGTTATCTGGGTTTGCAGCTCTGCTCTGTCCAGTCTCTCTTCAAATCTCTCAGTATTCCTCTCAGATCTGCTGTTGCCGTTTATGGGTGTAATCATTATCATGGTTATTCAAAGGTTTATTGATGTAACCAGTTAACAGAAGCTTCTCTAACCTTAAGCAACTGCAACTGTTCCTTAAGCTTTCATGTGTGTTTCTTATCATAACCATGACTGTGACAGTACGGTACACCTATGGTGGTACAATTTGCATCTTTATAATTGTAACCATGATAAAGCATCTGGTGAAGTTGCATCTGTAAGGGCACGATTTCAGAAGACGCAAAAGTACTTAACATACTGTTTACTTTAAAACAGAACTTATTTAATAGTAGTGCACAGTCAGGAGATAATTAACCCGGTATGAATTAAATTTCCTCTAAAAAAAACAGAGCGCTAAACACTATGACACTAGCACTGAAACAACACAGCACCTGCGCCTACATCACCCTTGCATCAAGGACAAAACGTGAGTATGGAACAGATCTCTTCAGCTCTCTGGGACAGGGGTACTGGCCAATAAGTAAGTAAGTAAGTCATTACTTAGGGGCAGCTTTGGTTGAGCGGGTAGAGCAGTAGTCCTTTTCCCCACTACATGACGAAGTGTCCTTGGACGAGATACTGTGAGTGGTCATCAAGACTAAACACCTAAACACCTTAGAAATGTAATATCTAATGATATAGCTATTAAGATGGCATTGCCCTTGCTTCCAATGAAACCCTCAGGAACTTGGTACTTATCTTTGATCCAGTTTTGTCCTTTGATTCTGATAAAACTAATTTGTGTATAATATAAAAATTTGACCTGTCTCCAAAAATGCAGAAAAACGAGTCCATGCCTTTGTTATATCCAGACTTGATTATTATTCATTATTATCAGGCTCCAGCAGTAAGTCATTAAAGACTGCAGCTTGTCCAAAATGCTGCAGCACATGTCCTGACAAGAACCAAGAAAGAGACCACATTTCTCCAGTATTAGCTTCACTACACTGGCTTCCGGTTAAATCTAGAATATAATCAAAAATTCTCCTCCTCAACTTCAAGGCCCTTAATAATAAGTCTTAGAACTGCTCTTAGTTATGCTGCTATAAGCCACATGGAGCTGCTCTTTCCTCTTCTCCATCTTATATAATGCATATTACTTACTTACAGGACTGCTTGACAGATAGTATTGAAGTTATCCTTCAAAATGTTTACCCTCATCACTGCTGCTAATAACTTTAATCTTGATGATGTTTTCCTACTCATGACAACTATTGCACTTCTGTCCATCCTGGGAGAGGGATCCCTCACATGTGGCTCTCTCTGAGGTTTCTACGTATTTTTACCTTGTTAAAAGGGTTTTTAGCTGTTTTTCCTTACTCTTGTTGATGGTTAGCCCTATGAGACGAATTGTGATTTGTGAATATGGGCTATACAAATAAAATCTGATTGATTGATTGATTACTTGACAGAGATTGTGATGGCGGATTGTGGATCATGGTGATGGTGGATCCTGATCGCGGTGGCAGCTGATCATGGACTATGATTACAACAATACTGCTTGATATACAAAAGGCCTACTCACATATTCTACCATTACTGACAATAAACTAATTACTTTCAATAAATTTGCCATGCTCTTCCTTTCAGCTCTATCAGACATCACCTTAAGCACATATACTTTAAAGACTGACATACTTTTCCGTTATGTTATAAACGTAATCAATGCTGGCAAGCTAATGTAGACTAGAACAGTCAACACAGTCTAACCCATCCGCTGTATTAGATTTTTCCCGGCATTTTGATCGTATGATAGATAAGCACAAAAATTTGATTCCTCTCGGCTATGCTGCACCACTACCAGTTTCAACTTTGAACTGTTGTAACAAACTTGGTGCTGCAAAGATGATGACGTTTCCATTACAGTTGCTGCTGTAGTCAGTCAGTTACTTTAATATTAATGGAATAAAGTTGTTTGCAGATTTACAGCAGCAAGAAGATGGTAAAAAAATTTCAGTAAAGTCATAATAAGTAAACATGAGAGAGAGAGAGAGGGGGGGGGGGGGGGTATTTATGCATCAGTGAGAAGTGTAGTGCAGTCCATAGTCTGGCTAGTTAAAGTAAAACTGCACACAACTCTAAGAGTAAGGCTGCTTACAGCTAAATCAAACGTTTTGAACATCAGAGTAAGATCTCATCTGAAGGCCTAAAGAACAGCAGTTACCTTTGTGTTGCACTTAAAAATACTACAACTTGGATGACTGAGAATTTTCACAGATATTTGATTATGAATGGTCATCAGAAGAGTACGAAGGAAAGGCCAAGCTGAATAGAGTCTTTAGAAAGTTATGGATTCATCCAGACGACTCAAGGGGAACTTGACAGCATCAGCAACAAAGTGCCGTTTCAACAATAATTTGGTGAATATGGACCCATAATATGTTCAATATTAATACAATTTGAAAAAAGACGCAAGTAGTGTCCTGGTATTGGGGAAGTGTATCTTTAGTCTGGGACCGAGTTGAACATGGTGTCTGCTACATATAAGCAAAAATACAAAATAAATCATTCACATTGATATAAAAGCCACACACTTGAAGAGTAATACAGCAAATTCATTTTCATTGTATAAAAAATCTAATCTACAATCTTCATTCCAGATAAACCAAGTAAGATGAATACAAAGTTGTATAAAGTCCAGCAAACGTGACAGTACAAATTAATGGCCCATTCCAAACAGGCAGGTTTACAAAAGGCACTGGACTAGTTCATAGAACTGGAAGAAAAGCAACGAATCAGCTTATAATGTTTGCACAATAAAAGAAAATTAAAAGAGATTAGAACAGCAGGGAAAGATACATACAACACACCAACATCTGTTTTTACCTGAAGGAACACACACGTTGTGTGCTGTGACCACCTACGGCTGGGTTAAAAGCAGAGGATGAATTTCCAAATTGCACGTAGCATGACTGTGTGTGCATGATTGATGCAGGACGAATAAAGGAAATCTTAATCATATAATATTCAGCAACGCAAAGTCTGAACTTTGAGGTTTCTTGAACTAGGTCTGGTAAGTTATTTAAATGCAATTCTGATTTGCAGGGTAAAGAGAGTAATCAGGAACTCAAACCTCCTTAATTCTGTAAAGTGTCACCATGGCATTAAACAACAAAACTGCAAATCATTATGACCCATTGGAGAGAGAAAACAGAGGGGCATAAACAGAAAATGTAAAAGCTTTGATCTGTAATAGGCAAAAACAAGCTGAGTGCCCAAGATAATTCTCCTACCTATCATGTAATATTATCAATTAAAAAAATCTAATTTTATTTGTATACTCTTTATTCACAAATCCCAAAGCTGAAATCAAATTTGTGAAAATGGGAATATGTAATATTAACAAGTTGCGGCATTCTCTGCCTTTAACACTCAACAAGAGTAAGTGACAATTACCCAAAAAAGAAGGCAAAAACCTCAGAGAGAGCTGATATGAGGGACCCAAGGTTGAAACAAAGAGTACATGAACAGAATAGCAATAATTCCACCATTCATAATAAACTGAATAAACGAGCTGCAACAATGTGAAAATGAAATGGAGTGTTCTATACTGTCCTGACACTGTAAGCCAGAGTGGGACCCTGGCTACAGGAGGTACTAATTAGGATATCAGTGTGTCAGGTGGTCTGAGACAGATAAGCTCTCTGTACAAAGATGCCTTTAGCCATCAGCCCCACAACGTTGTGTTTGTAGAACTGAACTAGCTTACAGTGATATATTTTTCTTCACTTTGAGGATATACTTTATTCACTTCTCGTCCTGCTTTTGCATTGTACTAGAGCTAAACTACACACATAAGCTGGTTATGTGCAGCTCCAATACAGAATAATAGTGTGCAGATAAATAACAGCCCCTATCCTGGTTTAGGGTGTACTCTGCTCTGGGTAAGCTGTTGATAGGCATCCTCATATCTAACTGACAAATCGCCTATTGAGGTTTGTAGAACACACTCATTACAAACACAATTAAAATCCAAGGAAACAACAATAAACTGAAGAAGGTGTGGGCTCCTTTTAGGTAATTAAAGCATATTCACTTATTATATATGTTATTCAGGACAGGTCGTGATATTTTATTTGTTATAAAATTATGATGTTTACTTGCGTGCAAGGTAGCAAAAAAAGCTTCTTAAGTACAGAGAATGATCACAGACTTTTACAAGACTGGAGATATGAGACAAGGACAACTGTAGCGTGAAGAAGTCTGTGTGAGACGTAGAATCAGTATCCAAAGCATGGCCCCAAGAGAGAGCATAAAAGGGAAAGTACGATAGCACTGACCTAGGTTTTAATCACCCAGGTAACAGCACCTTTTCTTCAGCACCTACTTTACTTTCTGTAGATTTAACACTTGCCGTCAATTTTATTAGAACATGGAAGAAATATATTTGTTAGTTATTATTTATGAGATATATCCTGATACAGTTTTTCGGATCCCGAATCAAGACTTTAGATATTAGGTATCTGCTGGTAACGAGTCTGATGATCTCATACTTTATTAATTGGACTTAAATGTCGTCTGTATAGCTTGTATTCAACACATTAAAATAACTAGTTAACATTACACACCTTATTCTTATGAGCCTCTTTTACACAAAATAAAATGCATGGTTCATAAATATAAAGTCTGTAAGCTTCATTTTTGCTCTGGAGTGGGGGCTTCTGTTCATCTCAGGCACTCTCTCACTCAGTTACTCTCTCACCCAGGTGCATACTCAGCTACAAAATTCATTGATTTAATTTGATTCAATTTCTCAAACCCATATCGCACTGTTTGTTGTTGCATCAGACGTTTTCTTTTTCTGTTACTCAACCTTTCTCATGGAACAGATACACTCCTCTTTGAATAAGTACAGCTGTCTGCCTTAAACTTGTGCTCACGCATCTATTAGAATCTTCAGTTTTGTGATTGTTCTGTGATTATCGGGATCTAACTGCTGCCAAACACAGGTGTACTTGTATATGGCTACCTGTGTCTCTGAATACAGTCACAAACAGAGGACTCAAGTATCTGTTGCTAGACTCACACACAGCTTTTTTATAGACACAAAGCTGAATACCAACGTGGTGCCCAGCTCAAATACCAAAGAAGTTGTTTCTCTGACTGGTAGCCGGTCCCTCACACTTGACATAATGCACATAAAAATAGCTTGTGTAGGCAATGGATATATTTTCCAGCATGAAGCCTTCATTACCTAAATATTTATAATATGAGTAATAATTAAACATTATGACATGTGATAGTGGGAAAAACACATTTGTAATTTATAACACAATAATGACTGCATTCTATTTAGATAAGCTTGTTCAAGGACCCTGATGTTGTGCTTGCAAACTGCCTTCGCTTACTAATGACTTCACCTTTTCATGATTACAAAATGTCTAGCAAACAGTTAGACATATGTTGAATTAAATAATGGTGGTCAATAAGGACAAAGCTTTGCACCACATTTGCAAACAAAAAATCTAGTCTTAAAGGGGACATATTATGAAAATTCCACTTTTGTAGTGCTTCTACACTTTAATTTGGGTATCTGGCATGTCTACCGTCCCAAATACTCAGGAAAAAACAACTCCCACGATTTGTTGTGGTTCCTCTATGTCAGAAACGATACGCTAGAGTTCTTCGAATGGGATTACGACCGAAAAATACGTCAGTCTCAATACATGGCCTTGGACCACCCCCCATCATCATCTCTACGGCTCCGGGGAGAGACGGCCTGGCTCCGTCTCCCCGGCTAACGTTAGCTCACCACCTACCTCGCTGCTTCTACCCGTCAAACATCTAAGTGGCCAAATAAACATGGCTATCTTCGAGGCGGAGACCTCGGGGACATCTCTAAACATTGACTAAACAGTGTGGAAGGAAGGATGCTGCTGCTGCGCCAGCTCCAGCTCCCTCTGCTCCCACTACAGGGCTTCGGTTGGGAGCTAGGGCGCTTGGGCTCTCGCGGCCAGGCTTCGGCCCACCTTACTCTGGTTCAAAACGATATGGTTGCAAGATTGTATCTTCGTCTCCAGTAGCCATATTTCTACAGAGGTAATGGA
Source organism: Platichthys flesus (assembly GCF_949316205.1). Taxonomy (NCBI): domain Eukaryota; kingdom Metazoa; phylum Chordata; class Actinopteri; order Pleuronectiformes; family Pleuronectidae; genus Platichthys; species Platichthys flesus. The sequence continues at coordinate 26,403,901 of NC_084953.1, forward strand.
TAGCTAGAAATCTGGGCGATTGTATATCGTGAAGCAGGGAGGAGGGGTGAGGGGGAGAGGGGGCTGAGAGGGTGGGCAGGGCACTCAAAACAGGTTTATCTGAGGAGGGCTGTTTTAGACAGGGTAAAAAGGCTGCTGTTTTAAATGACTGTTGTGGTATTTTGACCAAAATATGTTACAGACATTTCATTAAGACCCCAACTGAGGTAAAATGGAGATACGGTGAGTCCTTTAAGATTTAACCTTATTTAACCTCATAGATACCACGTAGATTTAGGTGGTATCTATGAGTTATCTCTGCCACTGAATATAGTTTTTGCCCGAGCTTGAGCAATTGTTACTCGCCATCGTAATATAAGAAGAAGGGCCAGCCAGGCTTGAGCTAGCTGTTTAGCACTTCGTACAGACCTTGGTGAGTAAAGAAATAATTGTAATGCTTAACTTGCAATGTTCTCTGTTGTAGGAAAACTAGAAACAGCTGTTATTGCTAATGTTGGCTATGTAGCCGTAGCAAAATTGCCTGCAGGTGACTGAGCAAACGAGGTGGCTATAGAGGTGGAGATAGATAATAGATCAAATGAATAATAATAATAGTTCATAATGGAAATTGTTATCCTCTCTGGACCAGACCGTCTCATTTTGGTTTTGGCCGTCGTAGTAGAAGATGTGGCCTTGAATTGGGACCCTGCTTATAGTTGCATTTTCACCACAGGAATGGTGATCAGGATCCTACTGAGGAACTTCGTTCCTCTCCTTCTGCTTCCACCTGGGTTTCTATACCTGTCTGACTTTACTGGTTACTATGAGAAAAGCAAGCCACTGCTATTCTGTCAATACCTGCTTACAGCCCACAACTATTTCCAATTGCATATTGTACATGTTGCCTTGCTTTTTCTACAAAACTTTGTATTTGAATTAGAAAGACACATCTGTTGAAATTATCAACTTCCTGTATCAGTCAAAATGCCACAGAACTGTACATGATCAAGAGATGCTAATCTGGATAACTTCCACAGGAGAGACTAAATATTGTGACTGCCCTGTAGTGTCTCTTTACAAAATGTCCACCGACAGACTGTACTGTAAAGCGCTTTGTGTGGTCATCAAGACTAGTAAAGCACTATATAAATAAAAAACATTTAAACCAATTACGCAGAACAGGCTGTATTTTCTCTTTACACAGGACCTGAGGTGGGCGGAGAACATCACCTCCACCATCAAGAAGGCCCAGCAGAGGATGTTCTTCCTGCGGCAACTTAAGAAATTCAACATCCAGCGGAAAGTGATGGTTGAGTTTTATACAGCCATCATTGAGTCCATCCTCACTGCATCTATCACCGTCTGGTTTGCTGCCTCGACTGCCAAGGACAAGGGCAGAATGCAGAGGATCATTCAGTCAGCTGAGAAGGTCATCAGCTGTGACCTGCCGGCTGTCCTAGACCTGTTCCACTCCAGGACCAGTAGGAGAGCATGCAAGATCATTGCTGATCCTTCTCATCCTGCTCACCTCCTTCTCCAGAGACTTCCATCCGGAAAAAGGTTCCGGTCCATCAGGACTAAAACCTCGCGCCATCTGAACCGTTTTTTCCCTATGGCAGTGGGGCTCACAAACAAGCCCCCTGCATCACACTGACTCCCCCCCCCCCCCCCCTGCACATAATTTTCACAGATGAGATGGAGGAGGAGCTTGCCAAACACTTCAAACAACTAGTTGACCAGTTCAATGGCTTTGCTCAAGTTAAGAGCCTTGAACTGGCATTTGAATATGCAGAGAAAAACAATATCCCTGTCCCTGCCAATTGGACAGAGAAACAATGTGCCGGTAAGCTAGGGAGGGCAAGAGACCACATGAATCATAATAATCATTAATGTTTCTAATTGACCAATCCCCATGATTCTGTTACTAGTCCGATAATAGTGGTTGTCAATCTAGCTGTCGGGATTTTAACTATTACAACATGTGTTGTTATGGTAGTTTTAAAGTGGAAAAAATAAGTGGACCACTTTACCCCTATGTTGGCAATAAAAAGAATAAAAAGAAAAAGTCCACAGTAAATTCAGACACAACCTGTTTATTTCAATAATCAAATATTTATATTTATTAATTAAACCATTATAACCATTCATATTAAAAGATGTTTATGCTAAAACCTACAGGGGACATTTGAGAAAATAATAATCCGTAGGAACAAGATAATAAGTCTCTGACTGTGTGCAGACTGTTGCCACGTATTTATCTCGTCCCCACAACTTAATTATTCGTAATTGTTAGGGTTTTTCTCAAGTTTTTAGATGCAAATGTTGAGGGGTCAGGTTTGGTCAAATTTATTCTGGGCTCCAACAATTTGGCATTTTCTTACTTTGAAATTCTGTCTGCCTGTATGTGTTTATCTTTTTTTAGTGCCAAGTGCAGTGAACACACTCAAAGCTACTCACTCGTTCATTCAAATGAAGCATTTGGGTGGGATGCTCAGAAATGATAGAGTCATGCATCCATTTTTTGTAATATTAAATTAAATTTACACAAATTAAACCGTTGCAGAGACATCTTTCTCTGGCTGCTGGTTTGTGATGTCGGTTGATCATCTTATAAAACTTGTCTCCACCCACTCAAGTATGATTTCTTTGGTAACACCTTTTCTTTCTTTTTGTTCTTTCTTTAAAACTGCATAAAAAATGAAGAAAGAGCTGAAAGATGCAAAGTCATCACATACAGTGTGCCTGAGAATCTCTGTCAACAAGTTTATGGCAAATCTGTAAAAAAGAATTAATTTATCTGACAGTTAGTACAGCTTTAAATGAATTTTTTTATCTGATTTGATCTTAACTCGTGAGAAAAATATCTGGATCTCTATCTCCTGTGCTAAGTGTGATAGCTGAAGGCTGTTGCTGGAGACTCTACAAACTCACAAAAAAGCCTTGATTATTCATTGATATTAAACTATAAAAAAAACTACATGAATCTAACATTGGTTTGCAATGCCACTAGTTGCTTTTTGTTAGCTCCCCTGTCCAAATAAAAACATTAGCTTAAAACGTAAATGCCTCTTAAGTCATCTTCTTCCCCCATACAACCTGTTGGCAAACACATTCCTCTCCTGTGAACAACACAGATTGAAGATTTAAATATTGCCTGAGCACATTGCAGTCATGTACCCAAAATAGACACTTGCACAGGGAGGCGAGTCACTGCTGAGCCAAAGCTCAGTCCAACAAATCGTTATCTGTAATGTCCCAAATGGATTGTGAAATTCATCTTCACTCAAACCTGCTTCCTCCACAAAGCAGATTTTAATTTACATACTCTTGTGAATAGGAGCATGAAGTGAGAAAAAAACAGATAGAGCTGTTATTAAAGAGTTGATCAGTTAAAAAGAAGAAAACTTGGTGTTATGCTTGAAGATGCAGAGGTTGGGATAGCAGACATTTGAACAACTCCAAGAGACATGCATTTTAACTTCTACAATGATAGATTTTACTACAGAAATTAATTATTTCTGTATCTGTTATATTTTTGTATCTGTTATAATAAAGGACAACGCTCTTTTTTATTTTTGAAACTTAAATATAGTTAAAATGATAGCAATAAGACTATAGTAACATTCTTGGGCAATAAGTCTCCTTCTACTAGTATTAAATAATCAATATATGGGATAAGCTTTATCATTTGCAAATGAGACGCTGCCTTATTCTATGAACTAAAGCTGCACTTCTGCCACATGATATGACCTTCCAGACTACCTACTACTGTCTGACCTGTACCTAGGCTCCAGTGTATTGGTAATGAAATAAGTTGATGACCTAGGTCATTATAAGGTATCGTTCATGTCTTTCACTCAGTCCATGGCAGTCACTGATGAGGAGCCTTGGCCTCAAAAGGCGACAGATAACACAATGCTATGGGACCATGTGGAGCTGCGACTCAAAATCAGCACAATGTTTTTAAGTAGACCTATTCTCCACAAAAACATGTGAAGGCATGTGGATTGTATTATTACGTCAATGCACATGGCATACTGTAGCTGTTAGACGAAGGGAGCTGAAGTTTACAAGCCTCGGGAAGTTTGTCTGAATATGTTATTTGTGGTCTTACCTCTGCCAAGTGTGCTGTCCCGTCTGATCATGGACGTAAATGGGAAAAGCCAGCTGTACCTCCGGCGCTCTGATAATCCACTGGCACCTGGACGTTCTGTTCGCAGCACTGCGTTGCTTCGTCGCTCATATCCCGCGGCATAGTGGCGCAGCCCGGATCCCGGAGCTCCTCATGGCTGGAGACAGTCAGAGAGAGAGAGAGCGCTGAGCCGAGCCGAGCCGTGCCAAGCGAGTGAGTCCAGACAAGCATCTGATGAGCCCAGAGAGTTACCGTGCGTCCTGCTGTATAAGACAGACAGGTGTGGACTGACTACTTTACCTCCAGATGTGTAGTGTATGTGTGTATGTGTGTGTGTGTGTGTGAGTGTGTGTCGGTGTCGGTGTGTGCGTGTAAGTGTATTTGTGTACGTGTGCGTATGTATGTGCGCGCGCCCTGTGTTTGTGTCGGTGTGTGAAGCCTGCGGTGTCATGTTCCCTCCTCCATCATATAAGCGCTTTGGCTCCATAACTTGATAGCATGGGGAATCCTCCACACTACTGAGGGGAGCGGATTCTAAGAGACCGAACCTTTTGGACACCTTTTAGATGTCAGCAGGACAGCAGTGAATCCTATAAGAAGAAACATTACCCTGTGAAACATCATCCTTTACTGATGCATGCATGCGTGAACTTACCGGGTGATGGTTTCTAAATTGAATCGGGCTAACTCAGAGTGAAGATGTAAACATGGGGATAGAGAGGGCTTTATAACGCAGACTAAAACAAAGGTCCCGGGATAATTAATAATAATGTATTTTATAGTACTGCTAATTCAAATCTTAAATCCATCACAACCTGTCTCATAACCTGCTGGGAACTGACTTTCTGAATCATATTGTTTGTTGAATAAATTCCTATGTGGACTTTGAACCTGGAATGTGGGACTTAGCAATTGCGGACCACCCTTCGTGACACAATTTCTTACAGACGCTTCTTCTGGATGTAATTTGACCATGACCATATTATCTAAACTTAAAAAAGTGATTAGCATTGTTTCATGACAATTAAGGTTTTTCTAATCTAAACGATCCAAAAATCGAACTAACCCTAACCCTAGTTAGACCTAACCACATCGTCAGATGATTGAACTGATGTTAATGGTAAAGGTTCAGTATTTATATAGCACTTTGCTAGTCTGACAAAATTAAGTCATGATTGAGTGATGACCACTCAAACCTCTTGTTCATACCCTTGATCATACATCACTGGTATGGCAATTTGAGGCTCAGTGCCTTGCTCAAGGACTCTTCAGCATGCAGGGAGACTTGGGACTTTTCTCTATATTTCAGCTCCACAATAAACTGTCCAAAGTGTGTAAACAACACTGGGCAAACTTATTTTTCCAGAGCACATCATGGGTTCATTAAGCACCAGAATAGACATATTGTAGAATTAGCAAAGCAAAGTCAGCTCTATGAGAGGATGAATTGCAGCCTCAAGAAGAAAATACATTTAGTGTGTTGTATTTCTATTAAAGTATGCGAAAACAGGAGTGAGATAAGAGAACACATTCAGGAAGCATACATAAACATATTTCCCTCAAACAAGCACTGATGTGCAGCCCTCAATCCTTTGTGACTTATCAAGATCGGCTGGGATTCAAGTAATACTTCAAGTAAACCCCTCTTCTGATAGTTCTTCTTCAGTCAGGAACACCCCACCCCTCTCTCCACGCAGCATCTCGAGCAGCCATGAGCCAAAAACCAAAGATTAAACCCTCTGAAGGCTGCAGCTCCTTATATGGGCAGTGATGGCTGGCTGATCACTGCTGGAGCCTGACCCCGCCATCCTCCACCTACCAGGGTCCCTACTCAGCTTGTAAGGCAGTGTGATGGATGCAAGTGACGGGCCTGTGGCGAAGGCCTGACAGAGCGGCAGTGGGGCAGGAGACAACAGCTCAGAGGAGCACTGAGGAGTGACCTGGGTGGCATCTCTTTAGGCAAACATTTATTCAAGACAACTTGCTCAGTGAGCAATAGCATGTCTGTTACACAGGAGCTGCCACCTCCAAGCTACCACTCAGCAAGCCAAACAAAAAAAAACTCACCAAAGCATATACATTATATTTTTTTAAATCAAAGCACATGATCTATATTCATAAAGTTGGTCATGTAGGTGGGCACATGAACTAAGTGAAACCTGAAATGTAGAAGGCGGGTGCACGTACTTTTTCTTTTTTTTAACTTAAGTTTTTACCACTTTTGTAATAATTCTGTAATGTAACATTATTCTTAAAGGTGCAAAAGTATTTGTAGCCAGCATTTGGCGCATGTTTACAAGTCATTTTATATGTTCACAAGCTTTAACGGCCACAGCCGATTCGCGCCATTTTGTGAGAGGTCGCTGAGGAGTTGGAGTGTGTACGTGCTGAGTGTAAAATGGCGATATGTGTGATGGAAGAGTGTTAAAAACAGGAATTGGTTTATGTTACGTGTGTATTAGAAATATTCAGGGTGTATGTGTCTGTGTTTAATTAGAGTAGCGTGTGGATGAGTCAGTGTAGTCATTTATGCCCAAAAAATGTGTTTTAGTCTTTTTAATTATTTATGTATATGTCATTTCATGTTTGTATTTATTTTTTATGTTAATATAATTGATATGAATGATGTGTGAGATTTGTATGTTGTGATATTATTGACACATTCAATCTGAGGTCCTGCTGAACAAGACATTTCTAACAGGTGTCTTCTTCAATCCACAGATTTATATGTCTATCGGTTACACAGTGCTCTTTAGCCTGTGGAACCCGTGCTGCTGGCCCAGATTCCCCTAGATCTGGGGCCGGTAACATTTAGCCCACGCAAACATGGACACCACAGTTATTTAATATAATTATATATATATATATATATATATATATATATACACACACTACCGTTCAAAAGTTTTGGGTCACTTAGAAATTGCCTTATTTTTTCAAAGAAAAGCACTGTTTTTTTCAATGAAGATAACATTAAATGAACCAGAAATACACTCTATACATTGTTCATGTGGTAAATGAATATTCTAGGTGGAAACTTCTAGTTTTTAATGAAATATCTTCATAGGTGTATAGAGGCCCATTTCCAGCAACTATCACTCCACTGTATCTGGCTAATCGCGTTAGAAGACTAATGGATGATTAGAAAACCTTTGAAAACCCTTGTGCAATTATGTTAGCACAGCTGAAAACTGTTTAGCTGCTGAAAAAAGCTATAAAACTGGCCTTCCTTTGATCTAGTTGAGTATCTGGAGCATCACCTTTGTGGGTTCGATTATACTCTCAAAATGGCCAGAAAAAGAGAACTTTCATGAGAAACTCCCCAGTCTATTCTTGTTCTTAGAAATGAAGGCTATTCCATGCGAGCAATTGCGAAGAAACTGATAATTTCCTACAACACTGTGAACTACTCCCTACAGAGAACAGCACAAACGGGCTCTAACCAGAGTAGAAAGAGAAGTGGGAGGCCCCGGTGCACAACTCAGCAAGAAGACAAGTATATTAGAGTCTTTAGTTTGAGAAATGGACGCCTCACAGGTCCTCAACTGGTAGCTTCTTTAAATGGTACCTGCAAAATGCCAGTGTCAACGTCTGCAATGAAGAGGCGACTCCGGGATGCTGGCTTTCTAGGAAGAGTGGCAAAGAAAAAACCATATCTGAGACTGGCCAATAAAAATAAAAGATTGATATGGGCAAAAGAACACAGACATTGGACAGAGGAAGATTGGAAAAGAGTGTTATTGACAGACGAATCAAAGTTTGAGGTGTTTGGATCACACAGAAGAACATTTGTGAGACCCAGAACAGGTGAAAAGATGCTGGAAGAGTGCCTGACGCCATCTGTCAAGCATGGTGGAGCTTGACCGTATGGTACGCAAGAAGTGCCCATCAAGCCAATCCAACTTGTGGGAGGTGCTTTAGGAAGCGTGGTCTTACATTTATACAGATCACCTCAACAAATTAACAGCTAGAATGCCTAAGTTCTGCAATGCTTTAACTGCTGCAAAAGGACCATTCTTTGACGAAGCAAAGTTTGAAGAACAAAATTAATATTTCAAATAAAAATCTTTATTTCTAACGTTGTCAATGTCTTGACTATTTTCTATTCATTTTTGCAACTCATTCGATAAATAAAAGTGTGACTTTTCATGGAAAACACGAAATTGTCTAGGTGACCCCAAACTTTTGAACAGTAGTGTATATATATATATATTTAAGAAAAACTGGACCTATTCACGCTCATGGATCTCTTGGCAGTTACCTTGCAATTTTTGCATCCCACTGTAAACATTTTATAACGAACCCTGGGGGATATTGGAACTTTGATACTACAATGTGTTCAGGAATCAGCAGTCTTCTCTCTATTTTATGCAACTGTTGCCAGGATTCATTTAAAAACCTTTTTGTAAACTTTTGCTTAAGTCATGAATTTGTATTGCGAAATATTTCATTGTAGTTTGATTCCAATTAAATTTCCATTTTACCCTTGACTTATCTGAAATGTGTTTGCCTAGATCTACATTAACTGTCATTGTGATTACTATATTCTTTTATTGTTTTTATTGGTTGAAGAAATAAGAGTTCTAGAAGTAAGATATAAAATGAGATTATGCGCACATAGTATGAAATGCCTATAGTTAGATCCTCTATTCTATCTAGCTGTGTAGTGCCTTCCAATCCCATACATAAACTCAAGATAAATGCAGTCAGTGGATCCCCTTGTCTGGTCCCTTTATTTATATATATATATATATATAAAAAGAACATTTCTTGACATAGTACCATTGATTTTAAGTTCACAACATCTCACAGAGGTTATATGGCCATGTCCACATATATAGTGGTTTATATGTTTTGTTTTGAGCTGCTATCATGCCATCATCAGCCGTGTGGGTCAGTGTGACAGTGGCTTTTGGCAGTTTTTTATCTTGAACAGGGATTCTGTGTGATTGACAGAGCATTCTGTCAGTGAAGAAGATCCAAAGTACGAGCTGAGATCCGAGGGTGGGGAGTGATATCACTGCAGCAAAGTCAGATTGAAACACAAGCACCGATCAAGTGGACAGAAGAAGACAAATTAAACATTACAGTTTGTAAATGGTCTTTGTGTTGAGATTATTTTGTGATTTTACAGACTCAACCAGAAATCGTTAGTTTGCTAGAGTTTTTTTCATGTTGAAACTGGTCCTATTGATAGTAGATGAAGGCAGGAAAAGTACAGAAAGTTGAATTCAATCAAGCATACAGCATCTCCAATGGAGGATGGGCTGTTCTTGATTCATGCTGACATGATGAGTGGATAATTACTCAAAAACTTTTGCCTCGGGCAGCCTCAGATTCTTAAAAAACAGTTACACATTTTTCCTGCTTGCTTTCAAATCCACATTTGATGAGTTGTATCATCCATCTTGTACACTTACATGAGTCGACCCAGCTCTGCCTCTATGTTAGGCCTATCTTCTCATGCTATAGGGTATGTTTGGTCGGCTGCGCCTGATTATTTTACCCTAAATCTCAGCCTAACATGGAGCAGTACATCATTGGTAATCTCCGCTTCAGTTCCCAAAGGATATAATTAACTTTTCGTTGCTAACAGAATGATGGCTTAACCCTTCAGGAAGAAAGTGATGGCTGAAATAATTTTATTTCAATACTAATTTAAAGTCACTTTAGCGCCTGTCAGCATGATGTATTTTCAGCGGTTTGGACATCAGCTGCACAAACAGTGTGTTAGTGCAAGATGAATAATGTTGAGGAAATGGGGTCTCAGGAGAGGCTGCACAAACTGCCGTCTGACCTCCTATCATTGTAATTTTCTGTATTTACTCTTGTAAGCCGCTACTTGCATGTGATACTCTGATTTACAAAGTGCTTGAGCGGACGGAGCGATGATGAGAGCTCACTGCCAATCCTCGCATGTATCTTCAGTCACGGCCAATTCCTACTGGCAGCTGATGTTAGCAAGCGGGCAGGCACAGGCAGAAGCATGTGTACTGAATGTAGAACACTACCCAGCAATCAGTAGACACCCTGAGGTCAGGGCCTGCCATTGAGTCATGTCTTGCCCCCCAGGATCCCACTGGGTCTCGTAGAGCACCCTGAGGCTCCTGATATCAAGAAGCCTTACCAGAGCTCTGAAGGACTTGGCACCTTGATGTTACTTTGTTTAAACTGACCTTTTGGCGCAGACTCCACTGGCCCCCTGGGGTCAAGCCAGAGTGTTTGACATGGGTGGTCACACATGCTTCTAACAGTGTCTTGCTGGGGTAAACATGCAGGTTGTGCATGGTCAAAACGTTCACTATCTTGAGCTTAGTGAGGATGTTGTTCTCAAACACACATTCACAGATTTATAATACTGGACTTGATATACAGTCCTCACAGTGCTTTTGTGACACCTTCCACTGCAGCGCACTTCCTAAAGTGCATACACTGTAACACATCATGACTCAGCTGTCGTTTTCCACTCTTAGGCGGCTGAGATTGTGGAGATAAGGGGGGATATTTTCAGAGCTTATTAATTGTGTCGCCCATTCTGATTAGTGGTCAGATTAGACGTGATTAGACATCAAATTGCAACTAGGATAACAACAACTCACGCAAAACAGTAAACAATCCAGAAGAATTAACACTTGTATAGATAGATGAGTAAAACAGAAGAGAAAGGAGGAGTTCATCTATTGTGTGATCGAGTCAGTGGCCACATAAAAGAGACACAAGTTAAACACAAACACACTAGCACAAACATCATGTAATAAAAATATTCTTACATGAAATAGCATGGTTACAGACTAAATCTGAAATGCCCCAGTTTGAAAAAACTGGAAACACTAAAAATAACCTCTTTCTAAAGCTTCACAATGCTGTCAACGGTTCAGGTGGACATGGGCTTTTAGACATCTCGGTCACACACATACCTGAAAAAATGCTTGCTGGGGGTTAAGTTAAATGTTTTGATGCATACAGAAACAGGTATGCATCATATTGAAAAAATTTATAATCCTTCAACTTGAAACTCGTCCTACATCCCCAATGCAAACTTCATACGCAGACTTCATAAACCTTTCAAGTTCACCTACCAGCAAAACTCCATTTTTGAGTGTGGTTTGGAAACACTGTGGGAATAAATGAGGCACTACAAATAAGACTATAATAACGGCACTTATAGAGGTCTGTATACCCATCAGTCCAGCTAGGTAGACTAACTGGTCAGTAGGATTTTGTACACAACCTCTGGGACACTGATCTGGAACCTGCAGTGCTGCTTACTGGAGCTGACTGTCAGCCCACCAGTTCATCCTTGTTTTGACCTGCTCTTGACTAAGTGGTCTAAATGGCTTCCTCCTTGTCAAACGTGCACTATTGGTTTATCCGTCACTAAGATGAAGTCACATCTACTGATGTGTTACATATTCCAGCTTTTATGAGAAGCTGATGTTTTTTTGAGAGTGGAACTGTGGTGTCTCAGAGTGATTTGTACTCACAATGGGAGTTCAAACCCTAGACTGTATATAAAGATGGACGGAGGGTCCGTGACGTCACCCATTGGTTTCTGCATAGTGAGAATGAGAATAGTAGGAGGCGTTCCCCCTGCGCCATCTTGCCGGTGCTTACTCCTCCTCGGTCCTGGTTAACGAATCAATGGGCAAGAGGAGGAGCGCGAGTGAATACTGACAGCCAAGCGATGCTCGCGGAGCTCAGCGTGTCCAGGTTAGCTCAGAGCTAAGGAGCTAGGCTACATGCTACCCGACGCTGCTAACCGGTTAGCGCTGTGCTGTAGCTGGTCGCAATCTTTACGAACTCACTAGAGGTAAGTAACCTTGAAACTACTACAACAAAACCTATGCTTTATCTATCATCATAATCATATGCTTACATGCCTCAAGTGGTTTTTAATGTTATTGTTATAAAAATTACCGTTTATTTAACACATCTAATGAAAAGATTGAAGCAAGTTAACTACAGAGTTGTGTGTTTAGTTTCGACTTGATTTTAATAAGTTAATATCCATACACTACATGTGTAAGCTGCATGTGATAGTAACTATGTTTCACAAATGTGCTGATACAGGCTGGTATATCCTCCATTCCCACCTCGTTTATTTAGCCTTTTATGGAATTTTAGAGTGAATTGGACAGATTAGATATGATTATAATCTCCACACACCAGTGTTGTAAACAGTTCTCATTAATTACATAATTATTTTTCCACAGAGGGAAGTGGAGAGACTTTATGTGGACTGTTTTCAACAACTCTGTGGGAGATTATCACCTTGAATATTACAGATGAGGTAGAAATACATTTTATCTATTTGTACTATGTTTTATTTCTGTCAGTACATTACATTTGGCTGACACTTTGATCCAAGCTTCTGTGGTGCTGAACACAGAATAAACTCTAAGAACCAGTCTTTGCTGGAACATACACAACATAAGACATTATTTTATAATGAGTTTCTTCTTTTCATTAGATGAAGCACTGCAGCACCAGATCTGTCCTCAGCAGCAACATGGAGATCGGCAGCTTCAGGCTGGTCATCACGAGGACGACCTGCACAAGCTTCATCGGCCCAACACTTCACGTTTTCTCCCTCAACTAAAGATGGCCTGCAACTGTCTAGAGTTGGCAATCATTGTTATGTATCATGGATAATAGATTTAATTTCTATATTCATTATGGTTGCTTAAAAAAATTATTGTCTTTTACAATCTGATTTGATACACTTTAGATAAAAACCCAGTGCTTTATTTTTCCAATTCCCCATAAGAGACAGAACACCGTCAGCACAGCTGAGTCCTTCAGGCTCGTCCGTCCCTAATAAAATGACAGGAGACATAAAAGAATGGCATTATTGTATAGGAAGTGTTACTTATGAACAAAGTTTCTGTCCAAAAAATTGTGGATATTCAACTCTGTATTTGAATTAAACAGTGCACTACCAAGACAATGCAGTATGGAGTTCTTCCACATTATCTTTGCTTTGATTGTTTGTAAGGTATGAAAACAGGTCTGTACCTGGAGTCAGTGCGTAGGTGATGAAACTTAGTGTTCAGTCTGGTTGGAGTCCTGTTCTGTCTCCTCATGTTGGAAACTGGTGCAGGCTGGCTGAGTCACCTGGAGGAAAACTCGAAAACACACCGATATGTGATACGCTGATTTTACAAAATTCATTGTAAATAGGGTAGAAATGTACAGTACACAGTTCATGCTAAAATTGTAGTTGCTATGTAACAATCAAGTTGCTTGATTTCTCAGAAGTTATTAAAACATTTCTGTGTACCCTTTTGTCAATCCTCAAATGTTGTCTCAAGTGTTGACTGCAGCGGCTCGGAATCCAGTTCTGTCTCTTCATGGTGATCACCCACAGGTCTAGCCTCTCAGGATCACCTAGAGGAAAACTAAACGAATAAAAAATACGTAAAAAACTATCTGTCAGGTTACCATCTTCATACTTATGTATATGCAAACAATAAAATGTCAATAACTTCAGTCTTTTTAGATATCCCAGTTCACATAATCCATCTGTTGCATTGCCTCTTTGTGGTATTAGGGCCTATTTGTTACACTTATATTTTAAGTTATTTCATATTCATATAGTTACTATTTCATGCCATATTCACGTTTCTAACACACAAGTGAGATAAGTTTAATAGAGTTTGAAAGTGAACAATTATGGAACACAAACTTAGTATTCACTGTAACCACAGATGACATCATCTTGTGAAACAAATATATATAAATATAATAACTATTATTTTTATCAACTACCCTTGCCAGATGTATATAGCCTTAACATTAACAAATAGGGTTAGTCTCGATAATAAAACTCATGCTAAAGAGATAATATAACATCATTTAAGCTTTCATTCCTGTGACCAGGCTTACACATGTGCGCAGTAGTTTTATATGACGCACCAACATTGATCGCTGTAAATAATTATCCCCATGTCTACATTAAAACACTTCTCCACTATGTCTAAAGTGCGCACCGGTTTACTGTGTCTAGCATTCATGCTCCATAATGTAGCATGAGATCCGCATCGGGCTGTGCTGCTCAGAGAGAAACCTACAGGCTATGCGGTGAACACAAGCTTAAACAACATTAGCTTTATCTCGACATAAGCTAACAAGCCATGCATCGTGAGCAACACTACCTGCTAATCATTGCTACGCGTCTTATATATGAATTAAATAAAAATCGATTTTCACTCACCGGAAGAACTTGACAACAGAGCTGTGAGACGGTCTGTTAGTACAATGAACTGCACAGCCAGCCATGCTTTGTGTCGAGTGAATCGACGGGGTTCCGCCGACATGAAGCTACGAGTGGACCGAGCAGCTTGCAGGTGGCTTGAGGGGAGCTAACGAGCGGCTGGTGACAAGCTGTGCCCGCATCGGAGACTGTGCCCAGGTGTCAATCAATAGACCACGCCCCTAATTATGCGTTTTAAACCTCAATATCGCTTAAACGGGGAGTTAGAAAAAAATTCACCCCCCTCAGAGTTGTCATGAATAAAGAACCTCGCGATTGAGACTAAAACCAAAGGTTGAACCATGCTGTAAACAGGTTTAATTCTGCTCTAAAGTTGGGCATTTTAACATTGGCGTCAATGGGACTTTCTGTTTCTTGGAGCCAGCCTCTAGTGGCCACCCAGTGAACTGCAGCTTTTTACACTTCCGTATCGGCCTCATCGCTCAGCCCAGGATGTTGCCCCTTGGTTCAAACATATAGAAAACATCTCTGTGTGTGTGTGTGTGTGTGTGTGTGTGTGTGTGTGTGTGTGTGTGTGTGTGACCCTGGGTGTTAGAATTATGAGTTGGGCCTCTTCAACAAATGGATCAAACCTTACTCCAAAGTAACTGCTGTATAGATGGAGGCATGTGTCTATAAATGTATCTCCATGAAGATGTAAATGATAAATGCTCTGTATCCATATATAGCACCTTTCTAGTCCTTATTACCACTCAAAGCCCTTTACAGTGTTTTATGTTTTCTATTCACATAAACACATTCATACAGTGAATAAATGGGCAGCTCTTTTTCCATGACAATGGCACAGCCGTCAGGGGTAATATGGGGATCAGTATCTTGCCCAAGAACCCTTTGGAATGCAGAATATGGAAGACTGCGATCCAAACAGAAACCTTCTGGTTAGAGGGTGACCCACAGTCGTTTCTTAAGGTAAGGGCAACTGACCTCAGAGTAGGCAATCTGCTTTCTGTTTCCACCAGCATGGGCATTACCAGAATTATAATGTGTTTTCAGGTGTTACTAGTGTGAAGATTATTTCTGATAAGGAGCTTAAACACTAATCTGGAAGTATTATTTCATTGCAAAAAGCCATTTTGAAGTTAAAGTAGTGTGGATTCGGCCTGCAATCCATGGTAGGATGTGAAATGTTTGAATGATCTGTGAAACTGGGTACTTTTTTGAAATCCTGCCACATGTTAAGGTGTCAATGGAAATATGAGAAAGAATACACAGTTCTACAGATGGTTACTACTATGTAAGTGAAACAGACCATGTTTGGTCATGGTAGTGAACATGAGGCTATATATTGTTTCCTTTAATTAAGTTTTTATAGTGTACATTGAAATGGCTTTTTTCCTAATTTATCCATGGTGTTGAATAGTTAGAATTTTGGATAATTAATCCATCCATTATCTCATAACCACCTACTCTGTGCAGGCTTTTCATTCTATAGAGTGGAATACATAGATATACAACCACACAGAAACACCTGATGCAAAAAATATTGTTTGGTTCAAACCTAGAAATGATTGTAACAGGGGGAAATGTTGCACCTCTAATTCTCTAAATTACAAAGCGACTGTGGTACATTCAATTAAATTTTATTTGTATAATACCGAATGTAACATACATTATTTCAACAAACTTTACATAGTAAGGTTTAGAATTTATTTTCAGGTCAGTAGCAAATATTCCTTGGTTTTTTAGCTCTGTGTGACATTAGATATTGAAGATATTTTTCGGACATGAACTTTGTGACGTTGAGAGAGATGCATGGATTGCATCTGAAGAAGCCCCCACATCAACTGTCAGTGGGAATAAAGGACTATGCAACCTGAGCCTGCACAGCCACACTCCACTGCAGAGCAGACCTCAGCCCGCCTCCAGTCAGGATTAATTAAACCAAAATTATGGTGTGGGCTGATTGGTTGGGATCAGGTTCCACACATGAAAAGGAAGTGAACAGGATGGAAACCTTGTCTGTAGCCGAAGCCGGGTTGTGCATGGTAGCCGGTATGTAGACGTTGTCCCTGTGTCCTCGCCAAGCTCATACTGTCACCCCTAGACCACCTACATAGTAGTAAGGAGCTTCTGTTTGCGTGCATCACCCTGTGACCCCCTCCACCTGCCCAAACACACAGTGTGAGAACATGTCAGGTCAAGGCTCCTCTTTTAATAGTGGCCATCTGCTTCTTCTGTCCATATGCAAAGCTTTATATGATCTCTACATTCTAAATATGTTTCCTGCTGCAGTGCTTGACCAGGATGAAGGCTGTAACAAGACATTGTTTGTGTGTTGATTATGTGTTCAACTCTTACAGGATACGTTTACGTCGTTCTATATAAATGCTTGACTCACACTTTGACATTTACATCTCTGTTAGTCATGCTACATGGCACACATCTAAGAAAGATATTTACAACCTGCCATAACCTGTAAACTGATTCACTGGTGCATAGTGACTTGTTTGTTTCCTCCAACCCCTTGTCATTTTAAGTAAGGCTTGGAACCACTGTTTATTCCTTCAAACCTAGCCCTCCTTTCACCTTGTGAGCATAATTTGATGCTTCCTGATTAGAACATTCTTTGTGTTGTTGGTGTTGTGTGAGGCTCTGATTGAGGTTTGTGGAAATATTTCTGAGGATGACCTCTACATATGCTTCTGAAAAATGTGCAGCTTTTCACATTTGGACAATTGTGTGATATTTTCTTTAGAACAAACCTCACTGGCTTGCTAGCAGCTGTATGAAATAAGCTAATATCCGTTTAACTTGAAACACATCACTATTTTAATATACTTCAAATTTATATAACTTATTATGGTATGTAACTCAATCTGACCTTCTCTTTTTGACCATCTAATTTATGCCTCCATAATTATTTTCTATATGCTTTGTATGTTGTTTAGTGCTAGCTAGGCCACTGTTATGTCTGTGCCTTAACAGGTATCCACATTTCTTTGTTGGATCAGTGTCCCAATAGAGGGATACCTGAGAGGATCGGGTGACTGACTCTCGACAGCAGGAATGAACCATGACCCCTTTTTAATTTTCATCCAGGTCCCTTACAGATTCTCTGTCCTTCACCACTGCACGATTCACAGGCATAGAAGGGATATTAATCACATCTGCAGTTATCTTTACGCAGGCAGTCAAGTGCACCATTGAAATATAGAGTAAGGTTCTCTCCCAGTCGGTGCAAATTGACTGACATCAGTGAAAACTTTAGTTTTCTTTCAGCACTCTTGAGCTACTGTATAAAGTCACAAACAGTACCGCCTGTACCAAGAGCAGCTCAACCATTAAAGTTGCATGTTGGATCAAGTTACAACATATATATTCAACGAAAATAAGCAGTGTTGTGGAAGCTGCAGTAGTTTTCTAGTGTACAGAGGGACCTTCCTTACTCTGAGTTTGAATGTTCCCCCTCTGACAACATTTTCTGGCAGTTACTCACTGATACCAATGTTACTGTTAAAGCTGGATATTACTACAGTGTGTACAGTAATTGTTGGGGGTCCACCACCATTATAAGATGCCAACACAATAAGGGATCAGCCATTATTATTACGATCAGCCAGGACTTGATTGTTTAGATATTAAATATAACCTTAAATATTCTACCATTAATTCAAATCCTGTCATTACAAACTGCTATTACTGCTCCATTCATTTCTATCAATCAATCAAATTTTATTTGTATAGCCCATATTCACAAATTACAATCAGACATTCTATTATGAACAAAAACTTTAAACATTGATACACCTCTTCATTTATGTTAGACATCGTCTTTTCTTATCAATGTTATAAATATTGTTATTCTGTTGACCTGCTCTGCTACAAGTGGAGTATATTGTTGGGAGAGGGATCCCTCACATGTGGCCCTCTGAAGTTTCTTCAGTTTTTTACCCTGTTAATAGTTTTTTAGTAGTTTTTCCTGACTTGTTGGGGGTTAAGGGCAGACGAGGTCACACCTTGTTAAAGCCCATGAGACCAAACTGTGATTAGTGAATATGAGCTATACAAATGAAAATGGACTGATTGATTAGAATTCAGTGTATCTGCTATTTACATTTTCGTCGTTAGTATTTTTTTATTCAGATGTGTCAATCATCTAATTGGTTGGGTGCTATGTCTATTATGATTGATGGAAATGATAGTCACCATCACAATGACAAACAAGTTGCAAAAAGATGGCATATTTATGAGGTGAGACTCAAATCTTTCACATATACCATTCAATCCACGGATGACCTCAGTTGGGCAGTGCTCCATAAGAATGTGTCTTGGTAGAAACATTCGTCATTGGGTCACAGTCACAGTGGTTCTCCCTTTTTAATCTGAAAAACAACTCATCATGTGAAGGGATGATTTTTAATTCTTACGTCTCAATGTGACCTGTTAAAGAAAACACAGAAACGTGAAGCTTTACATCTTAATTTTTTATGTGTTTTTGTGCACAGGCTACAATAAATAATATGAATACTTTGGCTTGAGCATCTGACTGCATCCAGTCCATGAACACGTCAAGTGAGGGGAGGAAAGACTGCACAGACCAGAGTGTGTAAAGCAACACAGACACACACACTTTTCAGCACATTTGCTCTAGGTAATTAAAGTGAGATGGATTGTTAAAGCTCAAGTCACTTGTCTGAGAGTAACACTGATCAGGACTGGTGGTTGAGGTGACGGTACCTGAGATCCCAGCCTGTGGCTGGGCTGAGTTTGGTGTCTGAGGGGCAGGTTGAGTAGAGAAGAGAAAGATCCGGGTTTAGCAGAGCATGTTAGCCTGACGTTGTCAGACTCACAATTCTAGTCAGAATGTGAGTCTGAGACCGCTCCATTGGGCTGTGATTATGGGGCGTGTTTCTACTGACCAGGAAATAAAATTCCTCTTCGCTCAATTGGATAGACCTACAACCAATCAGAGCAACGTAGTATGTGACGTAAGTTAAGCAACGCATTGTGAGTTATTTACTAACGCCGGGTTCACACCGGACGCTTCAGCGCAGCGCCAAGCCTTAAATTAAAGCTGGCTCCCATCCACTCCCATGTTAAAACTTTGTGCCGGTCACACCGGAGGCTGAAGCACCGCGAGGCGTTTCGACGTCGAGTCTATTTTTGGCGCTTGACGCGAGTGTATCGCAACAGGAAACACACTGAAAAACGATTTAAAACGATATTGATGACATATTTAATATGATATAAATGATCAAATATGCATCCCATACTTTGAAGTCCACTTCTGTTGTCCTGGAGTTTTAATTTGACCAATGACATTATTAAATGTCCCCCTCTGCCCATCCACTACAGCCACACAATCAGTGATACAGATAAAAAGAGAGAGAGAGAGAGAGGGGGGGCTACGTATTCTCCACATAGGCTTGAGTGGATTTAATAATAATTTACCCCCGACACCCGACATTTAACGGAGCAAACAGCGAAGTTCTTCAACATGGATGACATTAAATTAATAATTGAAGTGGAGAAGTGCAGTGAGTTGTATGATCCTCGGAACATGTTGTATAAAGATAACACCAAGGAGGACACATGTTGGGACGCTGTTGCTTAATGTTGGAGCAACAAGTAAGTATATGCTTTTAATCTACTGGATCAACGGTTGATATTATTAGCGCTGCCCGGCGGTTCAGCGTCACTTCAGTGTCCGGTGTGAACAGCCAAGCGCCGGCGCGATAGGAACTTGTTACTCTGATGTCAGAGACTGGGAAGACATGTGTCATGTAGAGTGCACCCTGAATCAGATATAAATCAGTGACATCAGGGTTGATGAAGATACAAATGAGCAAGTATAGGCTTGATGCAGAGCACATTCAGCTGTGTGAGCAGAAGGATACTTGTAGAGGTATTCTCTTGGCACAGGCTCTGTGATTTAACACAACACCAGGGCAGCCTGGTCCAGGTGCTGGTTCAATCCCTAGCATGCATGACTAACCCTTAAGCCAGGACATGGAATCCACTTTTATGTGAATGTGGCGCCTTGAGCTTCCCTCTTCAGATGTTGGAGCACATTTTGGTGGGGAAATGCAGTCTATCAGCATCCTGCACCACAGATCCCACTGGTCCAGTCCTGGATGACCCCAGCCTTCACCAGCTTCACCAGGAACTCTTTCTCTTTAGATATGTTGTGAGTCCAGGACTGCAGAGTGGATACACACACACACACACACACACACACACACACACACACACACACACACACAATACATGAGGTTTGGTGTAGACATCACAGGGAATATTTCAACCATATTAAATATCATATTTAATTTAAAATTATTTTAATTTTAGTGTTTGTTGTTACGGCCCTCGTGCTGTGTATTTCTTTTGCTTGATTTAATGTATTTAATACACTTGGCAACTAGCCATGCGCTATATATTACTATTCGACGGTGTATATTAATATGGGTGCCTAGTGGTGCACCACTTGCACCACTTGCACCACTTGGCTAAGGTGCAGAGATTGGTGATTGTGCCAATAATATATCAAGTATAAATTATGTACAAGGGGGAGAAAGAGTCAGTGTGATGCAGGGGGCTTGTTTGTGAGCCCCACTGCCATCGGGGAAAAAACTGTATGCAGTGATAGTGATAGCGCCACCTAGGGGTCGGTGGGAAAATGAACTTTGAGCAATCGATCCCACAATTCTGTCACATGATCAGAGTCAAGTCCTGATGAAGTCAAGACTATAACTGAATACACACTAATAGTAGTAGGATGGCGCCGAGGAAGGCTGCTATGTCTCACGCTCTCCCACAGCTTTGCTCTTTTTTCTATCTTTTTATTATTTATTCTACTTTATTTTGTATCATGCACTCCGGTTATGCAAGCCCTATCATCATATATCATAGAGAACAACTTCTGTCCATCGGTTTGACGGTAAAAAACACTTTTTCACCTCCACCGACAACAAACAAAGAAGACTACCCATGGCGCTGTTTACCTGCCATACCTGGAACACGGAGGCGACGACAAAGGAAACGAGGGTCGAGGGCAGGCGTCCTAGTCCGGCTGAGAAAACGTGAAAACGGCCTCCTCTACCAAGCATTCTTCTGGCTAATGTCCAGTCCCTGGACAACAAGCTGGACGAACTTCGTAGCAGGATTGCTTTTCAACGGGACATCAAGTTTTGTAACGTGTTGGTTTTCAAGGAGACTTGGCTCAACCCATTGATTCCAGACTCCGCTATTGTTCCCGAGGGGGTCTCCATTCACCGCCAGGACCGGACAACAAACTCAGGTAAGAGCAAGGGAGTGGTCTGCTTCATGGTTAACAATCTGTGGTGCTCTGATGTGAGGATTATTTCTTCAGGCTGTACTCCGGACCTGGAGCACCTCATGATCAGATGCCGACCTTATTACATCCAGAGGGAGTTGACATCGGTCGTTATAACAGCGGTGTACATTCCGCCACACGCCGACACTAACCAGGCACTGGACGAGCTGCATGCAGTGATCGACAGGACGGAGACATCACGGCCCGAGGCTGCGTTTATCGTGGCCGGGGATTTTAACAATGCCAAGATGAGGAAAGTCCTGCCGAGATACTACCAGTACATAAGCTGTCTGACGCGCGGCGCACACATGCTGGATCATGTTTACACTCCCTTCCGGGTTGCGTATAAGGCCGACCCCGCCCCCCATTTGGCAAATCAGACCTTGGTTCAGTCCTGCTGCTGCCTTCCTATAGGCAGAAACTCAAGCGTGACAGACCGGTGACTCAGACCATTCAGCGGTGGACCGATCGATCAGACTCGGCTCTTCAGGACTGTTCCATTATGACAGAGTGGTGCGTGTTCCAGGATGATGACATCAACACCTACACGGACGCGGTCATCTGCTACATCAGCAAATGCATCGATGACGTCGTACCCAGGATTACTGTGCGAACATTTCCAAACCAGAAGCCCTGAATTAATGGTGACGTCCATGCTAAACTCAAAGCACGGACTGCTGCCTACATCTCAGGGGATCTGGAGGAATACAAGAAATCCAGGTACGCGCTCCAGAGTGCCATTAGCAGTGCTAAGAAACTCTACAGGGACAAAGTCCCATTACAAAGGCTCCAATACTAGGAACATGTGGGCCGGACTGAAAACCATCACAGACTACAAAGCTAAAACGAGCAGTGCTGACGTAGTGTCTGCATCTCACCCAGAGGATCTGAACATCTTCAACCTGTCACTGCTCCAGTCTGTTGTCCCTGCATGTGTTAAGAAACCCTCATTGTCCCTGTTCCCAAGAAAACTAAAATCCTCTGCCTGAATGACTACCGCCCAGTAGCACTCACTTCCATCATCATGAAGTGCTTTGAGCGGCTGGTCCAACCATTCATCACCTCCTCCCTCCCTGACTCTCTGGACCCTCTTCAGTTCGCCTACAGGCCAAATAGGTCGACTGCAGATGCCATCTCCCTCACCCTTCATACTGCCGTCTCCCACCTGGACCAGAGTGACACATATGTGAGAATGCTTTTCATCGACTAAAGTTCAGCATTCAACAGCTCGGGCTTGCTGGGCTGCTGGCTCCACGTCAGCGTCTCACTTCTGGGGGAAGTGTCAGTGTTTGTTTACGGTTAGCATTAGGGAGCTAACGTTAGCTTGCTGTTAGTTTGTGTTTAAAGTTGCTTTCTGGAATGGCTGCTTGTGCACATTTTTGTGGCAGCCCACCCGGGAAGCCGCGGAGTAAATCACAAGCCAAAGCCCCCTCCTCAGCTCGGGCTCGCTAGGTGATGTCGTCAGGATGCTGGCTCCATGTCAGCGGCTCGCTTCTGGTGGACCTGTCGGTGTTTGTTTACGGTTAGCAGCAGCCGCCTGACTGATCTCCCCACAGACAGGGGAGTGTTGACAGTGCGTGTCTCGTGTCGCAGTGAGTGTCTTCAACTAGAAAAGCTGTTTTTCAATAATTGACGGTGACATGTAAGCAGTATCCCCGGCCGGGAAGCATCGGACTGGGAGGTGGGGGGAGAGATCCCATTTCGGGTCCGGAGTGGAGGAACAATGCTCTCGGTGTCGTAGCTTGTGTGTGTCGCCCTGGTAGAATTACGGCTAAAAAATAGAAAACAATGCAATCAGAGGCTAACCCGAGTCGTTGCTTCTGTGTGTGTCGCCCCGGTTGAAACAGCAGGTATAACTTAAAACAGCTGTTTTTGGAGCTATGTTAGAAAATAGCACCGGAACGTGTTCCAGGACCCCCCCCCCCCCCCCCGTCTCCGGCTGCATTGTACCCGTGCTTGGGTGCTCGGTCAGCGGACAGCCTCTCCTGTGATGCCCTGGCGGCGAAGCGGAGGAAGGTGAGGGGGGGAGAGAGCTGCGCCATATAACTTTTGTGGCCCGTACAGATTTGCCCCACGCACCCCGAGCTGCACACCGGTGACGGCCACCAGCAGCTCGTTGTCTTCTGGGTCCGACAGACACCTGCACATGCAGTAAATGTTTCTTTTTTGTTTGGCAAGGGCAAAATAATTTTACAATAATTAACACATTTTTCTTAAACCTAAATAAACATCTACATCATCTGTCAGTGAAGTCTGTGTTAAGCCATGTAGCTCAGTGGGTCTGAACTTAGGCACAAGTATTTGCAGTCACAGCATATAAAATGGAGAAAATGCATTTGGTTGTTTCAATGACCTCGGCTGTGAGTAATTTATTAGTACAATGGAGACTGGGACACTGTGAAGCATTGAGAATGGCATATCAGACAATGTATGTAGTGCGCCTTCACTGTCATTCTCTTAAAAAACCGACACCCATCAACATTCCTTGAGATTTCAAAAACATCCCAGGCCACCACTGAGCATGCTTTGTAAATCCCTTCCAGATTCCTGGGGGGCATTTCAAATGAGAGAACGGTCATATTTAACTGTTCCAGTGCAGCATAATCCTGGAAACTAACGAAAAGGATGTGGGTCAGAAAGTTAGCAAATTAGGTGTAGTGAATATGTTTCATCCATTAAAAGGTAATAGAGGGTCACATGAAGCGTTGAGGCATGATTGACATTCTCAAATAGGAAGATTTGTTTACAAGTAACTAAACGTGTCAAAGCAAACACCAATGAGATTTTAGTTTTCTTAGAAAAAATGAAATGAAATATAAGCTTGAATTGAATGTCTTAAATCTAGTTAACCAAGCGCAATGCCAGTGTCTTTGCTAGTTTAAGACCAATATCGCTTCCATTTTCTATGAATTAAATATTATCCACTTGGTTTGGTCAGGTATATTGCCACTTTGTTGCTATCTTAAGGCGGCAGAAATTGATTGTGCTTTTGACCAACAAATACCTGGTCAAAAGCCACCTCGCAAGCTCAAGGTGGCTTTTAAAGGGAATTTGTTATGGTCCTCTTAATGGTATATTTTGTACTTTATTGGTTTATTTTCAAAGTGTGATCTTTAGTGCTCTGGAATTCGGTAAATGTTGTGCAGTTTACTTTGTTCGATGTCTAGCATAAGTTGGTATTTTATTTGCTTTACTGCATAGTAGCCTTATTAAATCAGTAAAATTCAATATCTGGTTATATATAATAATGGTAGAGGTTTTCTGGGGTGCAGGTTTTGTGGTTTGATGTGAGGTGCCTGTTGAGGAACAGATGCATTAATTTGCTCCAGAGTTTTTGTGCACATTGCTGCGCCTTTGTGTTTTTGTTTACTGCCACGGTAAACAATTAGGGTGTTGTGTCTGGATATTTGCGCATTTTGATATGATGTATGCTGATGGATTGTTTTGTTATTTATGGCTTGTTCAGGAGAGATTTGTTCAATAAATCCTTGGTCATTGAAACAGCTCTGTGAGAACACTGTGATTATAACGTGGACCTTATTTCCTGTTAAGCCAGGAGTTTTTTTTTCTTCAACTATTGCCACACAGAAGTGAGTGGTGAGTTTGGGGTAAGTGACTAGGTGACTGAATGAGGGTGTGGGGAAGTGATTGGCATAAATAATATATTTCATGGTGTGTTGTGGATTTGTTTTTGCAATAGTCACAAATTGTTTGCAAATATATTGGTAATGCTAAACAATATGGGGGTGTGGAGTGAAAGCAGATAGTAGAGGGAGTAGATATAGAGAGATACGAGTAGAAATGTACAATAGTGGGTTTATACACTCACAGTGTACCAGTGAGCTACACTAATCAAGATCAGAGTCCACTGGTGTAATGATCACTGCGAAATACAGACTGGTGGCTGCTAGCATGTAGAGTAGTTTACATTTCTCTGCATATAAAGTGCTAAGTTAAAAACTGCTACTGTGATGATAGTAATATATGTATCTTACCTTTGTTCATGAATCATGAATCATGACTAAGGTAACTTCTAAATACACTGTGAGCTTAGCTCTGTTGATTATAGGCCAGGTTACATGACAGTTTGTAATCAACAAACACATCGTTCTGCTAACCTCGCCCACATCCTTTCTACAGCAGTTCTTTACTCCAGTGGTTCTCAACCTTTTTTCAGTGACGTACCCCCTTTGAAGAAAAAATTCAGAGTACCCCCTGACCAGCGCAAAGCATTTTTGGTTGAAAGAAAGATGTAATGTGATTTATTAGTCCTTGTAACAAGACACATTCAAATTTAAAACTCCATCAATTTCCATAACATTTCTTATTTGTAGTGGTCTCTCTTAAACTATTTGGAAATAAAAAGATATAAAAATAACTAGACTTTTATTATTATCTCAATATAAATAAAGATTTGTGCACATCAAAATAATTATCAACTTAAAGTGACCTCTTTTGGGATTAAATAAAGATATGTTCTCAAACTGAACTCATGAACTTAATAATAGCTAAACACTTCTTCCCAAAAAATTAATCATTAACTTAGTTTTAAATAAAAGATTAGCTCAAAACATATTTTTTTTATATTGATCATCTTAAAATATCTCCTTTAAGGATCGAAAAGAATACTGACAGGTAGCTCGTTTCCGTTTGCTTTGGGGAGGCTTTTCGCATCGTGTCTTGAGATGACCTGAATTCAGAAAGTTTCCTCTTAAAAAACTCAGGTGGCTTAGCAACATGACTTTCATGTTTTGTCTGGAGATACCGCTGAAGATGTGGTGGCTTAATGCCACTGTTGGCTAATCTCTCCCCACAGAAAAAAAACAAAAAGTGTAAATAACCCAATCTATGTTAATGTTAATATTGGTTAAGTGTCTTTGTTATTTTATTGTGAAATATTTGTTCGCTTTAAGGTCATACAATTTCATTTCGGCTTTTGTATTACATGCTTTTATTTTGAAAGGGTACCGGTAGAGACGCGGACTTCTTGTCATGAATCATTAACTTCACAACGGAAAACTTTTACGTTTTAGCGCCCCTTCGAAGAGGCACAAGCTCTCACGGTGTTGTTTAGGGAAGGCTCTCTGCTCTGGTTTCGCCTTCTTTGGCGCTTGTCCCTCCGTGTTTCAGCAGTATTGCTGCTGCACTTCAACTCGACTCCATTGTTGAAGTTTTCAAGGCAGGTGATGACAGGTGGCGTGTGCCAGGTTGGGTCAAACCATCGGGATGGGGGAGATTCTGTTTTTTTAGGATAATTAAATTGAAAAGCCTACTGAATATAAAATTTAGTTCATAAACTTACACTTATATTGAATATTTGTTAAGTAACAATTTTTCAAGGATTTTTGAATGGATGCTAATTTTAAATATAAAGAAAAAAAATCCCAAGTACCCCCTGGAGTACCTTCAAGTACCCCCAGGGGGTACTTGAAGGTACTCCAGGGGGTACTTTACTCAATCCCACCTAGAATGATAAGAACTATTTCTAACTAATCAGGTCTTAATTTACCTCTTTGATGGCTGACATCCTAATCTTCTCATAGTAGTGCAAAGGGGCATGGGGAGTCTTCATGTTGTAGCCAAATCCAGCCACGGCTACTTCATCGCAGTTATGAAGTGCCATTGTTATGGCAACTGACCCCAGGGTTGGAATATTCTGAAAAACAGATATAGTGTAAATTAAAGAGTTTGGTTGAAACAGGTAACCCAGCCATTTCCTGTATCCCAGGACGCGTATAGTGAACGTACAGCAGAGGAGGCTTATATACATTTGAATGTTATTGTATAGATATCTTACAGATGTGAACTCTGAGGCATGGTTATATTTATAACAAGCTAATAGTGATGCTGTTTGTTTTCAGGCTCTGTGTAGGTGCTCAGCTCCCTGCAGCATCTGCTATGTGTTCACAGATTCCTTCATAACGCAAACAGACAGACTAGAGAGTCAGCTCCTATAGCTCTAGCCCCGACCATTAACTTAATAGGTCACCATTCCAACTACTCCTCTACCGCAAACTGATAAGGAAACCGGCTCTTACCCCTCTACCCATCTGTCCATTGTTGTAAGGTAATCCAATAAGCTTGAAGGAGGCCTCTTGGATGAAGTAGGGGTTCAGGATGCGCATGTCGCTGGGCTCCCTTGGCACGTGTCTGGCCACCGACTTCCAGAAGCCATCAGTGCTGCGCTGAGAGGCAGAGTGAGTTTATTAAATTATGTGCTTAATGTGACTCTTACAGTGAACAAACCACACAATAAAAACACAAAATGCAATCATATGAAAGAAGAGTGATAAGCAAATTTATTTTACCACTGTTCACATTGAATATAATTCATAATATGAAATAAGCGAAACAAATACCTAATGAATTAATAGCAGAATAACAGAAACAGCAATGTCACGGCTCAGCCTTGACTCCTTGTTTCCCTGGGACTCTGTATACTCCAGATCAGAGGTCTCAAACTCAAATTACCTGGGGGCCACTGGAGGCAGTATCTGGGTGAGTCTGGGCCGCATCACGTATTCCTAAAAAGAACTTTGCTAAAAAAATCCAAACTTCTCAAATGTCATTATTAACAGTTATTTAACTTCAATGGGTTCTTCTGAACATGAATAGAATATTGAAGAGCATGAACGGTTCTTCTGAACATTCTTTCTCTTGCCTACTTCTTGCTGCCAGATCCGCTACCTCTCGTATCGAAAAACAAAAACAATATTAATAATATTAATATGAATATTAAAAAAAGTTTTTAAAGAAATAATTAAAATAAAATATAACAATATAATGTAATCACTAGAAAATTATGGAGCCCCTGTTGACATCGGTGGATAAATTACTAATTTGTGGCCACGCAATAACAAGATAATCTAATAAGTTATACAAAAAGCTTTCTTAACAACAGCATCACAATTTCATAAAATAATAACAAATGCAGTCTTCTAAGATGAACCAAAATAATTATGCACATCGTCATGTACAGTCTGTGGCTCGGTGCGTAAATGTCACCACCAGAGGATGAGGGAATTTAAATCATTAAAATTCATCCACACATATCAGGTGTAAATAATAATGCAAAACAGCCCAGACTGTAAAATGTAGATATTAGCTCAATGACGTGTTATAAACTGCTGCGGTTGAGAATAATCCGTCTGCATAAAGACGCTCCCAAAACCTCACAGCGCAGCATGTGCGTAAAGGAGCCGTGGTGTCCCTTGAATTTGCCTTCAAAGTGTGTGTGTGTGTGTGTGTGTGTGTGTGTGTGTGTGTGTGTGTGTGTGCCGTTCGTTTTCTCCACTGGACACAGAAGTTGCCTTTGCTGAAGATGCCACTTTATTAATCACTGACACAAGGACTGATACCGTCACTGCAGTATAGCCTAAATACGTCCCACTGCATTGTAAGTGGCATGTGTGTGCTGTCTTAAGCTTCGTTTTATGTGCGTTCCGGGACCTGTGCTCGTCGTACCTGCGCTGTCATATGTACTTAGCGTTCCGACACCTTGTGATTTACAAATGAAGCACTGGATACATCATGACCTGCGCGAAAGAGGGCAGAAAACTATGAATTTCACCCTCCTGCTCTCTGCACATCCAAAGCCACTCTTTTCTCTTCCGGCTCTCTCTCGCACTCACTCTCACACACACACACACGACCCCACCCCCCATGTCACTCACATGCATATTGCATTCACTGGACAGGCACACAGTAGAAAACAAGAACATCATAACATTGTCCCACACAGAAGCTAACAGCGGGGTTGCTACAATATAAAATTCGCGGGCCACACTAACATTAAACTTTCATATGAAGGTGGGGGCCAAAAAATATCGTCCCGAGGGCCGCAATTGGCCCGCGGGCCGCGAGTTTGAGACCCCTGCTCCAGATGATCCTCCATGACTAGTGCCAATGCCTGGTAGCTATGCTTTCGGCCTGTCTCTATGTTTCTCTAGCTTATCTAATTTGTTACATCTGAACCAACTAATTCTTTGTCTCCCTGATCCCAGGATCTCAACGCCATCCAAAATTCAGCCACTAGTTATTCACTCTACACCTGCACCTACAGTGGGTACGGAAAGTATTCAGACCCCTTTCAATTTTTCACTCTTTGTTTCATTGCAGCCATTTGCTCAAATCAAAAAAGTTAATTTTATTTCTCATTAATATACACTCAGCACCCAATCTTGAAATGTAGACATTTTGGCAAATTTATTAAAAAAGAAAAACTGAAATATCACATGGTCATAGGTATTCAGACCCTTTGCTGTGACACTCATATTTAACTCACCTGCTGTCCATTTCTTCTGATCCTCCTTGAGATGGTTCTACTCCTTCATTGGAGTCCAGCTGTGTTTAATTAAACTGATTGGACTTGATTAGGAAAGGCATACACCTGTCTATATAAGACCTTACAGCTCACAGTTCATGTCAGAGCAAATGAGAATCATGAGGTCGAAGGAACTGCCCAAGGAGCTCAGAGACAGAATTGTGGCAAGGCACAGATCTGGCCAAGGTTACAAAAGAATTTCTGCAGCACTCAGGGTTCCTAAGAGCACAGTGGCCTCCATAATCCTTAAATGGAAGAAGTTTGGGACGACCAGAACTCTTTCTAGACCTGGCCGTCCAGCCAAACTGAGCAATCGTGGGAGAATAGCCTTGGTGAGAGAGGTAAAGAAGAACCCAAAGATCACTGTGGCTGAGCTCCAGAGAGGCAGTAGGGAGATGGGAGAAAGTTCCACAAAGTCAACTATCACTGCAGCCCTCCACCAGTCGGGGCTTTATGGCAGAGTGGCCCGACAGAAGCCTCTCCTAAGTGCAAGACATATGAAAGCCCGCATAGAGTTTGCCAAAAAACACATGAAGAACTCCCAGACTATGAGAAATAAGATTATCTGGTCTGATGAGACCAAGATTGAACTTTTTGGCGTTAATTCTAAGCGGTATGTGTGGAGAAAACCAGGCACTGCTCATCAGCTGCCAATACAATCCCAACAGTGAAACATGGGGGTGTTTTTCAGCTGCAGGGACAGGATGACTGGTTGCAATTGAAGGAAAGATGAATGCGACCAAGTAGAGAGATATCCTGGAAGAAAACCTCTTCCAGGGTGCTCTGGACCTCAGACTGGGCTGAAGGTTCACCTTCCAACAAGACAATGACCCTAAGCACATAGCTAAAATAACAAAGGAGTGGCTTCGGAACAACTCTGTGACCATTCTTGACTGGCCCAGCCAGAGCCCTGACCTAAACCTAATTGAGCATCTCTTGAGAGGCCTAAAAATGGCTGTCCACCAACATTCACCATCCAACCTGACGGAACAGGAGATGATCTGCAAGGAAGAATGGCAGAGGATCCCCAAATCCAGGCGTGAAAAACTTGTTGCATCATTCCCAATAAGACTCATGGGTGTACTAGCTCAAAAGGGTGCTTCTTCTCAATACTGAGCAAAGGGTCGGAATACTTACGACCATGTGATATTTCAGTTTTTCTTTGTTAATAAATTTGCAAAACTTTCTACATTTCAATTTGTTTCTGTCATGATGGGGTGCTGAGTGTACATTAATGAGAAATAAAATAAACTTTTTTGATTTTAGCAAATGGCTGCAATGAAACAAAGAGTGAAAAATGTAAAGGGGTCTGAATACCATCCGTACCCAATGTA
The DNA here is from genome assembly GCF_949316205.1 of Platichthys flesus. Classification (NCBI taxonomy): domain Eukaryota; kingdom Metazoa; phylum Chordata; class Actinopteri; order Pleuronectiformes; family Pleuronectidae; genus Platichthys; species Platichthys flesus. Next base: position 26,435,215 of record NC_084953.1, read on the forward strand.
CCTGCCCCCTGCTCCATCTGCCTCTATTCATCTAAGAAACTCATGCAAACTCGGTCATTGTGTCTGCTTCTGGGTCTGCTATAAAAACCTGAACTTTAGGCACAAAGTGTCAACGGAGAACTCTTCTGGTTTTTTGTCCTGGTTTTTAGCTGTGAAACTAATTTATTTTTTAGTCAAATCTTCTACAACTTGGCAACCAGCTGTTGAGTAAGCAATATGCATCCTGTTTACACTAATACTAATATTTTATTGTGATTGTTTTTATACAGATTAGTTAACATGAATGGTCATGTGATGTGTTTTCAGGTGTGTTATTATGGGTAGAAATGATTCTGATAAAGAGATAAAATGATCATCTGCACGGAAATAATTTCAGTTTTAAAATGAAAGTATATAGTTTGGATTTGGAAAGTCTCCCTGTCCCTACAGCGGAGAACACAGAATACGATCTAAGCCACTGTGAATATGAGAAATGTTGATAGTTACCGATTAATATTGACAATAATTGGAAAATATGATGTATCTTAGGTAGCAAGTAAAATCAATACCTGAGAAGAGGTCTCGAAGGAGAATTCAGCACCAATAAGACACTGATGAGAAACAAGAGGGGCAAACAAAGCCACCCATAGAAGCTCCTGTATCAGTATACCTAGAGCCATTACACTAATTACTAGCAGCCCACCCAGTCCTGATGGCTTTTATAAACAGTTACTTCGATCCCTGCCTTTGGGTTTGCTTAGGTAGGCCGGAGTAAGCGGCAAAGAGAAACCGAACAGCAATGCTCTGAGCTATCACCTCATAGCACTGTTGGCCTGTAAGTCTGTAAACTGTTCACTAAGGGATCAGTTGGTAATCCTATCTGACTGAGAATATTTTGCTCCTCTACTGGAGCTGGAAACCTAAAACCTCTCCTCTGCAGTACTGGGGTACAAAATGTTATGGAAAACACATCTGCACACAGCAGATGTGATCAAATGTCAAGCCACTCTCAAATCCCTTTAATGACTATAAAGTTTCATCTCCTACCACCTGAAACTTATGAGCCTTCTAAATGAAATTATTTCTCCATTAACATTGTATTTTACAAAGAGTACAGGCATCACAGGTCCACAATCTAATGCTTGGATTATATCTCTAGCACATTTGTAAAAAATATTTTCCACTGCTTAGCACCTTGGGCACTCAAAATTATTAAATGCTCGAAAATCAAGTACCCTTCTGACATGTATTAGTCAGGTTTTGGACCACATAGCAAAGAAACATTACTTATCAAATTTGTGAGTGATCTGCTTATGAAGAAATATTCAAATTAAGTATCTCTTCCTTCTCTCCTGGATCTTGATGCTGCAATCAAGACAGTTGACCTAGGTATTTTCTTCGGTTAGAGTGGGTATAATGTGTAGAGTAAACTCGATGTTTGATACTTTGACCTAGCCTGACGTTGTCAGACTCACAATTCTAGTCAGAATGTGAGTCTGAGACCGCTCCATTGGGCTGTGATTATGGGGCGTGTTTCAACTGACCAGGAAATTAAATTCCTCTTCGCTCAATTGGATAGACCTACAACCAATCAGAGCAACGTAGTATGTGACGTATGTTAAGCAACGCATTGTGAGTTATTTACTAACGCCGGGTTCACACCGGACGCTGAAGCGATGCCTAAGCGACGCTTCAGCGCAGCGCCAAGCCTTAAATAACAGCTGGCTCCCATCCACTCCCATGTTAAAACTTTGTGCGGGTCACACCGGAGGCTGAAGCTCCGCCCTGCGCCAAGTCTGCCTCGCGCCGTGCAGCGATCGCTTCGGTGTCGGGTCTATTTTTTGCGCTTGACGCGAGTGTATCGCACCAGGAAACACACTGAAAAACGATCTTAAACTATATTGATGACATATTTTATATGATATAAATGATCAAATATGCATCCCATACTTTGAAGTCCCCTTCTGTTGTCCTGGAGTTTTAATTTGACCAATGACATTATTAAATGTCCCCCTCTGCCCATCCACTACAGCCACACAAGCAGTGATACAGATAAAAAGAGAGAGAGAGGGGGCTACGTATTCTCCACATAGGCTTGAGTGGAGAATACGTAATTTACCCCCGACACCCGACATTTAACGGAGCAAACAGCGAAGTTCTTCAACATGGATGACATTAAATTAATAATTGAAGTGGAGAAGTACAGTGAGTTGTATGATCCTCGGAACATGTTGTATAAAGACAACACCAACAAAGACAAATGTTGGGACGCTGTTGCTTAATGTTGGAGCAACAAGTAAGTATATGCTTTTAATCTACTGGATCAACGGGTGATATTATTAGCGCCGCCCGGCGGTTCAGCGTCGCTTCAGTGTCCGGTGTGAACAGCCAAGCGCCGGCGAGATAGGGATTAGCGCGGTGCTTTGGCGTCGCCTCCACGTTCTCTGTTCCTCTTTCAAAATGAATGCGCTGTCGATGTCTTCTAAAAAAGACTCAATGGCAGCATCTACACATCTGAGCTCTCCAGCGGCAGGCATGTTTGTTGAAAATGAATTCAACCCAAGGGCACTTTGATGACGTGGTTGATTACGTTACCGTTGATCATCTGTCCATCATCGTATAAAGCCCGTCCTGACAATCTGATTGGCCCGGTCGGGCATAATTTCTCCCCAACGGAGCGACTCCAGACCGAACTTACCGACCTCAAATGTTGTGGTAGGGGCTAAATTCGTCTGGCATCCAGGCTAACTTTGACCAATATTCTTTGAACTCTTTATACTTCCATTCACATATGATATGGAAACAATAAATTTGCCAATAAACTTAATAACAATACAGTGAATATCATTAAAATGTTTAGTAATTATTTACCTGTAACATTTTTTTAACTGTATATGAAGTTGAATGACATGACTGCTCCCCAAAGTCAATGAAAGTCAGTGAAGTCAATCAATCGAATTTTACTTGTATAGCAAATATTCACAAATCACAATTTTTCTCATTGGACTTTAAAAAGTGTGAAGCCGATTCGAGTAGAATTTAAAAGTCGGGGTTTCCTGACACTTGGATAATACCACACGAACATTATGGAGAGGATGTTGTCTTTTTTGCTGTTGTTTTATTATGATTGAAAATGCTATCACCAGTGATTCAATTGTATTGGATTTGCCTGCAACACTGTTTAACCCTGAGACTCCAAAAGTGTTTTGTGGACTCAAACACCTCATGTGGACAGGTGTTGTAAATCAGCATTTATGCTAATACACTGTAAACAATGCATCTGGTTCGTCCAATGACATTGTCATGTCCATGTCCAAATAAAATAAAATCAATCAAGCCCTCCATCCGCAAAGTGGTGAGTGGATAATGGGTGCATTTTAATTTTTCTGTGAACTACCCCCTTAAGGTCAGGGATAAAATTCTGGTTAGGCTGTCCATAATAAATGGAAGTCAATGCAAAATCCTAATAAAGACATCTGCGCAAACCTGTGTTTGTGTGTGTGCTAGTTTAAGTGTGTCTACTGTGTTCTCTGCACTCCACTGTGTGTGTCTATAAGTGATTACAGAAGGAAGCTTTTTCAGGAGTTCAGTCCTCTCTAAATGAACTGTATAAACAATATGTTTTGTATCCAATTTTAAAGAAGGGATTCTATCAGTCGTATATTTTTACATTGAATTTTAAATGTTGGTTTAAAAAATATGTTATAAATCATAGCCTTTGTCCACACTAAACTGTTTTAGGATTTTGCTACGTTTATACTTCTACAGTAGCGCCTAAAGACGGGCTTATCACAACGCCACTGGCCCTGTTTTGAAAACTGAGACTTTGGGAAGCAATAATGTAGATGCCCACATTTGCTTCCTGATTGGGTCTATAAGGGTGTCTCCTACAGGGTATCTAATCTAATTTGAAAGCCTAACATTTTGTGTTTACATGCATTTTCCTATTTCATTCCTTTAAGTCACCGGCCTCCCAAACCAAAATTCTCAGATCAACTCCACTTCTGCCTATGTATGACAAGATCAGTATTATTGGTGATTTTAATATTCATATATGTTGTGCCAGTGATACTTCTTTACCTCTTAGAATCTTTTAATTTATTTTTTCACCCCACTGGGCCAACCCATGAAAATGGACGCATACTCTCGATCTTGTTAAATCATATGGCCTGAAGATCGACAGTATTTTAATATTTAGTATATTATTAACAACTGCGTATCTGATCACTTTAGTGTTACGTTTTTAGGTCTATTTACTCTCGCTTTATTAACTTAGCAGCAGATGGCAAACTTTCGATTGCATTCTCATCCCTTTCTTATGTGCTTCCCCACATACCTGTCATTGAACATCTGGTGAACTCCTTTAATAACCTCTGCCTTGCAGAATGGATTAGGTTTTCCCTATCAAAACCAGAATCAGATCAGTGTCAAATCTGCCTCCAACATTTAATGACACCAGCCACTCTCTAAAGATAGAGGTACATTCAGTGGAGCGCAAATGGAAAGCCAGCAAACTTAATGTTTATTATGAGCACATGAAGGACGAAATAGAATACTACAGTGAAAGAGGCACAGGCAACTATTTTCCACCTTGATCCATCAGAATGCCCAAAAATCGAAAGTGCTCTTGACCAAATTGTGGGAGCATGCATCACCTGAAAATAAAAAAATCAACACAGAAAAAAGTAGATCCATGACTAACAGCAGACAACCCCAAAGCCTGCCTACCTGCCTGCCTGCCCCTGAGCACTCTAAAACAGTCTACATGCCATCCTAAAACTCTTTCTCAGCATTGCCTCTACCTGAACTCAATGATATGGTTTAGCACATGACACCATCTAGTTGCCCCTCGGACGTGGTTCTCACCAGACTACTAAAGGAGACTTTGCCTACTCTTGGTACTTTCATTCGTGCAATTATAAATAGCTCCTGGACTTCTGGCGTCATTAGATTTATTGCATTTGATTTTGTTAACGATGACCACTCATTGATAAAGAGGACATCAACGTCCTACCAGCAGATTCTCCTGTGATCATTGCTATAAGAGCTGTAGTTTGTGTGCAAAACATTGTCTTACCATGGAAAAGACTGTTAGAGGTAAACGAAGCACCAGACAGACAAACACTCTATGCTGTCATTTTTTGTAGTAAGAGCCAAAGCGTGATTTAACCAATTACAAAAAGCAGCTGAACACAATAAAAGACATTATTTGTTTTTAGTTTTACTTAGATCAAATATACACTACTTCCTTTACGTTTATTATTATTATTATTATTGTTGATGATGTTATTATAATGCATTTGCTAGTGTAGTAGCAGCTAACAGTTTCCTTACCAGCCTCTGGTTAAAGACCATGTGTCGAAGCCATTTGAGGTCCAGAGCTTTAAAGGCTGAGAGGACAAACAGAGATTGAGCCTCGTAGCGCTCTGTCTTCTGGATCGCCCCCTCTGGATAGGTGATCCTCATCGTGGTCTTGGAGCCAATATCTTTTTCAAACCCTTTAACTGGGGCCTCATTTAACCTGCAACATACAGATACAAAATCAATCACGCAATAGTAATCAAAACATTTAATTTTAAACTGCAAAAGTGACAACATACCTGACAACTACATCGAACTGATCAATCCTCTGCCCCAGAGACTTATTGGTGAGAATTCCTCCGTTTCCTACAATGACACACGTCTTACAGCTAATGCTGTAAGACAGAAATATGTGGTGCTTCATTTATCCAGCCATTTAATGTTTGTGTGAAGCAAAAAAATGAATTTTGCATATTTTACAACATTATCTGTTTGTGTCCAATGGATGGATTGTTATTCAGTTACATCCCTGATATTTTCTGGTCATCAATTGTCCTCCTTCACTTGTAACCTTGTTAACACACTCACTTGTTACTGAGGCAAACCAACGCAAGATACGATCACAGCTGGATCATTCTATTTTATATGACGGTAATATGAATGGTATCCAGGTGGCTTGTGTTGTTACTTTGATTGGTATATCATTTTTGAAAAACTTTGGAATTTTGTTCTGACTCCATAATTAACTTGCTACTGAATTTTCAACATACAGGTCTACTTATAACACAATCACTTTTGTATTTTGTAACTAAAGACAACTCGTTGCATAGCTTTTCTGTCGATTGAACAAGCTAAAGGGAAGGATTTTGTTAGATGCAAAATCATGATTGTCCTAGCTTGCTAATGAAGCAGGCTCAGGACACAGTATCTTTCTCTGCAACGCATGAGTTCCATCTATGGACAATACTTCATTAGTTCAATAAATGATGTGCAATAGTCATTGTTGAATAACAAACATGTTGGCCAGTGGAGCAATGAAATAACTTTTTTTGATAACTGTGCTGAGCTTCAGGGAAGGTTTAGTGAAGGTTCAAGTCATCTTTGTAAATTATAGTATATTAAATTTATTCCCAAAGATGTAAAAGGACTGGAAACACGAGTACCCCACTGTATGTGTATTATACAATATAATCTGACTTCTGATCTACAAGGTGGATGACAGAAAAAAAACATGACAGGAACACTGGCACAGACATACCTGTCAAGTTCTTCTCCAAGGCCATAGCTCTTAGTAGCTGAAAGGAGAATATCTATGCTCTTCTCTGCAGACACAAGAGAGGGAGGGAGAGAAAGAGGAAGAAAGAGAAAACGATGAGTATGATGAAAGTGAAATAATTATTTTCTCATCAGTTACCGACGCCCTCATCTCCGGCCCAACTACAGTAACGTGATAAATGAGGATGGGCTGGGACTAAACAGTTGGGTGGCCTGACACTTCTTCATGTTACATTTTTATACAACCAGCAAATATAGGTGGCCCAGCCTGGTGGAGGCCTTTACATACTTCACTAAGAAGGATGAGTATTTTAAACATGACAGGAAGCAAATGGGACTGATGTATTGTCACAGTTTTGAAAAATAAAGGCTTTTTTTCATTGGGTTTGACTACACCAGACTATGAATCCAATTAATGTTGTTAATTTTTAATTGTTCAAAATGGTAGTTCCGAAGCTATGCAGGTCTGCATTCATGAAACAATTTATTGTTACATTCCTACATGGTCTGTATGATATCAGCAAGACCAATAAAATGTACAGCCATGTCTATCCTGCAGTTCTATTTACAGCTAACTATGTAATTTTCTGCAACGTTAGATGTGCAGCGCCTGTCAGTCACTGACTGTAAAACGTCAGAGAAAGAGGAAATAATGTGGCCAGGATCCTGAACCACACTTCTCCCAGTACTGCCTGGAAGTTCACATACAAGTTCATATTCACAGGCTGTACCAAGACAATGATATGAGCCTGGGGATGAAAACGCGTAGTACTATAATGTAGCATACCAGTATTTTAGTACTGGCAACATAGCTCTTTAGACCAAGGAAATCGACATGTCTTCCCCAGCTGCTGAGTTTGGAGGTTCAGGGACCTTGACCCTGATCCTCCAAACAAGGACAGTAAATTGGTTACATACCCGGCCTCTGAGTTTCCTTACAGGCCTTCTGGAACCTTCATAAAATACAAGTATTCACACACCTGCAAGTGCATCAAACTATATGTGGATATAATGGGGCAATTATTATCATTATTATCATATCTCTTTAATTTGTATTTCCACAAATTTGCTTTTTCGTTATTTTTTTATGAAAATTCCCGTTTCCCATCATTCATATTTGCTCAAGAGAGTTCACACTGCAATAATAGCTGCGATAATAAAGAAATTCAAAAGATTTGTAGTATTGATTATTAGGGCTGAACGATTTGGGGAAATAATCTAATTGCGATTTTTTTCCCCCAAAATTGCGATTTAATATGCGATTATTTTCTCCCAAAAAAAAAAAAAAAGATGAATGATTTAAATATGACCAACACAATATTAGATACATTTACTGTACAATATTCTTTCCCACATTTTTATTCAACTGCTCATTACAGCAACAACAAAAACAAATCAGTGTGCATTTAAGTTATTTAATCAAAGTCATTGTAAGTATAAACACAAGGATTGCACTTTTTTTTTTATTGTAGGTGTCTTACTGCTCCCAAGTCAGTAACATTTCCAGTGTTGGGAAGGATACTTTGAAAACGTATTCCGTTACAGAATGCATGCCAAACCAATTTGAGTAACGTATTCTGAATACTTGGATTACTTCAACATTGAATTAATTTAAGTGTTGGAAAGCGGTGTTGTTATAGTCAGTGGAGCAGAAGCAGTTTAAGCTCTGTGTCCGCGGATGCGGCGGGCCAGCTGGATGCGCTGGAAGGGCAGCTTGCGGATCAGCAGCTCCGTAGATTCCCGTTCATGTCCGGGTGGTCGTGCAGCGGTATGGAGGCGCCGGGCCTCAGCAGGAACACCCCCATGCTGAACACCTCCGTCTCGCAGATGTGCATGTAGGTGACCGGGGGGCTCTGGAGCCCCGCCACCCCGGAGCACGGCTTGCTTTTCCGCAGAGTGTTTTTCAGGTCCGCCGCCCACACCGCTGTCCGCAGCGGCATGAGCTCGCTCTGTGAGTCCGCCACATCGGCCGAAGACTTTAGAACCCTGTAGGTGATGCAGGTTTGCTTTGCTATCTTCTGGATCAGAGGAGTTTTGTGGTCCCGCGGCACAATTGCTGCGGGTGAGGACAGCAGCCCAGTGCCCTACTCTCTTTCGCATGTTTTAATCGCGCACGCTGCGATTAGAAAATCGTGTTTTATCAAATCGCGATTTTATCGCAAATGCAATTAATCGTTCAGCCCTATTGATTCTGTATACATTTTGGTGCACTGTTCACAGGAATCTGCAGGCAGCACAGACAACTGTCAGGAATTAAGGCGGGTTTACCAGTTTCTGGCAGTTTTACAGGCCTGTGAATGTTGGGAGGTGACCCCCCTGCTCCTAAGTTTTGGGAAGGCTTTCACATGCAAATGACAATGCTCTGGGCTTTACAAATGCAAATCAGGATTGTTTCCCTCAGTGCAGATAACACCTTTAAAAAAATGTAAAACCTGAAATTGTAAATTGTTTCCCTTAAGTAAATAACTGTATGAATTACATTGTATACCATGAGCAAAGGCCAATGCTATGAAAATATTTTGAAACAATGCACTTTGTCTCACATTTTATTATACATCAAAACAATGCACTTTGTCTCAACATTTTATTATACAGCAAAACAATGAGGCTCAGTAAGTCTGTTTCCCTGGATAGTTGAGAAACCACCTCTTCAATGTTAACTGCCCATGAACACTATCCTAAATCTCAACCACTGTGCAGAGTGGCATGATTACAGTTACGTTTTCACTTGTGTTGGTTAAATAAACAGTGGATATGTAAACCATACATCTACCAGCAATACGCTCAACAGGAAGAAATTATGCTGGGTATTGTGAGTCTGTGACCTGTAAGTTCCAAACTTTTACTGGCTTTCCATAGAAATATCTGTCCTCCCAAAATACTGGCAATACAGCACCATATTCACATGTCCATGGCAAACTAAGCTGAAATTCCCTCAAAATGTGAACTTCAATCATTGTTGTTATTAAACTCTCAGTACTCAATTAAAACACTCAACACTTTAATCCAGAGCAACTTACAATAAGTGCATTCAACTATGAGGGTACAAACACAGAACAGCAAGGATCATGTAAGTACATTTACTTAACAGCAGAAAGAATAAACGGGTCCTCAGTCATATACTAATCCTATATAAAAGTACAATTTAAAAGCTGTTATAACCGCTGCTTTGAGATGAAAGGACAATTTTACTTTGAAGAACAAACGATCCGACAGGACAAAGGAAACACAGAGGCTTAAATACACAGAGGAGGCAGGGGCAATTAAACACAGGGGAAACACATGAGGATTGGGGACGACAATCAACGACAGGAAGTTAAGACAGAAACAACACACAAGGAACACGAGACTACAAAATGAAACAGGAAACAGAAAACACAAAGAGACAGAAATTCACAAACTAAAATGACAGAACGTTACACATATTATTGTAATACTATAGCTTTACCAACTTTTTACACAGATATGGTAAAATGACGGTCAAAGTATTGCAGTGTTAATTTGGCAGCTATTTTTGATGTAGTCTTAGTCTTAGTCCTTAGACGAAAATGCATATTAGTTTTAGTCACATTTAGTCATTTTATCCTTCTTAGTTTTAGTCTGACACATATTTTGAAATAACGTGTGTTTGTTAAGAAATGATAATACATTGCTGGGGTAGTACTCCCATTCTCCTCATCAAAGGAGTATTATGTAAAATGGAGTAATATGTAAATCAAAACAACATATGTTTTTTTTCTTTTCTTTTTTTTCTCTTTTGCATTAACTTGCCTGTCTGTTCCAGTGGTAACTACACTGTTAGACAAAGCTGGATCTGAAGAAGATGTTTCCTTCATGGAGTTGATGTACAAGGGTCAGTATAAAAAGTTGTAATACAACAGTAAGTAAATAAGTGCTACATGACACAGTTGTCTGATCCTATATTTACATCATGAGGTGGTGGGAAGTTTACTAAACTAGGATGTTAATTACAACTATAATCCTGGGCATGAATAGATATGGATCTATCTGTAATAGTGTAAATGTTACAATGCTAGTATCTGACTGAATATAAACATTGTATTCTGGTGCATAGTAGTAAAACTTATCTATCAAACAACAGATTTAATTTTAAATTGATATGGTAAGTTACCTGTTTAACAGAAAACTGGAGACTTCAGAGTCGGTCTGAAACTGTGTCTTAGCAGAGATTTCTATCCCGGAGACAACACCAGTGCGTAACCTCTTTTCTGTCATCATTTGTCATTTCACCTTCACACGTTTTCGCTCAGTGAATGCTTCCTTGTTGTTTTGTGTTGTTGATTTATTGAATAAACAAATTAGGGGGCGGCTGTGGCTGAGTGGTAGAGCGGTTGACCTCCAACCAGGAGGTCAGCAGCTCAATCCCAGTCTTCCCATCTGCATGCCGAAGTCTCCTTTGGCAAAATGCTAAACCCTGAATGGCCCCTCATAGACAAAAGTGCTGCCCATCGATGCACTGTATGAATGTATGTGTGAATGGGTGTCACATCCAACCGGTTTGTCCGCTCCAGGCATCTTTAGCAATATCATGATGCAACTTGGCAATACCTTTATCTATAAAAATAGGAATGTGTAATCATACCTCGTGATTTTATCCCAAATGGAGGCGGGTAATCACCAATCTTGGAAAATCTTTTGTAATTTGGATCAAGGAACATAGGCGCCAGTTTGTTGAAGCTGTTGATAAAGAAAAAAACATGTTACAACACGAAAGAATGAAGAAGTGCTATTCATCAATGCATTATCTGTTCGAGACCCGTACAGCCCTGATGTTAACAGTGTAGATGCAGTGATTTATGGTAGAATGCTTAAGCGGATTTACAGTATCTTGTTTCAAGCTAATCCATGGTGTGTGCGAGAGAGGACAAAGCTCAAAATTCACACTGTGAGACTCGGAGCAAGTTCTCCGACTCTGACTCAATGGCCAATGAGCAGCCAAATGGGAGAAGTTTGACCCACTTACTCCCCCAACCAGACTTGTCCAGGTGGTCTGGGGACTGAATCAACATCCTAACATCTTACCTACGAGTGTTTTTGTTATTATAAGGATCTGCCCCCTTCTCTCTGAATCGCTCACTGTGACATACAGACACACATTGACACACCCAAACAGTGTCATTAAATGCATCTTTAAACTCTGGATAAAAACAATATTATTCAGCCGTGATTATTGGCATATGGTAAGTGTGATCCGATCACAAGAGGTCACAGGATACTGTGACTCTTTGGTTTATGGACTTTTACATTTGTTTCCTTGTGTTAATGTTTGTGTTCAGTTGTTTCTCCCTGAGTTCTCAGTTTCCTGTTTTATTTAGAAGTTTCTTCTCCTTGTGTGTCTCTTGCTTAACTTCCTCTCTTAGTCCTGTTACCCACCTCTGTTGTTGTCTGCACCTGTCCTTCATGTGTTTCACTTTTGTTCAATAAACCCTGCCTCCCTTGTGAATATAAGTCCCTATGCTTCCCTTTGTCAGTTCTTTGTCATTCAGCTTTCACACGTTGTTGGTTCGCCACGTTTTTTTCACTATCTTGTTTCCTGTGTATTCTTCAGGTTCCCAGTATCTTGTTCCTGGTTTTCTCTATGATTTTTTTAACTTCAGCCCTGTTTGTGCCTTTTCTAGTTTTCCAGATTTTGGGACATTTGGGTCCACCTGAAATCTACATTGTGACATTTTAACACTAGGTGGGAACAGAAAACTCAACACTATCCTCACAGAACGGGTGCTAATACCAAGTTCTTCTTGTACCTGAATAGTACAGGGAAAAAATCACACATGATTGTGCTCAGCAGGATGATGTTTCTGCAAATGCTTGTGCAGATGCGTTCAAATCTTTTGACAAACAACAAGTTTGTGTCCATGTTAAATACGAAACTAATCCTAAATAAGTGATTTTGTATCCCTCTTACAACAAACTCTTCCATAAATGCATTCACGGATACAGGCCTGTGCCTCTGCATTTGCTTGTGTAAACAGATACATAACTGACAAACATATCGTCAATCAATGGCAGTTGAGCTGACGGTGGCCATTTGGAACATTTTAGTATATCGCCCAACCCTAACATATATTTGACAAAAATATAACAATTCTCAAATTCCAAAAAGAGTTGATTAGGAGTCCCATCTTGACCTGTGGCATTCACAACCAAGTTTGTGAAAGCTCAGAGTTCAAACTGTGATATGTTTACTGACCCAGCTTGAGAGGACATGGTCAAGTAAAAATGTCATTTAATTAGAAAGCACTGTATTGCAATTCTCTCGCCACAGAGCTTTAACTTACCAGCATATAAATGCCTACAAATCTGAATTGACAGTAAGTACATTCAGTTAGCTTGTTTCTTCACAGCATTAGAAATGTTATGCTCTATTTAATCCTCACATCTGTCTCCACTTTGGGGGAATAGGCCTTAATGAACAACGACATAGCTGAACTTCTTTTTGAAGCACAACTCAACATTTATGTACTGGATGTACTGTACTTATATGAGTGCGTCCATTTTTCAAGATGATAGATGACAAATCAAACAAGATTTTTTACTCCAATAAAACATTTCAAGTGGTGTCATTGAGTGTCCCCAGATTTCCTCTGACCATCATTGCCTCCCATATGACAAAGTTTAATTTGAACTCTGATATACATTATATCGAAAAGATACAATTGTTGAAAAGTAAACATAAAGAGGCGATAGAAAAAGATTATTTGTAAAAGAAAATACAATACAATATACCGGAGAATTTTCCAAAAGCCAAATAGAAAATAGAAAAAAAAGCATTGCCTTAACTCCTTGCCAAACCTATGGAGGACCATACATGACTTAAGTATAAATTAATAAATTTATAAATAAATACAGAAATAAATAAATAAGGGAATAAATACAGAAATAAATAAATAACATTAAGATTCCTTTGATCTTTTAACACTGACACTGCAGGAGTGGAGCTGCTCAGCATCAAAGGATTCATGGTCCAGAATATCCTGTTTTAATGGCGTGTAATCAAACTTTGACGCCACTTTTAATAACCTTTTATCTCCATCTTGTTGTGATGACACTCATCTCAATTTGAAGTTGATCTGATGAAAGCCCTGGTACAAGTATATCAAAGTAAAAATGTGGAATATGGCCAAAATGGCCACTAAATGCAGAATAGCAGGCTTCCTGTTGCATTTTTCCATTGCACCTATAGACCTTTTTGTTTGTATGGTCATGATACACCTGTGTATCGATTTTTGTGAAGATCGTCAATGTGAACACGTTCCGGGGGTCTCGGGGGGAATTTGAGCATTTTAAAGCTCTCAAAAAGCCAATTCATTTGCCTGAATAATAATAATAATAATAACTAGGGCTACGTTGTAGCACTAATGGGCGATTTTAAGTCTGTTGCGGTCGGTGAAGATAGAGCGCTCTATGCCCAAGCGCTCGTCACTGCGTTGCATGCGTTGCGTACTGCGGAAAGGATAAATGTTTTCAATGCCTGAGCCAATTGAATACTGAGGTCGTCGTTCCTCCCGCCGCCTAACACTTCCACTCCTTCCTTCACGGGAAGGGGCACCTCCCGTCGGGCCCCTGCATGAGTCGGGCGCGTCTGCCGGTGGACAAACTCTGCCCGCGTGCGTCAGGGCTTCCGTGCAGGTTTGGGACGATCTCCTCGCGAGACCTCTCCCTGCGCTGGCTGGCCCCCGCCGGGTGCATTTCCTCCATGGCGGTGCGCCGCGACTGGCTCTGGGTCGGCTTGGATAGGCTGAGTGTGGGAGGAACAAAGTTAACGCCGAGAACGGTTTCACAAGAGCGTCTGCATTTTGTGGGGACGGAGGCGGGCCAAAGCCTGCCTGCGACAGCCCCAGCCGCGGAGATACGGGGGTCTCCGAGAGATAGAAAAGCAACCCTCAGTCTTCAATTGGCTCAGCACCAAAGTCAGAGTCACAAGTCCGAGTGTGTGTGTTTTGTATTTATTTTTTATTTATTTAAGTATAGTGTAAACCTTTGTTAACAATTCATATATAATTCATATGTTTCAGTTAAAAAGTGTTTTGTATTAATTTATACTTATAATCTACTTTAAACAGTTAATATATTTGGCAAAAAAAAAAGCCTTTCTTAAATGTCATCAAGCGTCGTTTTGTGAAAGTATCAGTTCAGGCACCGTTTAGGGCACCGGTATCGTTTTAAAAGTATCGGTTAAGCACCGGTATTGGATAAAACCAAACGATACCCATCCCTAATAAAGAACATGGATATCTGTTTGGAAACAGCAGCAGTTTATGAACGACCATGTTAAAGCTTCTGGCCGGTTATCTCAGCTGTGTTCCTGGCTGAGAAAAATGGTGGAATAAATGGGTCAAGAATGCCTGAAGCATTTTGCCACGCCTTTCTAATGAGAAAAAATATTTTTTCAAACTGGACTACATGAGCACTCTTCATTAGTGTCCTTTCAAACGTTACACCCCACCCCGTTCACTCCGCTCTGCTTCGGCCAATCAGCTCGTTGCTCCCTCACTGCGAGCTAAACACAACTGTTTTCCGTCCTGGCTCCTAAATGGTGGAATGAGCTCCCCATTGACATCCGGACATCAGAAAGTCTACACATCTTCCGCCGATAACTAAAAACATACCTCTTCCGACTTTACCTTGAATAAATAAAAAAAAAAAAAAAAAAAACTAACAACTTTTTGAAACTAACACTTTAGTAGCACTTAAATGGCACTTACTTATAGCACTTTGTAGTTTTGCTTTATTTGAAGAAATTGTATTTTCTTGATTCTTGTCGTCCTTGGTATGTACCCTCGGGTTTGAATGCACTTATTGTAAGTCGCTTTGGATAAAAGCGTCCGCTAAATGAAATGTAATGTAATGTAAAAGGCCGCAATGGGTCGGAGGGTTGCTTGTCTCTCGTGCCCAGAAAGTAAGTGGTTTTGGTGAACTGGCTTATATTCTCATGCACAGGGATAATAACAGAGCAGCGGAAATGGGGTCTTAGGAGCACTCAGTGCTCAGGGAGTTTTCTGTAAAATACTACTACTATACTAAGAATACTTGACTCATTTTTGGGAGCACAGGAGGTAATACGTCCTCCAGGGCACCACATACACAGGATTGGCCTTATAACATAGGGGATGAAACTACTTATTAGACAAGCCAGCAGTGCTGCTAACCGAAGCACACCAATAAGGATACTGAAGCTGTAGAGTTATACACATTCCACATCCCACCCTAATACTTTTTCATCTTAAGACTTAAATGTTTTCTGTGCAGACTAGTGTTTTAACTAGATTTAATAATCTCTCTAATCTGTCCTTACTAATTAAATCCTATACCACATGACCATTAACATACACTGATCATGTGCCTGTTCAAATAATTCAACTCAAGCGATAGACAAATTATGCAATGGACACAAATGACGAGATACATCAGCTGTATCACATTTATTGCGCCGCATCATTTGTGTCGTTTGCATCTTTTTAAGCTAGCCACATGAAATTTGCATCTTTGCATTGACTTTGAATATGATCATAGGAAAAAATTGCGTCGCCTTTGGTGTGAAAGAAACATAATGGCAGGAGAAAACACTGTGCTTCGTCTTCTATTACAGTATATTTTGTAATGATTCTGCCACTGTCAAGAAATTGAGAAAGACTTTTTGTTATAAAATTTTTCCTCTTGTGTTTAGACTTTAGTTTATTTGCGGGGGATTTATAGTTAGTGTGGGTGTATTTAATCTAAAGATAATGATGTTGTTTGAGGTGGCTAATTCCAACTTTTGAGATCAGTAGTGTACCGTGGCAATGTGCGTGCATGAATGTGGGGGTGATCGGGGGCAGCTCTTTTGACGGAGCAGTGAAAGGAGGGGTGTTCAGATATCAAGTAATTCCCCAGAATCATATACTCCACCTTTTAAGAATAACAAAGAGATTTACAGCACACTGCTTGCCCACTTTAACTGTACCTCTTTACTGAATGAATGAATGCAAATAGTCATTGGACAGCAGTAGTGCCACTTATTCTTTTAGGGTCATGGGGAGAGCTGGAGCCAATCCCATCTGCCATTGTCAAGAGGCAGGATACACCCTTGAAAGCAAGCAAGGATTAAAACGATAAGCAATGGAAAGAAAAATGAAAGGAACAACAACAATTAAAAGAAGTTGTATTGAAAGATAAAATAAATACATAAAATAATAGTAGGATTGGCTTGAAACTAAAAAGGAAATAAAAATTAAATCTTAGATTTAAATAGTGTAGATCAGGGCTCTTCAATAGACGGCCCGAGGGCCGAATCCCGCCCTCAAGCTACTTTGGATTGGCCCCCGGAGTGTGCTTGAGTAAACAATTTAATAATAATAATAATAATAATTTAAAAAAAAGTAAAAACATTTTTTTAAACTAACAATTTAGTAGCACTTAAATCAATCAATCAATCAAATTTTATTTGTCTAGCCCATATTCACAAATTACAATTCATCTCATAGGGCTTTAACAGGGTGTGACATCCTCTGTCCTTAACCCTCAGCAAGAGTAAGGAAAAACTACTAAAAACCCTTTTAACAGGGTAAAAATACGTAGAAACCTCAGAGAGAGCCACATGTGAGGGATCCCTCTCCCAGGGCGGACAGAAGTGCAATAGATGCCACGTGTAGGAGAACATCATCAAGATTAAAGATTAAAGTCTCTAGCAGCATTTGATGAGGGTAAGCATCCCGAAGGACAACCCCAACATGACATGCCAAGCAGTCCCGCTGCAATCACAGTCCATGGTCAGCAACCAGCAGGACCACGATCTACCATCCAGACCAGAACGCCACTCCAGTCCTCAGTCAACGTCCACCTCCACCCACCACGAGCCGCCGCTGCGGTCCTGGTCCAATACCCGTACCCGATGCCAACGCGACACAGGGTCCGCCACCACCACCACGATCAGCCCACACCACACAGGGTCAGCCACCACCACCACGATCAGCCCACACGACACAGAATCCGCCACATTGGATCCACCACCGCGACCCCCTGTGCGCGATCATCAAACCGCAATCCATGGTGCAGCCACAGAGGCCCTGGATCTGCGGGTGATAAAGCATAGGGATTCCGTGAAGGGGGATAGGGATGGAGAAGAGGAAGGAGAAGCTGGAAAAAGAAGCTCCGTGTGTCATGTGTCATAAAATAGAACAAGTAACGTTCTGCCGCACTAATTAGCTCTAACTATAAGCTTTATCAAAAAGGAAGGTTTTGAGCCTACTCTTAAACGAACAGATGGTGTCTGCCTCCCGAACTGAAAGTGGTAGTTTATTCCACAGCAGAGGAGCTTGATGGCTAAAAGCTCTGGCTCCTACTCTACTTTTAAAGACTTTAGGGAAGACAAGTAAGCCTGAATTCTGGGAGCGGAGTGCTCTAGTGGGTTTATAAGGTACTAACAGCTCTTTAAGGTAAAATGGCGCCATATTATTTAGGGCCTTGAAGGTGAGGAGGAGAATTTTAAATTCTGTTCTGGATTTAACTGGAAGCCAGTGTAGCGATGCTAACACAGGAGAAATGTGCTCTCTTTTCTTTGTTCTCGTCAGGACACGTGCTGCGGCATTTTGGACAAGCTGTAGAGTCTTTAACGACTTACTGCTGGAGCCTGATAATGACACTTACTTATAGCACTTTGTAGTTTTGCTTTATTTTGAAGAAATTGTACTTTCTTGATACTTGTTCTGGGTCTGTACCCTCGGGGTTGAATGCACTTGCATTATAAGTCGCTTTGGATAAAAGCGTCAGCTAAAGGAAATGAAATATAATGTAATGTAATGTAACACTCTGGTAGCCTCATTCAGTTTGTGACAGGGATGCACCGATTATGGAAATTCTTGGCCGATACAGATACCGATGTTCAGAACAACAATCTAGCCAAAAGCCGATACCGATATTTGTTTATTTATTTTTTGTGGTTATTCATTCACCCTTTTGTGCCAGGAAAACATTTAAATTATTTAAAAAGCAATATTTGAAATTATTTCAGCCCTTTATCACTCTTATAATAATAATAAAGATGGCACCGCATGTAGACGCAGCGGCTACTCATGCTCCCGACAAAGCTCATCTCTCATCTCATTTTCATCCGCTTATCCGGGGTCGGGTCGCGGGGGGAGCAGCTCAAGCAGGGGGCCCCAGACTTCCCTTTCCCGGGCCACATTGACCAACTCTGACGGAGGGATCCCGAGGCGTTCCCAGGCCAGTGTTGAGATATAATCTCTCCACCTAGTCCTGGGTCTTCCCCGAGGTCTCCTCCCCACTGGACGTGCCTGAAACACCTCCCAAGGAAGGCGCCCAGTGGGCATCCTTACCAGATGCCCGAACCACCTCAGCTGACTCCTTTCTAAGTGAAGGAGCAGCGGCTCTAATCCGAGTTCCTCACGGATGGCTGAGCTTCTCACCCTATCCCTAAGGGAGACGCCAGCCACCCTTCTGAGAAAACTCATCTCGGCCGCTTGTACCCGTGATCTCGTCCTTTCGGTCATCACCCAGCCCTCATGACCATAGGTGAGGATAGGAACGAAGATCGACCGGTAGATCGAGAGCTTTGCCTTGCGGCTCAGCTCTCTTTTCGTTACAACGGTGCGGTAAAGCGAACGCAATACCGCCCCCGCTGCTCCGATTCTCCGGCCAATCTCACGCTCCATAGTACCCTCACTCGCGAACAAGACCCCAAGGTACTTGAACTCCTTCACTTGGGCTAAGGACTCATTTCCTACCCGGAGTAAGCAATCCATCGGTTTCCTGCTAAGAGTCATGGCCTCAGATTTAGAGGTGCTGATCCTCATCCCAGCAGCTTCACACTCGGCCACCAGCGGATCCAGTGAGTGCTGAAGGTCACAGGCCGATGATCCAATGAGGACCACGTCATCTGCAAAAAGCAGTGACGAGATCCTCAGACCACCGAACTGCAACCCCTCCCCACCCCGACTACGCCTCGATATCCTGTCCATGTATATCACAAACAGGATTGGTGACAAGGCGCAGCCCTGGCGGAGACCAGCATCCACTGAGAACGAAACTGACTGGCTGCCGAGGACGCGAACACAGCTCTCGCTTTGGGAGTACAGGGATTGGATGGCCCTGAGGATAGACCCCCTTACCCCATACTCCCGCAGCACCTCCCACAGTTTCTCCCGGGGGACCCGGTCATACGCCTTCTCCAGATCCACAAAACACATGTAGACCGGATGGGCATACTCCCAGGCCCCCTCCAGGATCCTTGCGAGAGTGAAGAGCTGGTCTGTAGTTCCACGTCCGGGGCGAAAACCGCATTGTTCCTCTTCAATCTGAGGTTTGACGATCGGCCGAACCCTCCTTTCCAGCACCTTGGAGTAGACTTTACCAGGGAGGCTGAGAAGTGTGATGCCCCGGTAATTGGCACACACTCTCTGGTCCCCCTTTTTGAACAGGGGAACCACCACCCCAGTTTGCCACTCCTTTGGCACTGTACCCGACTCCCACGCGATGTTGAATAGGCGTGTCAACCATGACAGCCCCTCAACACCCAGAGCCTTTAGCATTTCTGGCCGGATCTCATCAATCCCTGGGGCCTTGCCACTGCGGAGATGTTTGACCACCTCAGTGACCTCCACCAGGGAAATTGACGATGAAACACCATCAACCTCGAGCTCTGCCTCCAACATAGAGGGCGTGTTATTCGGATTCAGGAGTTCCTCAAAGTGTTCCTTCCAACGTCCGACAACCTCCTCAGTTGAGGTCAACAGAGTCCCATCCTTACTGTACACAGCTTGGATGGTTCCCCGTTTCCCCCTCCTGAGGTGCCGGATAGTCTTCCAGAAACACTTTGGTGCCGACCGAAAGTCCTTCTCCATGACCTCTCCGAACTTCTCCCACACCCGCTGCTTAGCCTCCGACACGGCAGCAGCTGCAGCCCTTCGGGCCTGTCGGTACCCTGCAACCGAGTCAGGAGTCCTCCAGGATATCATATCCCGGAAGGCCTCCTTCTTCAATCGGACGGCTTCCCTGACCACCGGTGTCCACCACGGTGTCCGAGGGTTACCGCCCCTTGAGGAGCCTAAGACCCTGAGGCTACAGCTAGCCGCCGCAGCTTCAGCAATGGAGGCTTTGAACACCGCCCACTCCGGCTCAATGCCCCCAACCTCCACAGGAATGCCAGAAAAACTCCGCCGGAGGTGTGAGTTGAAGATACCTAGGACGGGGGCCTCCTCCAGAAGTTCCCAGTTCACCCGCACTACTCGTTTGGGCTTACCAGGTCTATCCGGAAATTTCCCCCACTCCCTGATCCAACTCACAACCAGATGGTGGTCGGTTGACAGTTCCGCCCCTCTCTTTACCCGAGTGTCCAAAACATGCGGCCTCAGATCAGATGACACGATCACAAAATCGATCATTGATCTTCGGCCTAGGGTACTCTGGTACCAGGTACACTTATGAGCACCCTTATGTTCGAACATGGTGTTTGTTATGGACAATCCATGGCTAGCACAGAAGTCCAATAACAAACGACCGCTCGGGTTCAGGTGTCTCCATCGTTGCCCACGTGGGCGTTGAAGTCACCCAGCAGAACTACGGAGTCCCCTACTGGAGCCCCATACAGGACTCCATTCAGGGTCTCCAAGAAGGCCGAGTACTCTGAACTGCTGTTTGGTGCATACGCACAAACAACAGTCAGAGTTTTCCCCCCTACAACCCTTAGGCGCAGGGAGGCGACCCTCTCGTCTACCGGGGTAAACTCCAACACTTTTTATGATTTATGAGTATCCCCACACCCGCCCGACGCCTCACGCCCTTGGCAACTCCGGAGAAGAATAAAGTCCAACCCTTATCCAGGAGTACGGTACCAGAGCTGAGACTGTGCGTGGAGGTAAGCCCCACCAGATCTAACTGATAGCGCTCCACCTCCCTCACAAGCTCCGGTTCCTTTCCCCACAGCGAGGTGACGTTCCACGTCCCCAGAGCCAGCTTCTGCCGCCCGGGTCTGGTCCGTCGAGACCCCCTACCTTCGCTGCCACCCATGTGGCTGCGCACCCGACCCCAACGGGTCTTCCCACAGGTGGTGGGCCCATGAGATGAAGAGAGGGGGGGTGCCACGTAGTTTGTTCGGGCTATGCCCGACCGGGCTCCGTGGCAAACCCGGCCACCAGACGCTCGCCATCGAGCCCTCCGTCTGGGCCTAGCTCCAGACGGGGGCCCCGGGCTTCCTCCGGGCTGGGTCCCATCTCCTCTTTTGTCGATATTCATTGAGGGTTTTGAACCATTCTTAGTCTGGCCCCTCACCTGAGACACTCTGCCATGGGAGACCCTACCAGGAGCACAAGGCTCCAGACAACACAGCCCTCAGGTTCACGGGGACACGCAAACCTCTCCACCACGATAAGGTGACGGTTCAAGGAGAGGTCCGAGGGTTACCGCCCCTTGAGGAGCGGTAACCACACACAAAGCTGTGTTTTGTTTATTTAATAAGTGTTTGTCCGGAAGTTTTCCGTGTTCGCCTCGTCTGTCTGCGTACAAGTACTGTCAACAGGCTCTGTTAGACATCTGCAAGAGCAAGATTAACAACGGGTTGGAATCTACAACAGAGACAACCATCAAGGATTTCGGATTACTTCGCCAGCCCGTGATTACACCGGACCCAACTGCGATAAAGAGACATCGGAAGCGGTGTGCGAGAGATTACAGTGTGGCCGCATAGATCAAGGTGTCCTCTTCAGGACTGTCATGCGACAACAGACTGGGATATGTTCAAGCAAGCAGCTACATACAACCACCACATAGACAATGAGGAGCTTACAGACACTGTTTTCTCTTACATCCGCAAATGCACAGATAATGTGACCCACAAAAAGACCATGACCACTCGGGCTAACAAGAAGCCATGGCTGACAGTAGCTGTCCATCGGCTGCTGAGGGCCAGAGAGACAAAGCCTTCAGAGCCGGGGATAGAATTGGCCTGAGAACAGCGAGAGCCAGCCTGTCCCGTGGTATCAGAAGAGCAAAACAGGACTACTCCAAAAAAATAATCAGCCACTTCAAGGACAGCGGAGACACGCGCAGCCTGTGGCAGGGCATCCAGACCATAACAGACAACAAACCTGCATCACAGACCTGCGACAGCCCCCCCCCCCCCACGACCAGGCTCTGTGCCTTTCTGAAAGTGTGAAGAGGGCACTCTCCACTATCAACCCCCGGGAAAGCAACAGGCCCAGACAACATTCCAGGCAGTGTACTGAGGGACTGCGCAGAGGAGCTTAAAGACATCTTCATGGATATCTTCAACACTTCTCTGAGTCAGGCTGCTGTTCCATCACATTTCAAGACCTCTATCATCATACCTGTGCCAAATCAATCAATCAATCAATCAAATTTTATTTGTATAGCCCATATTCACAAATTACAATTCATCTCATAGGGCTTTAACAGGGTGTGACATCCTCTGTCCTTAACCCTCAGCAAGAGTAAGGAAAAACTACAAAAAACCCTTTTAACAGGGTAAAAATATGTAGAAACCTCAGAGAGAGCCACATGTGAGGGATCCCTCTCCCAGGACGGACAGAAGTGCAATAGATGCCACGTGCAGGAGAACATCATCAATAATCGAAGTCTCTAGCAGCAATGATGAAGCACAGTCCATGCTCAGCAACCATCTAGACCACGATCCACCATCCAGACCAGACGCCACTTCAGTCCTCAGTCACCGTCCACCGCCGCCTACCAGGAGGACCCATCACCAGCCACCACTGCGGTCCTGGTCCACCGCCCGTGCCCAATGCCAACGCGACACAGGGTCCGCCACCAGCACCACGATCAGCCCACATGACTCAGAATCCGCCACACTGGATCCAACACCGCGACCCCCGGTGCGCGATCCACAAACCGTAATCCATGGTGCGGCCACAGAGGCCCTGGATCTGCGGGTGATAAAGCAAAGGGATTCCGGGGAAGGGGGATAGGGATGGAGAAGAGGAAGGAGAAGCTGGAAAGAGAAGCTCCGTGTGTCATGTGTCATAAAATAGAACAAGTAACGTTCTGGCGCACTAATTAGCTCTAACTATAAGCTTTATCAAAAAGGAAGGTTTTGAGCCTACTTTTAAACGAACAGATGGTGACAGCCTCCCGAACTGAAAGTGGTAGATTATTCCACAGCCGAGGGGCTTGATGGCTAAAAGCTCTGGCTCCTACTCTACTTTTAGAGAATTTAGGGACGACAAGTAGGCTTGAATTCTGGGAGCGGAGTGCTCTAGTGGGTTTATAAGGTATTAACAGCTCTTTAAGGTATAAAGGCGCTATATTATTAAGGGCCTTGAAGGTGAGGAGGAGAATTTTAAATTCTATTCTAGATTTAACTGGAAGCCAGTGTAGCGATGCTAATATTGGAGAAATGTGCTCTCTTCTCTTTGTTCTCGTCAGGACACGTGCTGCAGCATTTTGGACAAGCTGTAGAGTCTTTAACGACTTCCTGCTGGAGCCTGATAATAATGAATTACAATAGTCCAGTCTCGATGTAACAAAGGCGTGGACTAGTTTTTCTGCATCTTTTTGTGAAAGGACATGTCTAATTTTTGAAATATTACGCAAGTGGAAAAAAGCGGTCCTCAAAATTTGTTTTAAGTGACTATTAAAGGATAAATCAGGATCGAAGATCACTCCCAAGTTCCTGACTGTTTCATTGGAAGCAAGGGCAATGTCGTCTAGCGCAGCTATATCATTAGATAATGCATCTCTAAGGTGTTTGGGGCCAAGTATTATAACCTCTGTTTTGTCTGAGTTTAATAAGAGAAAATTGCGGGTCATCCAGGTTTTTATGTCCTTGAGACATGTTCGAAGTTTAGTTAATTGATTACTTTGTTCAGGTTTTATTGACAAATATAACTGGGTGTCATCCGCATAGCAGTGGAAATTTACCCAGTGTGTCCTGATAATGTTTCCTAGTGGAAGCATATATAATGAGAATAAAATTGGGCCGAGCACAGAGCCCTGTGGAACACCATGATTAACTTTGGTGCGCACAGATGACTCATCATTAATTTGCACAAATTGGGAGCGATCAGAAAAATACGATTTAAACCAGTTAAGGGCGGTTCCATTAATGTTAATTAACTGTTTTAGTCTTTGTAATAAAATTTGATGGTCAATTGTGTCGAATGCTGCACTGAGATCTAACAGAACGAGGACAGACACAAATCCCTGATCTGAGGCTATTAAAAGGTCATTAGTGACTTTTGCCAAGGCTGTCTCTGTACTGTGATTGGCTCTAAACCCCGATTGAAAGTCTTCATATATATTATTTTCCTGGAGAAACTCACACAGCTGATTGGCTACCACTTTTTCTAAGATTTTAGAAATGAAGGAGAGGTTAGATATTGGTCTGTAATTGGCTAAAACCTCTGGGTCTAGGGTGGGTTTTTTGAGTAGGGGTTTGATGACAGCTATTTTAAAAGACTGTGGTACATAACCTGATGATAATGACAGATTGATAATGTTAAGTAACGAACTATCAATTAGGGGCAGAATGTCTTTAAGTAATTTGGTAGGAATGGGATCTAAGATACAGGTTGTTGGTTTAGAACCTGAGATTAATTTGGTAAACTGATCACGGGTGATCCCGTGATCACCCGTGATCACGGGATCCCAAAGAAACTGGCTCCATCCTGCTTCAATGACTATCGCCCTGTGGCACTGACCCCCATCGTTATGAAGTGGCTAGTCATGTCTCACATCAAGTCCATCCTCCCCCCCCCCACCCTGGACCCACCCTGGACCCGTTTCAGTTCGCATATCGGGCCAAACGTTCCAGAGAGGACACAATCTGCTCTGCTCTCCACCTAGCCCTCACCCACCTGGAAAAAGCTGACTCACATGTGTGACTGCTTTTCATAGATTTTAGTTCAGCGTTTAACACTATAATCCCACAACAACTCATCTGTAAACTGGACCAGCTGGGGCTCAACACCTCCCTTTGCAATTGGATTCTGGACTTCCTCAGTGAGAGGCCACAAACAGTACGGGTCGGCAACAATACCTCAAGCAGCATCACACTCACACAAGGCTGTGTGGTCAGTCCCCTGCTCTTCACCCTGCTGACTCACGACTGCACATCAACCTACAGCACCAATCACATGGTGAAGTTTTCGGACGACACAACTCTGGTGGGTCTCTTCATCAAGAACGATGAGACCCACTACAGGAAGGAGGTCAACCTTTTGACCACCTGGTGCAGAAATAACAACCTCCTGCTGAATGTCAGCAAGACAAAGGAGATTGTGGTTGACTTCAGGAAAAGCCACATTGAGCACCCACCACTGACCACCGATGGTGCTGCTGTGGAGCGAGTGAGCATCATCAAATTCCTGGGGATGCACATCAGCGAGGACCTCTCCTGGGCCACCAACTCTGCATCACTGGCGAAGAAATCCCAGCGGCGCCTCTACTTCCTCCGCAAACTCAAACTCACCATTGAAAGCATCCTGTCCAGCTGCATCACTGTTTGGGGCAGTAGCTGCACTGCACAGAGCAGGAAAAAAATGCAACGCATAGTAAACACAGCTGGTAAGATCATTGTTGCCCCACTCCCTTCCTTGCAAAACACTTACACGACCTGCCTCACCCGGAAAGCTGCATTGATTGTGAGTGACACCAGCCCCCCCGCACACGGTCTGTTCAGCCTCCTAACCTCTGGAAGAAGGTATAGGAGCCTCTGTTGCCGCACCACCAGACTCAGAAATAGTTTCATACACCAAGCTGTAAGGAAGCTAAATTCTCTCTCCTCACTCCCCCCAGCCATATCCTACAGTCTGACAGGAAGCTGAAATCCCCCCCCCCCCCCCAAAAAAAAAAACCCACTCAGGACTCTGCAACAAACCATCTCTTGTACTTTTGCACTCATGACTTTAATCACTACGTTTAAACTTTAGAGAACCTTATGCTGCTGTACTAAAACATCTATATGTTTACTTTTGCAACAAACTGTCTCTTGTACTTTTTGCACTTTTGTCACTTTTAATCAATACGTTTACACTTGTACTAAAAAATCTGTATTTACCTAGTAATAGGAAATGTCTTGTGTAATCTGTTGTGCCTGTGCACTTTATATGTTTCACTGTGGGAGAGTGGGAAACGTCGTATCGATTCCTTGTATGTCTTGAACTGTAAATGTTAAGAAATTGACAATAAAGCTACTATTATTTATCTTATCTTTTAATGATGGGGGTTCGGCCATCCCCCGGGAGAAAGAGCGGAGAAGGAGGCACCGCCACCATGCCCTCCCGCACTGGACGGCGTTGCGACTGTTCACCAGGGCGAACTGTTGTCTGTGCGCCGCAACAGTTTTGCATCGCTCAGGGTGGGGGAATACCAACATGAAAAAACAATGGGGTGGACCCGCCGTGTGTTTCAAAAAAGTTTCTTCGTCATGTTAGATTACAAATATGAATGTTTAGTAAAAATGTGTTACACAAAATAAATTCAGCCCACTCATAATATTCGTGAAGTCACGCTCCGCTTGACCATCATTGGCTACAGGTGATCAGGCCACATTGCCAAGCTTTGATATTTGTGCTGCAGGGAACTGCCATTCACGTTTAGTGTTGCGACAGCAGATGTCAACCATGAATACCTCGAAGAAATCATTGAACTTCAGCAGAGCCAGATTCAACAGCAACTCTTCAGAACAACAACGCTCTCAACGTTTTAGTGTCACCAAATCGTACCATACCCTCTTAATGCTAAAAAAGCCCCTGAGATACTCACAATGTTTGTTACAACGTATCTTTGCGAGCAATCCTTTTCGAGGATGGTAGACATAAAAACGAAGAAAAGGAACAGACTTTGTTGTGAAAATTATATGAGAGTGAGCCATGCATTTCTGAACTTGTATCTGAAAGGCAACAGTGAAGGACACATTGATTTGTAAATAAAAAATATTCATTGAGATATGTTTTTGTGTGAAATACATGTTTTGTTGGTTTTGTTCTTTGAACACAGTGATTTTGTGTTTTGAAGAAAATTTCATTTTTCCAATCACGAACAATTCGGTGAATGCACTGATGAAGCTTGCAGGGTTCAGTACCTCCAATAAAGTTAAGAACCACTGGTCTAGACTGTGCTTCTTTAAATGAGTTTTAACAACTGAAGATTTTTGTGATATAAGGAAAATGCCAGACTCCAGAGAAATGTTTACAATGGTTAAAATCTATTCAGATAAGCAGTTAAAACATCATCAGCACTGACTAGTGTAAAATGCCATAAAATTGAAGTCAACTCAGAAGGAGGCTGGGAAGGGCGAACACCAGCGTATTGAAGGGGCTAACATATGGAGACTTCAACTATTCACATTCATACCTAGAGTCAATTAAGAGTCATAAACCTAGCCTGCAGAATATAACGCATTATATGACATGATAACACATTTATCAAATGGTCAAATTTGGGATGGACCAATGGTTGTATGGGTTTATAAAAGAAAACCACTGATCACACAGTATCTGATCGTTGTAGCACCTTAGACATAAAGCAGAAGTTCCTATCTATCAGTCATGTCCAATAAAGTGTATATTCTTACCTTGGATATATGGCAGTCATCTTTGCAGCTGCAAATCCAGGCTTACAGGCTCCCTCACTGAGATTGCTGTACTTATAGATCAGCTCCAAAGGCCTGCAGACATGAAGGAATTAAATTAAGTTTTGATTACAATCACATTATACAGCTTATAGAGCTAGAGTCACAGCTTTACAGAGGGCGGATGTATTCCTGAGTTTTTCCTGGCTGCTGAGGACCAACACAGTGAGAAATCTAATAGTACTGTTGATGGTCAGTCTGACTATGACCCATCGATAAATTTGTTACTTTGAAAGACAGCAAGAGCCGCAGCAGGGCAAAATGACAGAGTTACATATGACTGATAGTATCCCTGTAGTATAGTAGCTTGACTGGAAGGTAAAATATGTAAAAACACGTATACTCACAGACTACCATCCAGCTTGACGAGGAACCCTTGCTTGTCATACACTATAGTGATAAAAGTAGGTAAATATTAAATCAATAACAGGTCGTTTTTACAACATTTAAGTAATTTGATTACATTAAATGTAAAACATTTCTGTATTGGCACATCTCGCAACTTAGTCCAATTTCAAAACGTTATTATGTTCATATTGAAAGATTCTATATGACTGTTAAGAGCCAGTACAGAAAGGAACTTTGACCTTTGTATGATGTGGTAAATTGTGACAGTGTCAGGATTGGGAAGGAGGCTGTATGTTGTTCGGCAGTATGCTCCAAAATTCGCAATGTTTGACAAGTAGGGTGAATGTGAAAGTCTGACAAAAGGGTCATCTCAGGGTAAAAGGTGTCAGTGTTTGTCGTTAATGTCATTTTTCATTCTTATTGGTTGCCAGTCTCAAGAGGGCACATTGAAAGGTGCTACAGGTTTCATAATAGTAGCATGCTGCAGACCCAGGCGGGAAGGATCCCCCAAGCAGCTTAATGAGTGACACTGTGCAGAACAATGGGCACAATGATCAGAAGTTCGAGGGAGGCCTTTGGTTCATAATGAACCAAAAACAATTTTAAACTTGTCATTATAACATAAGAGATTGCTAACCTGGTGTGTGCAGCGCTATTTACTCGACCACGAGCTAGTACATACTCAAGCTGTCAATTAAGTTTTTATCGTCCACACAGACAGCCATACCTCATAGTTTAGTTAGTTGCAATGCAGTTCTTTCTCTCGTGTGGGACCATACTTTCACTCTTTAGCTGACACTCACACACAGAGTCTGTGTCACGTGAGGTTTTTGCATGTGCACACCGGGTATTTAATTAATTCTGGGGCAAACGCTAGGGTGTAAACCACCTTTCGCCAAATGTCAACTGGGATTGGCTCCAGCCCCCACCCTCTTGTGATCATCACAGGAAAGGTGTTATCGATAGAGGTCCATGTTACCATGGTATAAAACAATATCTCAGATATTGAGAACTGATTGCCCCCCTTTAATTGGGCCTTTCAAAGCATTTTAGAGAATAGCCATAACCATCATTGGCACAACTGTTGGAATATAAAAGCCATTCAATCTACAAAGACAGTACAAGCTGTCACAAAGTAAGAAAAAATAATCCACAGCTGAATTTTCCAGCACATTTGCTTTTCTGGATGCTAAAATTAAACAAACATATTTTCTAAAAAGGCTTAGCAGAAAAAGTGCTATTCTTGGACTTTTTTTGGGACATTTTAGTACAGACTTCATCCTTAGCAAACTGTGCACAAACATCAAATCCAACTGTCTCCTACAGAGATAGATAGATACTTTATTGATCCTGAGGGAAAGCATATGCAGATATTGGTAGGTTAAAAAGTAATCTTTGCTTATCAAATAGGTGTGTTTTCTGGAGACCTGTGTTGCTGCCATCAGACCAAAGAAAAATAGGTCGTTGACTAACGAAGAATAATCAAATGAGTTTTCTCAATAGACTCTGCTGGTTTTTCCAAGTATAGAGTAAATTCAAATCAGTAAAAGTGGAATGGACAATAGAGGTATTTTCCGATCTGAGATTTCCACCACAGCCTGATATCATAATTGGCGTCGCAAAAGAAAGTTGTGTTAAGCTCACAGTGCACAGGGATGAAGACACAAAGGCAGCCTTTGAGAAGCGAACCAACGACTAAGAATCTTAAAGCCGCCCAGTGGAGGTGTATTGGTCTGGCCACTTCAAGGTGTCAGAGGCAAGGATAACCTTGCTAATAGAGCCATGTATGACACCCTTCTAAGTCTAGGCAACTTAATCAAGGTATGGTGTTGAGGAGAAGTGTGCCCTGTGCCATGTTTGGTGGAAGTAAGTAGGGCTAGGACAGACACCGCAATACTAAGGTCATGTGAAGCCTACCGTTGGATTGAGCTCATACTATCATCACCGCATATTTGCTGGATTTTTTATCGGCAAAGTGCTTTTGACAGCTCCCTTGCCCCAGGCAGAGTGCAGGGAGCCAGGTCTTTGGACAGCTTCACTTCCCAGGGCAAAGTGCGCACAGCCCGGCCTGTTGTCCTGCTGATGAAGTTGGCTGAAATTGTGGAGCCAAGACCCAAGCCAAGCTCTGATTTTCAGACCTAGCGAAACCTACAGATTAAATTCATACCATTTAGGTGGACCATCGAGGAGTCCCTCCATTCTTCAAAATATGATCTTTGCCTGAAGGAAATGTTTTAAAATCTTCAATTGTTTATTTGTTCAGATTATAATAATCTGACATACTCTAATTCAAGATTAGAAGAAAATTGTTTTGGGTTGAGAGGTGTCAATATGAAAAACTAGATTCTACTATTAAAGAATAAATTCTGTATTATGTATTTGATTATCTATTTAAAAATATGGATTTTCTGCTCCATATATTAATAAATGTTATTGAAGGGAAAAGGAGCTAAAACAGTGGATTTATTCTCAGCACTAGGATAACACATTTATCTGACAGAGCTTACCCTTTGAAATTCTTAGGAACAGTGCCAACTAATTGAAAAATAAAACTTAATGTAAGTTGGCAATGGTATAAAACACTGTGTCAAACATAAATTATTAGTTTGAGGGGATGTCAGGTCAGTTTCCACAATCAATAATTGAACCAGAGCACAGCTTATATATTTCTGAAGAGGATACTTAATGAAACTGATGAAATTAATTACTATCAACAGCAACTTGCCTCAACAATTAATTAATATTTTAACCCATGTAGAAGTATGGAAAAGACTAAGGAAAACTAAAACCACAACTGAAACATTATGTCTCTAATGAAATAAACTGGCTCCCCCAACTGGTAAAATGGTTATATTGAAAGCTTCTGCAGGTAGAATGTCCTTTCTCTAAATAGACACAATACAAAAGACACATTTTTGCTTAGAAAAGATTCCTTGTTATAAACACATGTAAGAAAGTGCAAATTTGATAGACAGACAGGCCTAAATGCATTTAGAATTATTAAACATGACAGTAAAGTATGCAAATCGATATAGCAAGGGTTTTGTGCAGTTTCTGAAGTTAAGATGTGGTTAGAAATAGGTAAGATAAAGAAACTATTTGTATGGTTTAAGCAGATGTTTAATCTGATTTAATCATGTCTTGTCTATAAAAGACACTGCATGAAAAGAAGAATTTGTGCCAGTACATGTCGTAGGAAATTCTTGGAGAAATTTCTCTTACCAGTGTCTTGCCGTTTTACAAGCCTGAGAATGTTGGGAGGTGACCCCCCTTCTCCCTAGGGGAGGCTTTCACATGCAAATGCCAATGCTCTGCACTTTACAAATGCAAATCAGGATAGGTTCCCTCGGAGCAGATAACACCTTATTCGAAACTATCTGGAGTTAGACCAGGCTTTAAATAAATATAAAACCTGAAATTGTCAATTGATCTTAAGTAAATTAGTGTGCTATAATTAATTACATTGTACACCATGAGCAAAATCATTGCTATGAAAAAAAATTTAAACAATGAAGATTATTTCAGCATTTTATTATTATCCAAAACACAATCCTAAATCTCAACCACTGTACAGAGTGGCATGATTACAGTCACTTTTTTAATTGTGCTAGTTAAATGCACAGTGGATATGTTAACCACACATCTACCAGCAATCCGCTCAACAGGAAGACATGAAGCTGGATATGATGTGTCTGTGCCCTGTAAGCTCCAAACTTCTAGGGGAGAGCGGGGTAATGTGGGACATTTTTTACATTTGCTCACCTCTAGGCGAGCTAAAATGATATATATCAGTAAAAATGTCTTCAGGAAAAAAGGGCAGGGAAAATATGAGGTCTTGTGTCCCACTTCACCCCAGCTTCGGGGTAAAGTGGTCAACTTACCTTTTCCACTTTAAAACTACCAAAACAACACATGTTGTAATAGTTAAAATACTGCCAGCTAGATTGACAACCACTAATATCGGACTAGTAATAGAATCATGGGGATTGGTCAATTAAGCACATTTGTGATTATTATGATTCATGTGATCTCTTGCACACCCTAGCTTACCTGCACATTGTTTCTCTGTCCAATTGGCAGGGACAGGGATATTGTTTTTTTTTGCGTATTCAAATGCCAGTTAGACTTAACTGGAGCAAGGCCATGGAACTGGTCAGCTAGTTGTTTCAAGTGCTTGGCAAGCTCCTCCTCCATCTCATCTGTGAATATTCTCTTAAACTCAGCTACTGCACACCAGGCTACTGATTTTAGTTTCCCTTTCTCTTTTTTCTTTATGAATCTTTTGATGGTTGTCTTGTCAATATTTCTATCCCTTCCAGCTTTTCTTAAGGACTTCTTTCCTTGCAGGACCTCAGCGGCTGCACTCTCCATCTCTACGAGGGGCGTTTGGCCCCAGGTTGTCTTCCTGGTGTAGTGTCTTGGCATGGTGGCTTTTCTACAATGTTTATGACATTAAAAATAAAACGTACAAATGTAATATATACGTTTTATATAAAATATGTTTTACAATAAACTTAACTTGTGGTTCATGGTGGGCAGCAGCATTTGTCCCACTTTACCCCCCAGCCACCGTTTCAGAAAAAACATCTCTTAGCAATTCAGGCTAATCTTCAGCTAGCATCAATCACATGGTTTTATATGTTGGAATTTCATCAACATGTATGATATAAGTTTTTCTACCTGATTACATTTTTTGGACACAACAGTTGATTAAGTTCAAAGCAAGAAAATTTACTTTTACATGCAAAAAAACAAGTTTTGTGAAAAAACATACTTTCCACAGCACCTGTGGTGTTTGTGACTGTGTTTATTAGTTTGTGGCTGTTTTCTTCCCCTTCCCTTCTGTGTTCCCCTGTGTGTGTGTGTGGCAGGGGGTGTGGCTGGTTGGTGGCTGCAGCAGGACGAGGCACACCTGCATCCAATCCTCCTCATCATCCTCCTCTTTTTAAGCCTGGGCGTCTCAGCACTTCGACGCCAGATTATTCCGTCCAATATGGTAGCAAGAGATGAGCAGGAAGCTCTCGACTTCCTTGTCTTTTGGATGTAAGCTAACATTGTTACCTCTTCACCCAGGACTCTTGTGTGCCTCGCTGCTCGGCTCTTCATCCTCCACGTTGCCAGGATCTTCAGCCAGCCAGCACCCTGCTACTCCTGCCTTCCTTTTCCTCGTCAGCGAAATAAACTCTGTTCCTAATCCATCTACAAACCACTCCTTGTCTGCTTTGGGGTCCGAACCTTCACTTAGACATAACAGCACCAGCACCAACTTCTCCTTCATGGCAAGGGGGGATGGGAGGGGCTTGAAAACATAATGGTCTCATGACCACAAATGTGATCCGTTGCCTAGATACAGGGGTGTCTCACATTACCCGATGTATCACATTACCCCGCTCTCCCCTACTGTGACAATTGTGTAGTAAACAGAGGATAAATTAAATTGAATAAAAAATGATTAACATGAATTTCTTCTAATTTCATTCAAACAGTCACTGGGATGAAAGGATGAAATGCTACGAGTTTTTTGTTCAAAATGTCAAGGTAACATTACCTTTTGTTGTAAATGAAATATATCATATATTCTGGCACAGAACTCTTGCAATGTCCCGCCGCTGCATAATTATTACACTGCTGCTTCAGGACGAGGACAGACGAACATTAAAGGTCTAAACATCCTTTGTCAGTCTCTGTCAGAGTCTGCTTCCTCCTCACTCCCCCTCTGACCTGCGCACACTTTACACTTTAACAATTAACACCATCACTGATCACAAGTTAGACTGACAGTTACTTTGTGTTTGTTTGATTCGCTCTAGAGCAGAGGTCTTCAACTAGCCTGGGTGCCAGACGAATTTAGCCCCGCCCACAACATTTTTGGGCGGGAAGTTCGGTCTGGCGTCGCGCCGTTGAGGAGAAATTATGCCCGACTGGGCCAATCAGATTGTCAGGGCGGGCTTTATACGATGATGGACAGATGATCAACGGTAACGTAATCAACCACGTCATCAGAGTGCCCTTGGGTTGAATTCGTTTTCAACAAACATGCCTGCCGCTGGAGAGCTCAGATGTGTAGATGCTGCCATTGAGTCGGTTTTAGAAGACATCGACAGCGCATTCATTTTGAAAGAGGAACAGAGAACGTGGAGGCGACGCCAAAGCACCGCGCTAATCCCTATCTCGCCGGCGCTTGGCTGTTCACACCGGACACTGAAGCGATGCTGAACCGCCGGGCAGCGCTAATATATCACCCGTTGATCCAGTAGATTAAAAGCATATACTTACTTGTTGCTCCAACATTAAGCAACAGCGTCCCAACATGTGTCCTCCTTGGTCACCAAGGATGTTCCGAGGATCATATAACTCACTGTACTTCTCCACTTCAATTATTAATTGAATGTCATCCATGTTGAAGAACTTCGCTGTTTGCTCCGTTAAATGTCGGGTGTCGGGGGTAAATTACGTATTCTCCACTCAAGCATATGTGGAGAATACGTAGCCCCTTCTCTCTCTCTCTTTTTATCTGTATGACTGCTTGTGTGGCTGTAGTGGATGGGCAGAGGGGGGCATTTAATAATGTCATTGGTCAAATTAAAACTCCAGGACAACAGAAGGGGACTTCAAAGTATGGGATGCATATTTGATCATTTATATCATATAAAATATGTCATCAATATAGTTTAAAATCGTTTTTCAGTGTGTTTCCTGGTGCGATACGCTCGCGGCAAGCTCAAAAAATAGACTTGACGCCGAAACGATCGCTGCAAGGCTTTGTGCCGGTCACACCGGAGGCTGAAGCACCGCGCTGCGCCAAGGCTGCCTCGCGGCACAAAGTTTTAACATGGGAGTGGATGGGAGCCAGCTGTAATTTAAGGCTTGGCGCTGCGA
Organism: Platichthys flesus; assembly: GCF_949316205.1. Taxonomy (NCBI): domain Eukaryota; kingdom Metazoa; phylum Chordata; class Actinopteri; order Pleuronectiformes; family Pleuronectidae; genus Platichthys; species Platichthys flesus. Next base: position 26,470,619 of record NC_084953.1, read on the forward strand.
TGAAGCATACGGTGTGAACCCGGCGTTAGTAAATAACTCACAATGCGTTGCTTAGCATACGTCACGTACTACGTTGCTCTGATTGGTTGTAGGTCTATCCAATTGAGTGAAGAGAAATTTATTTCCTGGTCAGTTGAAACACGTCCCATAATCACAGCCCAATGGAGCGGTCTCAGACTCACATTGTGACTAGAATTGTGAGTCTGACAACGTCAGGCTAGTGTTCAACAGGGGATCTGCAAAATGTTTGGTTGATTAAATAAATCTTTATATTTACAATTTTTTTTTTATATGTCTTTAAATACACATTAACATGAATCCAACATATTGTAGCGAAAGGATTAATGGAGGCAGAAGACATTATCTTTCAGTTAGCAATGCACACATTAAGTAATACACAAAAATAGGGCAGGTGGGACCAGGTGGGGCCGCCTTGATGCCGTAAAGGCTGTAATCAGAGTTTATTCTTTTTAGCCTTAGGTGCAGCACACAAGACTAAACTGAATGAATGTCAAACTTGTGTGGAGAGTAAAGACCATTGTGAGACTTACTGTTGTATTCCTATGTTTTTTAATAGAAACCTTATTTTGTAAATACGGCACAATTGTGATAACAGTCTAGAATACTTTTAAAGCACTTTCTAAATAAAAAGAGAGTTCATATTTGTCTGACTGATTGTATTAATTGAAAAAAATGCAGACACGTGCAGTAATATAGAAAATTGTGGATGTGATGCATCGACATGTTGTAAATCGAAGCATTGACTACTGAATCGTATCAAATCGTTAGGCTAGTGAAGATGAAAACTGCAACAGTAAAAGACAGTAAAATGTAAAAAGTATATCACTGTAGTAGATATATTAAATTCTGCTAAATCAAGAAACATTACACCACTTGTGCATGCACCTGGAGCGTGCTTCAACTGTTTCCGGTTCCGGGAACACGGCAAAGAGCGGGATCAAGTCGAGAGAAGAGACAGAGAGAGGCACGCCGACAAGCCGAGAGACACCATGAGAGACACCAGGAGAGACAAGCTGAGAGGCCCGCCCACAAGCCCGCCAAGAGGCAAGCCGATGCCTTTCATCTTGACATCTGAACACTCTGCAAGTATACGCTTTCTTGAAGCTCTATGTGTGTGAAAACACGGTTACGACTGCTACCGTGTTTTTTTGAGAGTTACATTTTTTTTCTATTGTCTGTTAGGGCATGCTGTGTTAAATGGAAGCTACTGTTATCTAACTTTACACAAGGTTGAGAGAAATGATCACGTAGTTTCTGTGGCAAGTCGCTTCACACATTAAAGGGTTATGTACTCCATTGCAAACTTCACAGAAATGAACCGCGTTGCTTATTGAAGCGCATTGGAGACGGCTGCAAGCAGACATTTTGTCGCTATGGAGCGTTTAATTAAGGCCCATTTTTACCAGAGGCATAATGTATCTGCTCCTGCCGGAACTGCTTCTGTTACCATCAACATTACCCCTTACGAATGCGGAATGGCGCTGTATGAACGCCAGTTTCAAAATAATAAAGATTTAATTGCTCATATGAAGGAGCATATTGTGGAGTGACGTGCCGTGACATGTCCAGTGACAGGATGCACAAATATTTCAAAGTGAAATCTTCATTTACTGCCCACATATCACGGAAACACAATTTAGTTTTTCTGACAGCACCATCAGTAATTTAAATACAGAGTCTCAACAAGTAAATACATTTTTAGGGCCCGAGCACCGAAATCGGTGTGAGGCCCTATTGAATTCTTAAGGATTTTTATTATTAGGGCCCGAGCACCGAAATCGGTGGGAGGCCCTATTGAAATTGAAATGATTATTATTAGGGCCCGAGCACCGAAATCGGTGGGAGGCCCTATTGAAATTGAAATGATTATTATTATTAGGGCCCGAGCACCGAAATCGGTGGGAGGCCCTATTGAAATTGAAATGATTATTATTATTAGGGCCCGAGCACCGAAATCGGTGGGAGGCCCTATTGAAATTGAAATGATTATTATTATTATTATTATTATTTTTCTCCGCTTAAACTAATTGGCTTTTTGAGGGCTTTAATGTGCTCAAAAAGTTGTAGGAGTTTGCAGCGCAAATTTACGTATTATGATGTATTTTGAAAAGGGCGTGGCAAAATGCCTCAAGAGAGCCACCTACGGAAAAGCCCCTCATTTAGCATTCACCGATCCTCAAAAAAAACAAAGATTATTGTGTATCATGACTAGATGCACAAAAAAGTCCATCAGTGCATTATGAATAACGCAACAGGAATCCCGCCAGTTTGACTTTAGTGGCCATTTTGGTCATATTCCATATTTTTTCTTTGTACTTGTCGTACAGCTTTCATCAGATCAACTTCAAATTTAGACGATCGTCATCACAACAAATTGGAGATCTAAAGTTATTGAAGGATTACGTTTTAGCAAAACCGTCTGACCGTGGTGTGGCGTTAAAGTTTGATGAAACGCCATCAAATCACAAGCTTCCATATTTCAGACATATTTTGTCCAATTGAGTCCAAACTAGTCACATACGACAAGAGTCGCGACCAGAAGACATCGGTGCAGAAATTGTGACTTACAATCACAGCGCCCCCTGGTGGGGGGTGGACACACCGTCTGACTGTGGCGGGGCGTCAAATCAGCTCACCATGACACACGAAAACGCTTTAAAGGGGACATATTCGCTATAAAGGGGACATATTATTTCCATTTCACCACAGTTGATATGGTTCCTTGGGGTCTTAATGAAATGTCTAATAAATATTTTGGTAAAAATAAGGATAATTTAAAACAGCACCTTTTTACTCAAAACAGACTAAAACAGACCTCCTCAGATCAACCTGTTTCGAAGGCCCCGCCCCCCTCTCACCCCGCCCCCATCTATCCCCACCCCCTTTCACCCCTCTCATACATGTGCTTGAATGTGTTCTCAACTTCAAATTTGGAGATCTAAAGTTATTGAAGGATTACAGAATGCATTCAACATCTATAGGGCAGATTATGGGCCTCGTGAAAATTTACGTATTCTGGGGTATTTGGAAATGGGTGTGGCAAAATGGCTCAACAGCGCCACCAACGGTGCTTTCCCTCATTTACGGAGAAACACCTCATTTAGCATTCACTGATCCGCACGAAATTGAAGACAGTTGTGTATCATCACCAGATGCACAAAAAACGCGCTCGGAGCAATACGAAAAACGCAACAGGAAGCACGTCATTTTCGATTTCGTGGCCATTTTGGTCATATTCCATAATCTTTTACTTTGATATACTTCTTGTACAGCTTTCATCACATCAACTGAAAATTTAGACGAGTGTCATCACAACAAGATGGAGATCTAAAGTTATCAAAGAAACAACTTTTCGTCACACTGTCTGACTGTGGCGGGGCGTCACATCAGCTCGCCATGACACACGAAAACGCTTTAACTTTCGTGTTCATGGGTCCATCTCCCTCAACCTACATGTGTGTATCATCAGCCCCCCTCCCTTGAAGATATTCAGATGGTTTTAAAGAATGGGCGTGGCAAAATGGCTCAACAGCGCCACCAACGGAGCTTCCCCTCATTTATGGAGAAACACCTCATTTAGAATTCACTGATCCTCACGAAATTGAAGACAGTTGTGTATCGTCACCAGATGCACAAAAAACGCGCTCGGAGCAATTTGAAAAACGCAACAGGAACCCCACCATTTTCGATTTGGACCATATTCCATGTTTTTTATTCTCAAGTACTTCTTGGAGAGCTTTCATCAGATCAACTGAAAATTTAGACGAGTGTCATCACAACAAGATGGAGATCTAAAGTTATTGAAAGATCAATTTTTCGCCACACCGTGTGACCGTGGCAAGGCGTCAAAATGTGACTAAACGCCATCAAAACACAAGCTTCTGTATCTTGGACATATTTGGTCCAATCAAGTTCAAACTAGACATGTAAGACAAGAAGCGCGACCTGATGACATCTACCTAGAAATCATGACTTAAAAGGAAAGCGCCCCCTGGTGGCATCAGGAAATGTCTTGTTTTGGTCATCTTACTCTTTGATGTATTTCCCCCCAGCCACTTTGCTAAAACATGTCAAACTGTGTCAAATTGGTCTCAAGATATTGATAATGTAGGCATAACATTACTGTGACTTTTCATCATGCGGGATGTTAATGGTGTGGCATCAAAGTTCATCAGCTCACCATGACAAATGAAACCCATTTTAACAGAGTTACCATGAACGCATCATGAGACCGCTTTCGGTTTGTTACGTCTCACACTTGGATGTATTTATCCTCATTCACTTTGCTAAACCATGTCAAACTGTGTCACATGGGTCTCAATATATTGATAATGTAGGCATAACATTGCTGTGAGTTTTCATCATGCGGATTATTCATAGCTTTGCAGCAGACTTCTTCAACTCGCCATGACAAACGAAGCTCCATTTAACACAGCTGCAAGTGAACGCCTCATGAGACTCTGAAAAAAGTTACAACGTCACAAGCTGCGGAGCTGTGGATCACAAAAAAACGGAGGGCGGTTGGCGAATCTGGATGAGAGGACGGCGGCGGAGTCACTGTGGACGTTGTTCGCTCAGCAGGTTAGAGTGTGGGACGCTCTCAAAGCTTTTTTCCCCTCTCCCGTCGTGTCTTTTCCTGTGTGAACTCTGCCGCTCTCAACAGCAGCACTGGCTATGAGCTAGCTCCTGCTAGCTCCAACGAAGCATCTCTCAACTGCTACGTAAGTTAAACGGACACTTCTGACTGACTGACTGACTTACTGTGATGATAAGCAAAAGAGACACTGTGGACTGACTTTGCAGAGTCAATTCCGTAGCGACATTGAGACTGCATGCTGGTGCAGGTGTGATGTGTTGTACTGCATTTGTTTGATCTGTTTACTAATACTAGCTCTAATAAATACTCATCTCATCTCATTTTCATCCGCTTATCCGGGGTCGGGTCGCGGGGGGAGCAGCTCAAGCAGGGGGCCCCAGACTTCCCTTTCCCGGGCCACATTGACCAACTCTGACGGGGGGATCCCGAGGCGTTCCCAGGCCAGTGTTGAGATATAATCTCTCCACCTAGTCCTGGGTCTTCCCCGAGGTCTCCTCCCCACTGGACGTGCCTGAAACACCTCCCAAGGAAGGCGCCCAGTGGGCATCCTTACCAGATGCCCGAACCACCTCAGCTGACTCCTTTCTAAGTGAAGGAGCAGCGGCTCTAATCCGAGTTCCTCACGGATGGCTGAGCTTCTCACCCTATCCCTAAGGGAGACGCCAGCCACCCTTCTGAGAAAACTCATCTCGGCCGCTTGTACCCGTGATCTCGTCCTTTCGGTCATCACCCAGCCCTCATGACCATAGGTGAGGATAGGAACGAAGATCGACCGGTAGATCGAGAGCTTTGCCTTGCGGCTCAGCTCTCTTTTCGTTACAACGGTGCGGTAAAGCGAACGCAATACCGCCCCCGCTGCTCCGATTCTCCGGCCAATCTCACGCTCCATAGTACCCTCACTCGCGAACAAGACCCCAAGGTACTTGAACTCCTTCACTTGGGCTAAGGACTCATTTCCTACCCGGAGTAAGCTATCCATCGGTTTCCTGCTAAGAGTCATGGCCTCAGATTTAGAGGTGCTGATCCTCATCCCAGCCGCTTCACACTCGGCCACCAGCCGATCCAGTGAGTGCTGAAGGTCACAGGCCGATGATCCAATGAGGACCACGTCATCTGCAAAAAGCAGTGACGAGATCCTCAGACCACCGAACTGCAACCCCTCCCCACCCCGACTACGCCTCGATATCCTGTCCATGTATATCACAAACAGGATTGGTGACAAGGCGCAGCCCTGGCGGAGACCAGCATCCACTGAGAACGAAACTGACTGGCTGCCGAGGACGCGAACACAGCTCTCGCTTTGGGAGTACAGGGATTGGATGGCCCTGAGGATAGACCCCCTTACCCCATACTCCCGCAGCACCTCCCACAGTTTCTCCCGGGGGACCCGGTCATACGCCTTCTCCAGATCCACAAAACACATGTAGACCGGATGGGCATACTCCCAGGCCCCCTCCAGGATCCTTGCGAGAGTGAAGAGCTGGTCTGTAGTTCCACGTCCGGGGCGAAAACCGCATTGTTCCTCTTCAATCTGAGGTTCGACGATCGGCCGAACCCTCCTTTCCAGCACCTTGGAGTAGACCTTACCAGGGAGGCTGAGAAGTGTGATGCCCCGGTAATTGGCACACACTCTCTGGTCCCCCTTTTTGAACAGGGGAACCACCACCCCAGTTTGCCACTCCTTTGGCACTGTACCCGACTCCCACGCGATGTTGAATAGGCGTGTCAACCATGACAGCCCCTCAACACCCAGAGCCTTTAGCATTTCTGGCCGGATCTCATCAATCCCTGGGGCCTTGCCACTGCGGAGATGTTTGACCACCTCAGTGACCTCCACCAGGGAAATTGACGATGAAACACCATCAACCTCGAGCTCTGCCTCCAACATAGAGGGCGTGTTATTCGGATTCAGGAGTTCCTCAAAGTGTTCCTTCCAACGTCCGACAACCTCCTCAGTTGAGGTCAACAGAGTCCCATCCTTACTGTACACAGCTTGGATGGTTCCCCGTTTCCCCCTCCTGAGGTGCCGGATAGTCTTCCAGAAACACTTTGGTGCCGACCGAAAGTCCTTCTCCATGACCTCTCCGAACTTCTCCCACACCCGCTGCTTAGCCTCCAACACGGCAGCAGCTGCAGCCCTTCGGGCCTGTCGGTACCCTGCAACCGAGTCAGGAGTCCTCCAGGATATCATATCCCGGAAGGCCTCCTTCTTCAATCGGACGGCTTCCCTGACCACCGGTGTCCACCACGGTGTCCGAGGGTTACCGCCCCTTGAGGAGCCTAAGACCCTGAGGCCACAGCTAGCCGCCGCAGCTTCAGCAATGGAGGCTTTGAACACCGCCCACTCCGGCTCAATGCCCCCAACCTCCACAGGAATGCCAGAAAAACTCCGCCGGAGGTGTGAGTTGAAGATACCTAGGACGGGGGCCTCCTCCAGACGTTCCCAGTTCACCCGCACTACTCGTTTGGGCTTACCAGGTCTATCCGGAAATTTCCCCCACTCCCTGATCCAACTCACAACCAGATGGTGGTCGGTTGACAGTTCCGCCCCTCTCTTTACCCGAGTGTCCAAAACATGCGGCCTCAGATCAGATGACACGATCACAAAATCGATCATTGATCTTCGGCCTAGGGTACTCTGGTACCAGGTACACTTATGAGCACCCTTATGTTCGAACATGGTGTTTGTTATGGACAATCCATGGCTAGCACAGAAGTCCAATAACAAACGACCGCTCGGGTTCAGATCAGGGAGGCCGTTCCTCCCCACCACGCCTCTCCAGGTGTCTCCATCGTTGCCCACGTGGGCGTTGAAGTCACCCAGCAGAACTACGGAGTCCCCTACTGGAGCCCCATACAGGACTCCATTCAGGGTCTCCAAGAAGGCCGAGTACTCTGAACTGCTGTTTGGTGCATACGCACAAACAACAGTCAGAGTTTTCCCCCCTACAACCCTTAGGCGCAGGGAGGCGACCCTCTCGTCTACCGGGGTAAACTCCAACACCGCGGCGCTCAGCCGGGGATTTATGAGTATCCCCACACCCGCCCGACGCCTCACGCCCTTGGCAACTCCGGAGAAGAATAAAGTCCAACCCTTATCCAGGAGTATGGTACCAGAGCTGAGACTGTGCGTGGAGGTAAGCCCCACCAGATCTAACTGATAGCGCTCCACCTCCCTCACAAGCTCCGGTTCCTTTCCCCACAGCGAGGTGACGTTCCACGTCCCCAGAGCCAGCTTCTGCCGCCCGGGTCTGGTCCGTCGAGACCCCCTACCTTCGCTGCCACCCATGTGGCTGCGCACCCGACCCCAACGGGTCTTCCCACAGGTGGTGGGCCCATGAGATGAAAAGAGGGGGGGTGCCACGTAGTTTGTTCGGGCTATGCCCGACCGGGCTCCGTGGCAAACCCGGCCACCAGACGCTCGCCATCGAGCCCTCCGTCTGGGCCTAGCTCCAGACGGGGGCCCCGGGCTTCCTCCGGGCTGGGTCCCATCTCCTCTTTCGTCGATATTCATTGAGGGTTTTGAACCATTCTTAGTCTGGCCCCTCACCTGAGACCACTCTGCCATGGGAGACCCTACCAGGAGCACAAGGCTCCAGACAACACAGCCCTCAGGTTCACGGGGACACGCAAACCTCTCCACCACGATAAGGTGACGGTTCAAGGAGAGGTCTAATAAATACTGTATAAATTATATTTGGCTCCTGAATTGAACTGTGTTAAAGGGGTTCACATGGAAAATATATGTTCAATTATGTAAAGGGTGATTTTTGTTACTATTATACTAATGGAGATTTAGCACTTGCTACACATTGTAAGAGCAGCTGTTCAAAGGAGCACTACGTCTTTAAAGGCTCTTTATTCAGAGTCACGGTGTTGATGTCCTGTCACGTGTTACAGTGAAAAATAACCGTGTCTCCCACCTTCAGTATTTAAAACGTTAATCTCAGACAGACTTCACTGAATTCTTTTGTTAAATATGAGTAAGTCATAGCCTTGTTACTTTACTAGAACAGACAGTGTCATACAGAGTTGTAGGCTTATATGCACTACCTATTTCCTAATCTGAAATGATTATGATCTGATTAACTTTGAATTAATATTTTATTTTTACCATGTAAAAGTCTGTTAATTACTTAACCTGGCCCATGTATGACTTTACATATCTGTGTATTGGTTTTATGTTCCTCTAGAAGGTCCAACTTGACACACAACTTGAATCCAACCAGACTGAACACTGACTCCAGGTACAGACCTGATTTCATTACTTAAAAACAATCAAATAATTGCACATAATACATAATGTATTAAATTATAATGCAATACTTTTAATGTGAAATAGCTCCATTAAAAACATTCATTGTCATGGTAGTGCACATTTTAATCCAAAAGCATATTCAAATACACAGTTGAATATCCACAGAAAATAAGATTACACACTTTGTTCATATGTAACTCTTCCTCTACAATAATGACGATCACTTTCATGTTTCCTATCATTTTATTAGGGACAGACGAGCCTGAAGGACACAGCTGGGATGACACTGGGTTCTTATCTAAAGTGTATCAAATCAGATCTCCACCATGTTGCTGCTGAGGACATCAGGTGCTGCAGTTCTTCATCTATGAAGAGAAAAAACGCACTGTTAAAGAATGTTTTGTGTTGTGTATAAAGCACAACAGATTTCAGATAGAACTGTTGTACTGTGGTCTTGGTTTATATCCTCATGGTTAAATGTACATATTTTAAGTCCCTTCTGATAAAAGTGCTGAAAGAAATACAACATTGTACAAATACATAAAATGTCTTTCTACCTCATCAGTACTATTCAGGTGATAATCTCCCACAGACCTATTGATAACAGTCCACATCAAGTCTTTCCACTTCTCTCAGTGTGAGAACATAATTCTATAATTAATTTGAGAACTGTTTACAACACTGATGTGTGGAGATTAAAATCATTCCTAAACTGTCTAATTCACTGTAAAACTCCATGACATTCGCAGGCCATCTGTAGTTAAGGGAGCAACGCATGGAGTGATGTGTAGATTACTAGTTTGATGATGCATGAGGAGAGGCGGTGGTCGAATGGCAGAAACTTGGACTATGGGCAGAGAAGGTCTCTGGTTCGTCTTTGGTTCGACTCCATGGAGAGACAACAAAAGTCGAACCTGGATTGATCTGTCCAAAAATCCAAGAGTCTCCCTACCCTCTCTAGTGCCCATGAGCAAGGCACCTCACTCCCCCAACATCTGCTCCCCGAGCGCCGTACATGGTCGCTCACTGCTCTGTGTGTCCTGCACCAGATGGGTAAAAAGCAGAGATTAAATTTCCCTACCTGCATGAGTGTGCCTTTGCATGTCTGTGCATGTGTTTGGGATGAATAAATGGATCTTAATCTTAATCTTTTAATCTTAATCAGTTGTCTTCCAGTTGACCAGCATGAAGCTGCAGATGTCCACCATGTTGCTGCTGGGGACATCAGGAGCAGCATTAATGAGGAGCAGAAGCGTACTGTTATGATTTTTTTGTGTTGTTTATGAAGCACTACATATTTCAGCTAGAACCGATGTACTAGGGTCTGGGTTTGTATCCTAATGGTTAAATGCACATACTTTAAATCGCTTTTGATAAAACGTGACAAAGAAATACAACATTGTACACATAGATAAAATGTCTTTCTACCTCATCTGTGATATTCAAGGTGATGATCTCCCACAGAGCTGTTGATAACAGTCCACATCAAGTCTCTCCACTTCCCTCAGTGTGAAAACATAATTATATAATTAATTGGAGAAGTGTTTACAACACTGATGTGTGGACATTATAATCTTATCACTACTGTCTAATTCACTCTACAACTCCATGACAGACTAAAAAAACGATGTGAAAATAGTAATGGCGGATATACCATCCTGTATCAGAATATTGGTGAAACAGTTACTATCACATGAAACTTACACGTGTAGCGTATTGATAGTAACTCATTAAAAAAAATAATAATGTCACAACCAAAACAAGACTGTGGAGTTATCTTGCTTCAATCTGTTCATTAAACGTGATAAATAAACGGTAACTTTTATAACAATATCATATTACAAAAAACTTGAGGCATGTAAGCATATGATGATAGATAAAGCAATAGGTTATGTTGGATAGTTTGAAGGTTACTTACCTCTAGTTCAGCACCAGTGGCTGGCCAGAAGAAGTGGAGCGATCATCCTTGCCGCACAGGGCAAACGCAGGCAATGTGGAGACAAGCGCTTGGTCATCGAACGTTCTCTCTTCCCCGACCGCAACAGACTTGAAATTGCCTGTGCTCGGGCCCGTTAGTGCTACAACGTAGCCCTAGTTAGGGCCCGAGCACCGAATGGTGAGAGGCCCTATTGAATCTGTAAGGATTTTTATTATTATTATTATTATTAGGGCCCGAGCACCGAATGGTGAGAGGCCCTATTGAATCTGTAAGGATTTTTAGGGCCCGAGCACCGAAATCGGTGAGAGGACCTATTGAAATTGAAAAGATTATTATTAGGGCCCGAGCACCGAAATCGGTGAGAGGACCTATTGAAATTGAAAAGATTATTATTATTATTATTTTTCTTCGCTCAGTGAATTGGCTTTTTGAGGGCTTTAACGTGCTCAAAAAGTTTCTAAAGTGTACAGTAAATTACAAATGTGCGCAAGTTTACGTTTTCTGAAGTATTTTGAAAAGGGCGTGGCAAAATGGCTCAAGAGCGCCACCTACGGAAAAGCCCCTCATTTAGCATTCACCGATCCTCAAAAAAAACAAAGATTATTGTGTATCATGACTAGATGCACAAAAAAGTCCATCAGTGCATTATGAATAACGCAACAGGAAGCCCGCCAGTTTGACTTTAGTGTCCATTTTGGTCATATTCCATATTTTTTCTTTGATGTACTTGTCGTACAGCTTTCATCAGATCAACTTCAAATTTAGACGATCGTCATCACAACAAATTGGAGATCTAAAGTTATTGAAGGATTACGTTTTAGCAAAACCGTCTGACCGTGGTGTGGCGTTAAAGTTTGATGAAACGCCATCAAAACACACGCTTCCATATTTCAGACATATTTTATCCAATTGAGTCCAAACTAGACACATACGACAAGAGTCGCCGCCAGAAGACATCGGTGCAGAAATTGTGACTTACAATCACAGCGCCCCCTGGTGGCAACAGGAAATGTCTTGTTTTTGGTACGTGTTATGTTTTTATGTACTACTCAGACAGCTTTCATCAGATCAACTTAAAAATTAGATGAGACTCTACAAAACAAGATGAAGATCTAAAGTTATCAATATTTAAACTTTTCATCATACCGTGTGACCGTGGTGAGGTCTCAAAGTTCGACTAAACGCCAATATAAGCGAGCTTCTGTAACTTAGACATATTTTGTCCAATCGACTCCAAACTACACATATAAGACAAGAGTCGCGACCGGAAGACATCTACCTAGAAATCATGACTTAAAAGGAAAGCGCCCCCTGGTGGCATCAGGAAATGTCTTGTTTTTGTACATCGTGCGCTTTGATTTATTTGTCGGAGAGCTTTCATCACATCAATTTAAAATTTAGACGGGTGGCATCACAACAAGATGGAGATCTAAAGTTATCAAAGAAACAACTTTTCGACACACCGTCTGACTGTGGCGGGGCGTCAAATCAGCTCACCATGACACACGAAAACGCTTAAAGGGGACATATTCGCTTTAAAGGGGACATATTATTTCCATTTCACCACAGTTGATATGGTTCCTTGGGGTCTTAATGAAATGTCTGTAAAATATTTTGGTAAAAATACCCCAAGGATAATTTAAAAAAGCACCTTTTTACTCTGTCTAAAACAGACCTCCTCAGATCAACCTGTTTTGAGGGCTTTAATGTGCTCAAAAAGTTGTAGGAGTTTGCAGCAAATTCGAAGGTGGCTTAAATTTACGTATTCTGGAGTATTTTGAAAAGGGCGTGGCAAAATGTCTCAAGAGCGCCACCTACGGAAAAGCCCCTCATTTAGCATTCACCGATCCTCAAAAAAAACATAGACTATTGTGTATCATGACTAGATGCACAAAAAAGTCCATCAGTGCATTATGAATAACGCAACAGGAAGCCCGCCAGTTTGACTTTAGTGGACATTTTGGTCATCGTCCATATTTTTTGTTCGATGTACTTGTCGTACAGCTTTCATCAGATCAACTTCAAATTTAGATGATCGTCATCACAACAAATTGGAGATCTAAAGTTATTGAAGGATTACGTTTTAGCAAAACCGTCTGACCGTGGTGTGGCGTTAAAGTTTGATGAAACGCCATCAAAACACAAGGTTCCATATTTCAGACATAGTTTGTCCAATTGAGTCCAAACTAGACACATACGACAAGAGTCGCGACCAGAAGACATCACTGCAGAAATTGTGACTTAGAATCACAGCGCCCCCTGGTGGCAACAGGAAATATCTTGTTTTTAAGACGTGTTATGTTTTTATGTACTACTCGGAGAGCTTTCATCAGATCAACTTAAAAATTAGATGACACTCTACAAAACAAGATGAAGATCTAAAGTTATCAATATTTAAACTTTTCATCATACCGTGTGACCGTGGTGAGGTCTCAAAGTTCGACTAAACGCCAATATAAGCGAGCTTCTGTAACTTAGACATATTTTGTCCAATCGACTCCAAACTACACATATAAGACAAGAGTCGAGACCGGAAGACATCTACCTAGAAATCATGACTTAAAAGGAAAGCGCCCCCTGGTGGCATCAGGAAATGTCTTGTTTTTGTACATCGTGCGCTTTGATTTATTTGTCGGAGAGCTTTCATCACATCAATTTAAAATTTAGACGGGTGGCATCACAACAAGATGGAGATCTAAAGTTATCAAAGAAACAACTTTTCGACACACCGTCTGACTGTGGCGGGGCGTCAAATCAGCTCACCATGACACACGAAAACGCTTAAAGGAGACAAATTCACTTTAAAGGGGACATATTATTTCCATTTCACCACAGTTGATATGGTTCCTTGGGGTCTTAATGAAATGTCTGTAAAATAATTTGGTAAAAATACCCCAAGGATAATTTAAAACAGCACCTTTTTACTCTGTCTAAAACAGACCTCCTCAGATCAACCTGTTTTGAAGGCCCCGCCCCCCTCTCACCCCGCCCCCATCTTACCCCACCCCCTTTCACCCCTCTCATCCCTCCCCCTTCTCACCCCTCCCCCCTCTCATGGAGGTGTAGGACATGTGCTTGAATGTGTTCTCACTACAGAATGCATTCAACATCTATAGGGCAGATTATGGGCCTCGTGAAAATTTACGTATTCTGGGGTATTTGGAAATGGGTGTGGCAAAATGGCTCAACAGCGCCACCAACGGTGCTTTCCCTCATTTACGGAGAAACACCTCATTTAGCATTCACTGATCCGCACGAAATTGAAGACAGTTGTGTATCATCACCAGATGCACAAAAAACGCGCCGGAGCAATATGAAAAACGCAACAGGAAGCACGCCATTTTCGATTTCGTGGCCATTTTGGTCATATTCCATAATCTTTTACTTTGATATACTTCTCGTACAGCTTTCATCACATCAACTGAAAATTTAGACGAGTGTCATTACAACAAGATGGAGATCTAAAGTTATCAAAGAAACAACTTTTCGTCACACTGTCTGACTGTGGCGGGGCGTCACATCAGCTCGCCATGACACACGAAAACGCTTTAACGTCCGTGTTCATGGGTCCATCTCCCTCAAACTACATGTGTGTATCATCAGCCCCCCTCCCTTGAAGATATTCAGATGGTTTTAAAGAATGGGCGTGGCAAAATGGCTCAACAGCGCCACCAACGGAGCTTCCCCTCATTTATGGAGAAACACCTCATTTAGAATTCACTGATCCTCACGAAATTGAAGACAGTTGTGTATCATCACCAGATGCACAAAAAACGCGCTCGGAGCAATTGGAAAAACGCAACAGGAACCCCGCCATTTTCGATTTGGACCATATTCCATGTTTTTTATTTACAAGTACTTCTTGGAGAGCTTTCATCAGATCTACTGAAAATTTAGACGAGTGTCATCACAACAAGATGGAGATCTAAAGTTATTGAAAGATCAATTTTTCGCCACACCGTGTGACCGTGGCGAGGCGTCAAAATGTGACTAAACACCATCAAAACACAAGCTTCTGTATCTTGGACATATTTGGTCCAATCGAGTTCAAACTACACATGTAAGACAAGAAGCGCGACCTGATGACATCAACAAAGACACCATGACTTAAAATCATAGCGCCACCTGCTGGCTACAGGAAGTGAAGCGTTTATCTTGCAGCAGTGCGCAAATGCATGCAACGCTGAGACGAGCGCTTGGTCATCGAACGTTCTCTCTTCCCCGACCGCAACAGACTTGAAATTGCCTGTGCTCGGGCCCGTTAGTGCTACAACGTAGCCCTAGTTATTATTATTTTTCTTCGCTCAGTGAATTGGCTTTTTGAGGGCTTTAACATGCTCAAAAAGTTTCTAAAGTGTACAGTAAATTACAAATGTGCGCAAGTTTACGTTTTCTGAAGTATTTTGAAAAGGGCGTGGCAAAATGGCTCAAGAGCGCCACCTACGGAAAAGCCCCTCATTTAGCATTCACCGATCCTCAAAAAAAACATAGACTATTGTGTATCATGAGTAGATGCACAAAAAAGTCCATCAGTGCATTATGAATAACGCAACAGGAAGCCCGCCAGTTTGACTTTAGTGGCCATTTTGGTCATATTCCATATTTTTTCTTTGATGTACTTGTCGTACAGCTTTCATCAGATCAACTTCAAATTTAGACGATCGTCATCACAACAAAGTGGAGATCTAAAGTTATTGAAGGATTACGTTTTAGCAAAACCGTCTGACCGTGGTGTGGCGTTAAAGTTTGATGAAACGCCATCAAAACACAAGCTTCCATATTTCAGACATATTTTGTCCAATTGAGTCCAAACTAGACACATACGACAAGAATCGCGACCAGAAGACATCGGTGCAGAAATTGTGACTTACAATCACAGCGCCCCCTGGGGGCAACAGGAAATGTCTTGTTTTTAAGACGTGTTATGTTTTTATGTACTACTCGGAGAGCTTTCATCAGATCAACTTAAAAATTAGATGAGACTCTACAAAACAAGATGAAGATCTAAAGTTATCAATATTTAAACTTTTCATCACACCGTGTGACCGTGGTGAGGTCTCAAAGTTCGACTAAACGCCAATATAAGCAAGCTTCTGTAACTTAGACATATTTTGTCCAATCGACTCCAAACTACACATATAAGACAAGAGCCGCGACCGGAAGACATCTACCTAGAAATCATGACTTAAAAGGAAAGCGCCCCCTGGTGGCATCAGGAAATGTCTTGTTTTTGTACATCGTGCGCTTTGATTTATTTGTCGGAGAGCTTTCATCACATCAATTTAAAATTTAGACGGGTGGCATCACAACAAGATGGAGATCTAAAGTTATCAAAGAAACAACTTTTCGACACACCGTCTGACTGTGGCGGGGCGTCAAATCAGCTCACCATGACACACGAAACCGCTTAAAGGGGACATATTCGCTTTAAAGGGGACATATTATTTCCATTTCAACACAGTTGATATGGTTCCTTGGGGTCTTAATGAAATGTCTGTAAAATATTTTGGTAAAAATACCCCAAGGATAATTTAAAACAGCACCTTTTTACTCTGTCTAAAACAGACCTCCTCAGATCAACCCGCCCCCATCTTACCCCACCCCCTTTCACCCCTCTCATCCCTCCCCCTTCTCACCCCTCCCCCCTCTCATGGAGGTGTAGGACATGTGCTTGAATGTGTTCTCACTACAGAATGCATTCAACATCTATAGGGCAGATTATGGGCCTCGTGAAAATTTACGTAATCTGGGGTATTTGGAAATGGGTGTGGCAAAATGGCTCAACAGCGCCACCAACGGTGCTTTCCCTCATTTACGGAGAAACACCTCATTTAGCATTCACTGATCCGCACGAAATTGAAGACAGTTGTGTATCATCACCAGATGCACAAAAAACGCGCTCGGAGCAATATGAAAAACGCAACAGGAAGCACGCCATTTTCGATTTCGTGGCCATTTTGGTCATATTCCATAATCTTTTACTTTGATATACTTCTCGTACAGCTTTCATCACATCAACTGAAAATTTAGACGAGCGTCATCACAACAAGATGGAGATCTAAAGTTATCAAAGAAACAACTTTTCGTCACACTGTCTGACTGTGGCAGGGCGTCACATCAGCTCGCCATGACACACGAAAACGCTTTAACTTCCGTGTTCATGGGTCCATCTCCCTCAAACTACATGTGTGTATCATCAGCCCCCCTCCCTTGAAGATATTCAGATGGTTTTAAAGAATGGGCGTGGCAAAATGGCTCAACAGCGCAACCAACGGAGCTTCCCCTCATTTATGGAGAAACACCTCATTTAGAATTCACTGATCCTCACGAAATTGAAGACAGTTGTGTATCATCACCAGATGCACAAAAAACGCGCTCGGAGCAATTGGAAAAACGCAACAGGAACCCCGCCATTTTCTATTTGGACCATATTCCATGTTTTTTATTTTCAAGTACTTCTTGGAGAGCTTTCATCAGATCAACTGAAAATTTAGACGAGTGTCATCACAACAAGATGGAGATCTAAAGTTATTGAAAGATCAATTTTTCGCCACACCGTGTTACTGTGGCGAGGCGTCAAAATGTGACTAAACGCCATCAAAACACAAGCTTCTGTATCTTGGACATATTTGGTCCAATCGAGTTCAAACTACACATGTAAGACAAGAAGCGCGACCTGATGACATCAACAAAGACACCATGACTTAAAATCATAGCGCCACCTGCTGGCTACAGGAAGTGAAGCGTTTATATCGCAGCAGTGCGCAAATGCATGCAACGCTGAGACGAGCGCTTGGTCATCGAACGTTCTCTCTTCCCCGACCGCAACAGACTTGAAATTGCCTGTGCTCGGGCCCGTTAGTGCTACAACGTAGCCCTAGTTATTATTATTATTATTATTATTATTATTATTATTTCCCTTTGGGGGGCTTTTTCAGGGTCTAGACATGCTCAAAAAGTTATGAAACTTTGCAGGAAATTCAAGGTCTGCGGATATTTTAGTATTCTGGAGTAATTGGAATTGGGCGTGGCAAAATGGCTCTACAGCGCCCCCTGGAACCAGCCCCTAGGTTTCCACATAACGGATTTTCATCAAAATCTGGATATAGGTGTATCGTGACCAGTCATGAAAAAAAGTCTCATGGAGCATTATGAAAAACGCAACAGGAAGTCCGCCATTTTGCTTTTAGTGGCCATTTTGGCAATATCCCACATTTTTACTTTTACGTACTTGTCCCAGGGCTTTCATCAGATCAACTTCAAATTCAGATGAGTGTCATCACAACAAGATGGAGATAAAAAATGATTGAGGGATTTTTTTTTTATCACACCGAGTGACCGTGGCATGGCGTTAAAAATTGGTTACACGCCATCAAAACACGGGCATCTGTATCTCGGACATACATGTTCCAATCAAGTCCAAACTAGACATGTAAGACAATAGTCCCCGCCTGATGACATCTATGCATAAATGATGACTTAAAACCGCAGCGCCCCCTGGTGGCAACAGGAAATGTCTTGTTTTTTGCTTGTCTTACACTTGGATGAATTTCTCCTCATCCACTGACCTCAACCATGTCAAACTGTATCAAATGGGTCACAAGACATTGACAATGAAGACATAAGATTACCGTGACTTTTCGTCAAACGCCATATGAATGGCGTGGCATTAAAATTCATCAACTCGCCGTGAAACACGAAATTGCTGTAACTTCAGTGTTCATGATTCTATCTCTCTCAAACTACATGTGTGTAACAACAGCCCCCCCCTGAAGATATTCATATGGTTTTAAGAAATGGGCGTGGCAAAAAAACTGACCAGCGCCCCCTATAGGGCAACCCCGGCACTACGATGGCCGACATTTATACAAATCTATCGGGACGTGTGTCGTTTCATAACAAACAAAAAAATATCTTGGATAGGTATGCTTGACCAAACAGGGAGGCCGCCATTTTGGATTAAGTGGCCATTTTTTTCCCATATTCCACATTTTTACTTGATGCACTTGTCCCAGGGCTTTCATCAGATTAACTTCAAATTAAGATCAGTGCCATCACAACAAGATGGAGATAAAAAGTGATTAAGAGATTGACCTTTCGTCACACCGTGTGACCGTGGCGTGGCGTCTTGAGTTTGATTAAACGCCATCAAAACACGAGGTTCTGTATCTCGGACATACATTGTCCAATCGAGTCCAAACTAGACATGTAAGACAAGGGTGCCATCCTTATGACATCTACACAGAAATTATGACTTGAAATTACAGCGCCCCCTGGTGGCTACAGGAAGTGACATGTTTTATACTTTGATGAACTGCTCCTGGCTGATTTACAATATACAGCTCAAATCAGATCAGTCAAGTCATTAGATCATGGTCAGAATTGTGAGGTTTCCTCAAACCGTGTAAACATTGATGTGCGGCGAAGGATTTTCCTTCGCCAAAGGACACGATGTTATCATAACTCCACTGTGCATTGTCCTATCACTACAAAACTTCTGTCACATGGTCAGAGTCCAAGCCTGAACAGCTCTATGTGTCAATATTTCCTCAGTGTCATAGCGCCACCTACTGATTCGCCAGGAAACAGGAAGTACTTTGTTAATCCACTCTGCATTATCCAACCGACTCCAAACTACTGACCTATGATCACAATCCTGAATAGAACAGCTCCATATATGAATATTAGTTCCGGATCATAGCGCCACCTATTGATCAGTGTGAAAATTAAGTTGCGGAAACATTGTCCAATTGACACAAAATTTCTCACGCTGCATCAGAGTGCCTACTTGAACAGATCTATATGTCTGTGCGTAATAATAGTGATGGCGCCACCTACTGGCAAACCTACTGCCGCAGAGCGCAAAACGCATGCAACGTGGAGAAGTGCATGCTCGATCGATGATGTGCGCTTGGTCATCGATCGCTCTCTCCACCGACCGCAACAGGCTTCAACGTGCGGGTGCTCGGGCCCGCAAGTGCTACAACGTAGCCCTAGTTATTAGGGCCCGAGCACCGAATGGTGAGAGGCCCTATTGAATCTGTAAGGATTTTTATTATTATTATTATTATTATTATTATTTCCCTTTGGGGGGCTTTTTCAGGGTCTAGACATGCTCAAAAAGTTATGAAACTTTGCAGGAAATTCAAGGTCTGCGGATATTTTAGTATTCTGGAGTAATTGGAATTGGGCGTGGCAAAATGGCTCTACAGCGCCCCCTGGAACCAGCCCCTAGGTTTCCACATAACGGATTTTCATCAAAATCTGGATATAGGTGTATCGTGACCAGTCATGAAAAAAAGTCTCATGGAGCATTATGAAAAACGCAACAGGAAGTCCGCCATTTTGCTTTTAGTGGCCATTTTGGCAATATCCCACATTTTTACTTTTACGTACTTGTCCCAGGGCTTTCATCAGATCAACTTCAAATTCAGATGAGTGTCATCACAACAAGATGGAGATAAAAACTGATTGAGGGATTTTTTTTTTATCACACCGTGTGACCGTGGCATGGCGTTAAAAATAGGTTACACGCCATCAAAACACGGGCATCTGTATCTCGGACATACATGTTCCAATCAAGTCCAAACTAGACATGTAAGACAATAGTCCCCGCCTGATGACATCTATGCATAAATGATGACTTAAAACCGCAGCGCCCCCTGGTGGCAACAGGAAATGTCTTGTTTTTTGCTTGTCTTACACTTGGATGAATTTCTCCTCATCCACTGACCTCAACCATGTCAAACTGTATCAAATGGGTCCCAAGACATTGACAATGAAGACATAAGATTACCGTGACTTTTCGTCAAACGCCATATGAATGGCGTGGCATTAAAGTTCATCAACTCGCCGTGAAACACGAAATTGCTGTAACTTCAGTGTTCATGATTCTATCTCTCTCAAACTACATGTGTGTAACAACAGCCCCCCCCTGAAGATATTCATATGGTTTTAAGAAATGGGCGTGGCAAAAAAACTGACCAGCGCCCCCTATAGGGCAACCCCGGCACTACGATGGCCGACATTTATACAAATCTATCGGGACATGTGTCGTTTCATAACAAACAAAAAAATATCTTGGATAGGTATGCTTGACCAAACAGGGAGGCCGCCATTTTGGATTAAGTGGCCATTTTTTTTCCATATTCCACATTTTTACTTGATGCACTTGTCCCAGGGCTTTCATCAGATTAACTTCAAATTAAGATCAGTGCCATCACAACAAGATGGAGATAAAAAGTGATTAAGAGATTGACCTTTCGTCACACCGTGTGACCGTGGCGTGGCGTCTTGAGTTTGATTAAACGCCATCAAAACACGAGGTTCTGTATCTCGGACATACATTGTCCAATCGAGTCCAAACTAGACATGTAAGACAAGGGTGCCATCCTGATGACATCTACACAGAAATTATGACTTGAAATTACAGCGCCCCCTGGTGGCTACAGGAAGTGACATGTTTTATACTTTGATGAACTGCTCCTGGCTGATTTACAATATACAGCTCAAATCAGATCAGTCAAGTCATTAGATCATGGTCAGAATTGTGACGTTTCCTCAAACCGTGTAAACATTGATGTGCGGCGAAGGATTTTCCTTCGCCAAAGGACAAGATGTTATCATAACTTCACTGTGCATTGTCCTATCACTACAAAACTTCTGTCACATGGTCAGAGTCCAAGCCTGAACAGCTCTATGTGTCAATATTTCCTCAGTGTCATAGCGCCACCTACTGATTCGCCAGGAAACAGGAAGTACTTTGTTAATCCACTCTGCATTATCCAACCGGCTCCAAACTACTGACCTATGATCACAATACTGATCTGAACAGCTCCACATATAAATATTAGTTCAGGGTCATAGCGCCACCTACTGATCAGTGTGAAAATTAAGTTGTGTTAACATTGTCCAATTGACACAAAATTGCTCACGCTACATCAGAGCGCCTACATGAACAGATATATATGTCTGTGCGTAATAATAGTGATGGCGCCACCTACTGGCAAACCTACTGCCGCAGAGCGCAAAACGCATGCAACGTGGAGAAGTGCATGCTCGATCGATGATGTGCGCTTGGTCATCGATCGCTCTCTCCACCGACCGCAACAGGCTTCAACGTGCGGGTGCTCGGGCCCGCAAGTGCTACAACGTAGCCCTAGTTAGGGCCCGAGCACCGAAATCGGTGGGAGGCCCTATTGAAATTGAAATGATTATTATTATTATTATTATTATTATTTTTCTTAGCTTAAATGAATTGGCTTTTTGAGGGCTTTAATGTGCTCAAAAAGTTGTAGGAGTTTGCAGTAAATTCGAAGGCGGCGTAAAATTACGTATTCTGGAGTATTTTGAAAAGGGCGTGGCAAAATGGCTCAAGAGCGCCACCTACGGAAAAGCCCCTCATTTAGCATTCACCGATCCTCAAAAAAAACAAAGATTATTGTGTATCATGACTAGATGCACAAAAAAGTCCATCAGTGCATTATGAATAACGCAACAGGAAGCCCGCCAGTTTGACTTTAGTGGCCATTTTGGTCATATTCCATATTTTTTCTTTGATGTACTTGTCGTACAGCTTTCATCAGATCAACTTCAAATTTAGACGATCGTCATCACAACAAATTGGAGATCTAAAGTTATTGAAGGATTACGTTTTAGCAAAACCGTCTGACCGTGGTGTGGCGTTAAAGTTTGATGAAACGCCATCAAAACACAAGCTTCCATATTTCAGACATATTTTGTCCAATTGAGTCCAAACTAGACACATTCGACAAGAGTCGCCACCAGAAGACATGGGTGCAGAAATTGTGACTTACAATCACAGCGCCCCCTGGTGGTAACGCGAAATGTCTTATTTTGGTACGTGTTATGTTTTTATGTACTACTCAGACAGCTTTCATCAGATCAACTTAAAAATTAGATGAGACTCTACAAAACAAGATGAAGATCTAAAGTTATTAGAATTTAAACTTTTCATCATACCGTGTGACCGTGGTGAGGTCTCAAAGTTCGACTAAACGCCAATATAAGCGAGCTTCTGTAACTTAGACATATTTTGTCCAATCGACTCCAAACTACACATATAAGACAAGAGTCGCGACCGGAAGACATCTACCTAGAAATCATGACTTAAAAGGAAAGCGCCCCCTGGTGGCATCAGGAAATGTCTTGTTTTGGTCATCTTACTCTTTGATGTATTTCCCTCCAGCCACTTTACTAAACCATGTCAAACTGTGTCAAATTGGTCTCAAGATATTGATAATGTAGGCATAACATTATTGTGACTTTTCATCATGCAGATTGTTAATGGCGTGGCATCAAAGTTCATCAGCTCATCATGACCTATGAAACCCATTTTAACAGAGTTACCCTGAACGCAGCATGAGACCGCTTTCGGTTTGTTACGTCTCACACTTGGATGTATTTCTCCTCATTCACTTTGCTAAACCATGTCAAACTGTGTCACATGGGTCTCAATATATTGATAATGTAGGCATAACATTGCTGTGAGTTTTCATCATGCGGATTATTCATAGCTTTGCAGCAGACTTCTTCAACTCGCCATGACAAACGAAGCTGCATTTAACACAGCTGCAAGTGAACGCCTCATGAGTTACGTCGTCACAAGCTGCGGAGCTGTGTATCACGAAGAACCGGAGAACGGTTGGCGAGTCTGGATGAGAGGACGGCGGCGGAGTCACTGTGGACGTTGTTCGCTCAGCAGGTTAGAGTGTGGGACTCAAAGCTTTTTTCCCCCGTCCGTCGTGTCTTTTCCTGTGTGAACTCTGCCGCTCTCAACAGCAGAACTGGCTATGAGCTAGCTCCTGCTACCTCCAACGAAGCATCTCTCAACTGCTACGTAAGTTAAACGGACACTTCTGACTGACTGTGATGATAAGCAAAAGAGACACTGTGGATGTGTGATGTGTTGTACTGCATTTGTTTGATCTGTTTACTAATACTAGCTCTAATAAATACTGTATAAATTATATTTTGCTCCTGAATTGAACTGTGTTAAAGGGGTTCACATGGAAAATATATGTTCAATTATGTAAAGGGTGATTTTTGTTACTATTATACTAATGGAGATTTAGCACTTGCTACACATTGTAAGAGCAGCTGTTCAAAGGAGCACTACGTCTTTTAAGGCTCTTTATTCAGAGTCACGGTGTTGATGTCCTGTCACGTGTTACAGTGAAAAATAACCGTGTCTCCCACCTTCAGTATTTAAATCGTTAATCTCAGACAGACTTCACTGAATTCTTTTGTTAAATATGAGTAAGTCATAGCCTTGTAACTTTACTAGAACAGACAGTGTCATACAGAGTTGTGGGTTTATATGCACTACCTATTTCCTAATCTGAAATGATTATGCTCTGATTAACTTTGAACTAATATTTTATTTTTACCATTTAAAAGTCTGTTAATTACTTAACCTGGCCCATGTATGACTTTACATATCTGTGTATTGGTTTCATGTTCCTCTAGAAGGTCCAACTTGACACACAACTTGAATCCAACCAGACTGAACACTGACTCCAGGTACAGACCTGATTTCATTACTTAAAAACAATCAAAGTATTGCACATAATACATAATGTATTAAATTATAATGCAATACTTTTAATGTGAAATAGCTCCATTAAAAACATTCATTGTCATGGTAGTGCACGTTTTAATCCAAAAGCATATTCAAATACACAGTTGAATATCCACAGAAAATAAGATTACACACTTTGTTCATATGTAACTCTTCCTCTACAATAATGACGATCACTTTCATGTTTCCTATCATTTTATTAGGGACAGACGAGCCTGAAGGACACAGCTGTGATGACCATGTTCTGTCTCTTATGGCAAAGCAGAAATATAAAACACTGGGTTCTTATCTAAAGTGTATCAAATCAGATCTCCACCATGTTGCTGCTGAGGACATCAGGTGCTGCAGTTCTTCATCTATGAAGAGAAAAAACGCACTGTTAAAGAATGTTTTGTGTTGTGTATAAAGCACAACAGATTTCAGATAGAACTGTTGTACTGTGGTCTTGGTTTATATCCTCATGGTGAAATGTACATATTTTAAGTCCCTTCTGATAAAAGTGCTGAAAGAAATACAACATTGTACAAATACATAAAATGTCTTTCTACCTCATCAGTACTATTCAAGGTGATAATCTCCCACAGACCTATTGATAACAGTCCAAATCAAGTCTTTCCACTTCTCTCAGTGTGAAAACATAATTCTATAATTAATTTGAGAACTGTTTACAACACTGATGTGTGGAGATTAAAATCATACCTAAACTGTCTAATTCACTGTAAAACTCCATGACATTCGCAGGCCATCTGTAGTTAAGGGAGCAACGCATGGAGTGATGTGTAGATTACTAGTTTGATGATGCATGAGGAGAGGCGGTGGTCGAGTGGCAGAAACTTGGACTATGGGCAGAGAAGGTCTCTGGTTCGTCTTTGGTTCGACTCCATGGAGAGACAACAAAAGTCGCACCTGGATTGATCTGTCCAAAAATCCAAGAGTCTCCCTACCCTCTCTAGTGCCCATGAGCAAGGCACCTCACTCCCCCAACATCTGCTCCCCCGAGTGCCGTACATGGTCGCTCACTGCTCTGTGTGTCCTGCACCAGATGGGTAAAAAGCAGCGATTAAATGTCCCTACCTGCATGAGTGTGCCTTTGCATGTCTGTGCATGTGTTTTGGATGAATACATGGATTTTAATCTTAATCTTTTAATCTTAATCAGTTGTCTTCCAGTTGACCAGCATGAAGCTGCAGATCTCCACCATGTTGCTGCTGGGGACATCAGGAGCTGCATTAATGAGGAGCAGAAGCGTACTGTTATGAATGTTTTGTGTTGTTTATGAAGCACTACTTATTTCAGCTAGAACCGATGTACTAGGGTCTGGGTTTGTATCCTAATGGTTAAATGCACATACTTTAAATCGCTTTTGATAAAACGTGACAAAGAAATACAACATTGTACACATAGATAAAATGTCTTTCTACCTCATCTGTAATATTCAAGGTGATGATCTCCCACAGAGCTGTTGATAACAGTCCACATCAAGTCTCTCCACTTCCCTCAGTGTGAAAACATAATTATATAATTAATTGGAGAAGTGTTTACAGCACTGATGTGTGGACATTATAATGTTATCACTACTGTCTAATTCACTCTACAACTCCATGACAGACTAAATAAACGATGTGAAAATAGTAATGGCGGATATACCATCCTGTATCAGAATATTGGTGAAACAGTTACTATCACATGAAACGTACACGTGTAGCGTATTGATAGTAACTCATTAAAAAAAATAATGTCACAACCAAAACAAGACTGTCGAGTTATCTTGCTTCAATCTGTTCATTAGACGTGATAAATAAACGGTAACTTTTATAACAATTACATATTACAAAAAACTTGAGGCATGTAAGCATATGATGATAGATAAAGCAATATGTTATGTTGGATAGTTTCAAGGTTACTTACCTCTAGTTCAGCACCAGCGGCTGGCCAGAAGAAGTGGAGCGATCTTCCTTGCCGCACAGGGCAAACGCAGGCAATGTGGAGACGTTCGCTTGGTCATCGAACGTTCTCTCTTCCCCGACCGCAACAGACTTGAAATTGCCTGTGCTCGGGCCCGTTAGTGCTACAACGTAGCCCTAGTTATTATTATTTCCCTTTGGGGGGCTTTTTCAGGGTCTAGACATGCTCAAAAAGTTGTGAAACTTTGCAGGAAATTCAAGGTCTGCGGATATTTTAATATTCTGGAGTAATTTGAATTGGGCGTGGCAAAATGGCTCAACAGCGCCCCCTTGAACCAGCCCCTAGGTTTCCCCTTCTTCGATCTTCACCAAAATCGGGACAGAGGTGTATCGTGACCAGTCATGAAAAAAAGTCTCAAGGAGCAATATGAAAAAAACAACAGGAGGTCTGCCATTTTGAATTTATTGTCCATTTAAGCCATATTCCACTTTTTTTGTTTTATGTACTTGTCGTAGAGCTTTCATCTGATCAACTTCAAATTCAGATGAGTGTCATCACAACAACATTGAGAAAAAAATGATCAAGGGAATTTTTTTTCGTCACACCGTGTGACCGTGGCGTGGCGTCAAAATTTGATTAAACGCCATCAAAAAACGAGCATCTGTAACTCAAACATACATGGTCCAATCCAGTCCAAACTAGACATGTAAGACAAGAGTCCTGGCCTGATGACATCTACACAGAAATCATGACTTGAAATCACAGCACCCCCTGGTGGCAACAGGAAATGTCTTTTTTTTTGCATGTCTTACACTTGGATGTATTTCTCCTCATCCATTGACCTCAACCATGTCAAACTTTATCAAATGGGTCTCAAGACATTGATAATGAAGGCATAAGATAACAAACTTTTCGTCAAACGCCATATTAATGGCGGGGCATCAAAGTTCATCAACTCACCGTGAAACACGAAATTGCTGTAACTTCAGTGTTAATGGTTCTATCTCACTCAAACTACATGTGTTTAGCAAAATCCCCCCCCCTGAAGATATTCAAATGGTTTTAAGGAATGGGCGTGGCAAAACAACTGACTAGCGCCCCCTAATGGGCAGCCCCGACACTACGATTGGCCGACATGTACAAAAATCGTTTTGGGCATGTGTCTTTTTATAACAAACAAATAAGTCTCTTGGATAGATATGCTAGACCAAACAGGAAGCCCATCATTTTGAATTTAGTGGCCAGTTTAGCCATATTCCACATTTTTTCTTTGATGAACTTGTCGTAGAGCTTTCATCTGATCAACTTCAAATTCAGATGAGTGTCATCAAAACAAGATTAAGAAAAAAGTGACTAAGGGATTTTTTTTCCGTCACACCGTGTGACCGTGGCGTGACGTCAAAGTTTGATTAAACGCCATCAAAACACGAGCATCTGCATCTCGAACATACATGGTCCAATCGAGTCCAAACTAGACATGTAAGACAAGAGTCCCGGCCTGATGACATCTACACAGATATCATGATTTGAATTCACAGCGCCCCCTGGTGGCTAAAGGAAGTGACATGTTTTATATTTTGATGAACTGCTCCTGGCTGCTTTACGATATACAGCTCAAATGACCTCAGTCAAGTCATTGGATCAAGGTCAGAATTGTGACATTTCCTCAAACCATGTAAACATTGATGTTTGGCGAAGGATCATCCTTCGCCAGACGAGGCAATGTTTTCATAAGTCCACTGTGCATTGTCCTATTACTACCACACTTCTGTCACATGATAATAGTACAAGCCTGAACAGCTCTGTGTGTCAATATTTCCTCAGTGTAATAGCGCCACCTACTGATTCGCCAGGAAACAGGAAGTACTTTGTTAATCCACTCTGCATTATCCAACCGGCTCCAAACTACTGACCTATAATCACAATACTGATCTGAACAGCTCCACATATAAATATTAGTTCAGGGTCATAGCGCCACCTACTAATCAGTGTGAAAATTACGTTGTGGTAAAATTGTCCAATTGACACAAAATTGCTCACGCTATAACAGATCTATATGTCTGTGTGTAATAATAGTGATGGCGCCACCTACTGGCAGACCTACTGCCGCAGAGCGCAAAATGGATGCAACGCGGAGACATGCCCTTAGTCATCGATCGCTCTCTCCACCGACCGCAACAGGCTTCAACGTGCGGATGCTCGGGCCCGCCAGTGCTACAACGTAGCCCTAGTTCCAAAATGTTTTTAGTAGAGAAAAGATCATTCTATACATGTTGTTATTGTAATTAGTTGGGTTTTACAGGACAGAGCACTGAATTCTGCAACGAGCCAGTGTTGACCTCTCCAGCTTCCTCATCACGCTCCTGACTCTCGCCTTCCCCCTCACCCAGTCACTCATTTACAGTTGCTGATTGTGTTGACAGCTTCCCAATTCCATGGGAGAAGTTTCTTGAAGCTCTGATGCAGTGTCTGATGAGGGAGAAGAGGCCAAGCCCACGGTTACGGAGAGAAATGGTCCGTATTGTTGTCTCTGAAATGATGATGGTCTGTGCTTCTCCAAGTAAACAAGCGTCAACAGAAGTTGCCAAGAAAATGGTTGCCAAATATCAACGATCACTGCAAGATATAAACAAAGGTGATGTGGTGGGAGCAGGTTATCACTCAATGGTCAACAATTCCAAGCCCGCATTGAAAATGTAAAGCGTTTCTCATCAGGTTAAGGAAGCGTAAACAGGGGTCAGATGAGTACGACACAGAGGAAATCCCAGCTGAACAAAAGGCAACTCAGGACATTTAAGGCTGCATAAAGTGGGACGTGAAATTCATGCCAGTGAGTGAGACACCAAAGAGCCTACAGGAGAAGAAGGACAAAATGAAGGTGCTCAGTGAACAGACGAACTTCAGCCAAGCGCTGGTAGAAACTCTTATGAAGTGCACCTACTACTCCCAACGTAAATATGTAAACGACGGAAAAGATCTGCATTCTCTTTCGGAGGAGTGGCCGTATTTATTTCTTGAAATTTGCATGACAGTTCACTTTCAAGAGCTCACTGGCGTGTCATTGAGAGAGGTTTTTATCTGTATTTTAGAAAAGAAGGGAAAACTGCTTCTGGACTTCATGAGAACCATTTGTGCTGGCAAGTCCAAGTGGGTTTTGGTGGCGGTCACAAAGCTGGAAATCATTAGAGGACAGTTAATGGGATGCTCAGAAGATGTGAAGGATGTGGTGCTCCTCCTTCTAGCCTATTTTGGTGAAAAAGAGGAAAACCTCTTCCACTACGTTGAAGACCATAGAGTTGTGAACGACCAAATCCCGACCTTCATAACTGGCATCTAATTGATGTTTGGAAGCTACTATTGTCTCAACATACACTATCCAGTGGATCTGGCCTCTACACTTGGGTTCCTTCAAAAGTAAAAGAAATATACCGCATTTTCATGATTTAGAACAAATCAGTATATAGTGGTTGATTATGAATTATTGTGTTCAAAAAGGTGTTTCTTCCTCATCAATCCAGAGAAGGGCCCGGAAGTTGAAACAAAGAAGAACAAGAAGCAACTTTCCGTAAACCCAAGAGTCCTCCCCCTCCTTTCAGATCTGTCTGATCATGAGGGGAGAGAGATAGGTTAAAGAGTGACTTTTTCAACTGAACTGTTCTGCTACAGTATCTGTATTGAACATTATGCACTTTACTGTACCTTAGTTGTTATCCAGTGTTAAAAACAGTATTTTTTAATGTTTACACTCGGTTTGAGTGCTTGAACAAGCATGGTTGGTTTGGTTCATAAAAATGTATGTGAACTGGCTTATTATACTGTCAAGGAAAGAGCAATATACCTACATGTCCTTTTAGATTTTTTTTTATGCCAGAAGCAGCTTTCAAGAGGTTACGGTTCCTACTGTGTTTTAAGGA
Source organism: Platichthys flesus (assembly GCF_949316205.1). NCBI lineage: Eukaryota > Metazoa > Chordata > Actinopteri > Pleuronectiformes > Pleuronectidae > Platichthys > Platichthys flesus. The sequence continues at coordinate 26,500,853 of NC_084953.1, forward strand.
GTTGGGTTGGTTTGTTTCTTTTAAAGTAATGTAAACTGGCGTATTGCACATTTTATTGGAATGAATAATTCCTTGATTATTACTTGAACAATAAGGTCAAGGCAAAAACAGTGTTTATCTTTGTTTTGTACAGGCTGCTCTTTGGTTTTGTCAAATACTTTGTGTGGAAGACATGCTTATTATATGATTCTGAAAAGATTCTCAGATATTATTAGAATTTATATATATTAGTGCGTTATTAACGGCGTTAACGCAAACCCATTTTAACGCCGTTAATTTTTTTATCGCAAGATTAATGCAGAGCTGCCAACTCTCACGCTTTTGCCATGTGACACACGCTTTTGCATGTTGGTGGTTGACTAAGTCACAATAATTTTTTTTAAACATCATCGTATCAGGCCGTCATGAAGTACAAGGAGCGGGCGGGTGTGTTTGTGTGTGTCTGTGTGGTTCCAGATAGCGCACCGTAGCCCCGCCCCCTGCCCCCGCGCACTCGCTCAGAGAGACACAGTGAGATCAGTGCTCAGTGACTCACTGCTCTGAGTGAAAACACAGTTACTCTGGTCTCAGCTGATCAGAGATCAGCGAAGCAGCTTCTTGATCAGAGCAGAAGCTGCAGTTGGTTTCTATCGAGCTTCAGTATCTGTGTTCGCCTCCAGTCTGACCTGCTCTCGCTTTTTGTTTGAATATTTCGCCAACTAAAATATATATTTTAAGCTACTAGGCTGCAGCTATATGTTTTTATTTATTTAAAAACAGGGTACTTCTTATTTCATACATTTTCCACAAATATGGGGAGGACTCAAATAGCCCTACAAAGTGTTTAATTTATTTCAAAGTAGGCCAACACCTGCCTATGTATTTTGTTTGTTTGTTATTTTGTTGCTTGTCTGTTTGAGAGGCCTGACTGCTATGTTCACAGCAAACTTGAAAAAAAGAAAATATTAAGCAATGGTTTAACTGCACTATAGGTTGAGTCCTTGTTTAACTGATATGTGCACTTTATAATTTTATTTTGTAGCGCCCTGTTTGACAATGTTGTTTTTCAATAAAATAAAACATTTGCATAAAGCAAGCCAATCCACTTGTCCATGTTGATAGAGCATTAAAAAAAATATTTTGCCATTAGCAGTTTTTTAGGGTATTCTGTCAATCCAGTCAACTTAATAAAACTCTGAGGAACGTCTAAGCCTTTGTTTGAGTGGTTTTGAGATACTTCACAGTAGGTGGAGGGCTACTGAATTTGTTATACAGTGGTAAGTGGTTGTACAAATTGTTGTTTTCTTTACTCTAGAATGTACCCTTTATATTAGACTATTTTATATTGAAATACTTTATATTTACATCGGGAGTGGGTAGTCTCTTCAGAGGCAGCCATGTTTTTTTACAATAGCCCGGACTGGACAAACTAACGCCCTTTGAGTTTTTGTGAAAAGTGAAGTTTACCACAGGTTCTCTTTCATGTTTGGAAGGGGAGGGTGAGATGACGGGTATTCCGCAACTTTACCACTAGATATCCCTACATTTTACAAACTGAACATTTAACAAAAGAAGACCTTACATTTATCTACTTTTGTAAGCACAGTGTTGCCATTAGGGGTGCATTGATTAGTCGACGTCCTCGATGACTTTGACGCTGAAAATGCGTCGACATCAATATTTTAAACCGCATATTTTATCATTTATATCATATAAAATATGTCATTAATATCGTTTAAGATCATTTCCCAGTGTGTTTCCTGGCGCGATTCACTTGCAGCAAGCGGAAAAAATAGACTGTGGTTGATTGACATGTAGGGTTAGCTAATAGGAAGCCCCTATGTTGGTATGTTGTGGACCAATATGATGAGGCAATGAATGTGGGGGGTGGGGTTTCCGACACGGAAGTGGGGACCCGAATAAAGATGTCAACATTAGTACACAGACTGTCTCACGCACATTATTAAGCGAACTCGACAGACTCGATGCCGAAACCATCCGCGCAGGGCGCAAGGCGCATCGCAGCCCATGTGAACTGCAGAAAAGGTTTAACAGGGGGTTGGATAGGAGGCTCCTGGCTTTCTTTGGTGCTGCGTGGTGCGGCGCTTCGGAAATGGAATTAAATGTTCAATTACATTTTTTTGGAGGAAAATTTATCGTTTAGATTAATCGACTAATTGGTAAAATAGTCGACAGATTAATCGATAGAAAAATTGACGTTAGTGGCAGTCCTAGTTGCCATTTCATGTTCAACAGGTTAGTTAAACCACCTTGGTTCTGTTGCTTTTACTGCTTTATTTTTCAGTAGATTTGACCATTTATGGCCTTCTTTGTTAGCTTTAATGTTTCTCGTATTTGTTGTGAGAAAAACTTAGCCACTGTTTAAATACTATGCAAATTGTTGCATTATTAGTGTTGATAAAACTGTTATTGTTTGTTTGTCATCCACAGTGCTGATGAAAAGACTTACTCAAAAGTTTCCTGAACATCATATCATGTCTGTAAATGACTGTCCTACCTGCTGTCAAGTCTGGACTCGATGACAAGGACACCAGTCTTATCAAGCCTAATTAGAGGTAAGAAGTGGTATAGATAATGGCTGCATGTTAAATATAACTATATTTCCAGTTGTCTGCTGTTTTAAATCTGAGTAGTCAAAATTCTGTTTGTGGCTGTGAGTCTATCGGTTGTCTATATGTAAGCAGCATGCTTAAGTACTGAATCAATCTAACTTTGGCTTTGTTGTTTTTCTTTCGGCAGAGAGGATAGTGCCAGTCTACAGTGAACACCTGATGGACAACATGTAAATCATCAAGCACAACTGGTGACAACACATACTTCAAGTTCCAACATCTTGGACACGTGTCTGTGTGACACTCTATCCCATGTTGAGCCCCCTCTTCAGTCAGGTCTGGACTCAGTGAATCATTACTTCTAATTAACCAAGGGCAAGTGACAATTTTTTCATAATGTTTATTTAGTCCACCATGGATTGTCCTTCATGTATATGTGCACACATGTTTTTTCAAGATCAACAAAAACATCAAAACTTCTTTGAAAATGTGTTATTGAATCTTTTAAATTAGTTTTTCAAAGAGAATATGTAAATGCACAGTTTCTGTCTTTTGGTTTACAGTGGCGCTGTATTTGTGTAATGTGTAATGCAATTTGTACTGTATTTTTTACGGGGAATTTCTGGCAACCACAGCTGCCAGTATTTTACCGTAAAATGTAACATTTGAATGAAATATTATTATGTACTGTGTTTATCACTGAGACTGTAATTTGTTTCACAGTAATATTTACTATTAAATAAAATTACCGTAAACAGGTTTATTTGACAATTTTTATTTTTAAAGAAAATTACTGTGTTAGGCACTTGTGTCATGGAATCATATCACTGATAGTGCACTTCCCACTTCTCAATGAAACAAGTTAACTAAGGTCATTTTGTACATGAATTCATGGCCACTTCTAACTCACATGATTTGTTGACCCAGCCTTGTAAGCTGATCCTCCCCGATGAGTAGTATAGGAATCCTAGAGCCAGCATGGAGCACAGGCCCAGGAGGAGGTTGCGACTGGGTTTCATTTTCGTTTCAAGCTAGCATACATGGCCCATTGCACACTGGAGCCTATTTGAACAAGAGATAAACCAGTTAAACTTGCACTCAAACACTTCATGTTATGACTTAATGCAATCACATATGAGAGGCTGAATGTCTGAGCCACAGCTCCAGATAGCATCTCTGCAACAGAGCTCTCTTACTGAGCAGAGATTTATTGCTCCACCCTGGGAGATGGGTTAGAGACTTGCTCTGGGTCACGCCCACATTTGGTCAACCAATGAAACATATTGCAATGCCTTTAATAGAAATGCAATACTATTGCAAAATATTACAAAATACTAACTCTGCCGACAATCAGACAGAATTTTACTTCCTTGTTGTAATCTTCTCTCTACACTGCGCAGTTAATACAACTCATCTGAACCAAACACAGAATTGTCAGTCAGTAATTATTGGAGGAAACTCAATTATATTACAACTAGTGCCGTTTCATTCAACATACATGTATTTCCAGGTCTTAAGAGGTTTTACTGGGATATAACATTCACAAGACAAAATATATGTTTTGAGAGGTTACAGTTACATTGAACTCTTACCTTTGACCACCTAATTTCCCAAGGAATTATGCTTGGGTCTTGATGGTGATATTCTAGTTGTTATCAGTGATTGCCATTCCAATAAATATAAAAGAAAATTTAACAGAGATGCTGCCATCTTTCACTAAAAACAAGTTAAAATTACATGTTTTATATTTAAACTCATTGTCTGCTGAACCTGTCCACTTAACCTTTTATGACTGTTTATTAATGCAATTGGAGATCTTTGTGGATCTTCCCTCAGTAAACTGTATATTGTTTTACTTTGGACTAATGGTGGCATAAAACAAGGGATTTGAAAACACCACCCTCTCCTCTGGGGAATTTTAAAAAGCATTTTTTACCATTCCTGACATTATAGAAAAAGTCAAATTTCTATAGCACAAATTGCACATTGGTTATGCGTGATATAAAGGAAATGGCACTGCTCTTCTTTGTACATTCTGTATGTGAGTAATACTATTTTTAAGAACGATGCCCTTTGAATTTCCCATTCCTGCTATTCATACACAGTCCTTATGTATCATCATAAGACAAAGGCGGAGTGTCTTCTTCACAGTGTTTACAGAAAACACCAGTCTAAGCATCTGCTTGGTTTCTTTCTGTCTGGTCACACTCCTGTCCTCCTCACAACTGATCTTATTTAGGCAAAATAAACTATATTGGTTCGATAAGAAGCTGTCATGATGGGCACTTGTGAAATTACTATCTTCACTTCAGTTTCTATAATGTCACTTGTTTATTATCAATTGTATTATCATGTATGCATGAAATTAATATAGGTTACATTTAATCACACACACACAAATGCGTATGTATGTGAAGACAGCATCAGCTTGTCAAGCACTAGCCAGACCCTCGTCAGAGATCCCAGATATCAATAATGCTGTTATAGATGTAATAATGTTATAAATAACAAGCATCCCAACTGGTGAGGGCCGGTTTCTTCCTGTTGAAAGGGAAGTTTTCCCCTTCTCAGTATTTTAGTCTCAGTGTCCTCTAACTCATATGAATGTGTATGCGTTTGTATACTAGTGCTCCTAATGTGATTAGATAGATAGATGAATACTTTATTAATCCCGTGGGAAATGTATTTCAGAGAGTGAGGATTATGTTTAACATATCGAGCACATTTAAACCCCTGATCGTAATAAAGATGATTATACATCACTATACTCTTGACATAAAACGCTCAAAGTGTATAAATTCCCAAACCTTGCCGTATGTCTTACGATTCTGAGTTCGTTATATTCAAGAGGAGTCGTTTCCTCTGTCATGTTTGAGTGTATGTTCAGCTGTTAAAGCCCGGAGGAGTGAAATAAGAGCAAAGCGTCCATGTTATTCTTTCGGTTGAGCATTATTCAGTGTTACTGTCCCCTCTGACTCTAAATGAGGTAAAACAGTAAAAACAAGTACCATGAAGTTATTGCAGCTAGCTCGTTAACTATGTTTGGCTATTGCCTATTAGCCGCAATAGAGTTAGCTCCGCTAATAATTCACGTAGCTGGTGGTTTGAGACGTAAAGCTGCCATTCGACACACCACATAGAGAACACACATATCAGAGAACCGAGCAAAACGTCACATAGCAAGCAGCTAGTACAGATGAATAGCTGGCTGCGCTAGCCAGGAATCCGCTCTGCGGCTCAGAGTCTCGGACGTGTACCGTTAATTCTCAAGTTGACCTCAGATACGTCGGTAGCTACTGCAGCGGCGATAGCCCCCGGGCTCCTTACGAACGCATTGATCAACGATGGCGTCACAAGAAGACATCCCGGCCCTCACAAGCGACTCTGCTGCACTTCAGCAGGACATTTATAGGGCCACACCGTGTCCCCCTCCCCTCGGTCCAGCCTGCACACAGGGGGAATCGGTACGCCCTGCTGTGTATGGAGAGAGAGTCACGCCGAATAAGGCTATCAGCGACACATGTGTATTAAGAAGAGGGATGTTGAATAAAAGCAGTAAGTGATTTATTTAATTAGCACCAAGTTAACACCTTTCAATAGTTTGCACTTTACAAGTCAGGCCAGAGATTTAGTTTAGCAAACGTTGTTGTACCATCAAATAGCTGTTTGTGAACTTCATTGTTCATCCACTTGCCTACAGGCCACCACGTGTGTTTTGGAGTATGTACCTGAATAATACGGTATCGTAGGATACATATTGTTGTACCTTAAGCGTCATCAGAAGTCCAAGGCGTAGAAAAAGGAAGTCATTATATAAAAGGTTGTACAGTACTTCATTACAGCACTTTAATAAGTAGTGTATTATATGTATTATATTAGATATCTGTGAGTTTCAAAAATATAGGAATTGTTCTTGTCATTATCTGGTGAGTCGCTTTTTGACTCATAAGTCCTGATTGCCGATTTTAGCTACACTAAATATATACGGGCTAAGTGGTAATTGATGGATGAATGCATATGGAATAGTATCATTAAAAATATATACTGTTTGACCTATAGCTTATTGTTTATTATTTGTTGTCTGCCTGATAGCGTTGTACAGGAGTTTTCATGAGTCAAAATAAAGCTCCGGATAAATTGAAAAGTTTGCTGATGAAATGGTCATTGGGTTCAGTCAGCAAAGTGGGCATCCTGTATCTTGGTACAGAGCAGTGCCCCAGAGGCCACTATACAGATAATTTAAGATGAATAATTGAATATTGTGATTTATTTTTTTCAGGCAGTCAAATCCTAAACTGTTGAACCAACAAATGCTCAACAAAATAGTGCCCCATGTGGGACACATCCGTTAAAGTTCATCTTAATTTTAGCCATTATAAAAAAAGCGAATAATACGTTGAAAGTTTGTCTTTTTCAGTAATCGGGTAGGGATCAAGTGGCCTCTGTAAATTCTGCACTATTGCTAATTAATGAATATGTGATGACATATGGTAGAGTCCAATAAACAAAATCCAGATTATTAATTCTTCTATGACCCTCCATTCTGTTTGTAATATTTAAAACAAGATATTGAGAGGTTGTGATTTTGGTGAACTGTACTGTACTAGCCCACAAGGTTCCATCTGAATCCCATTTGATGTCTGAAGTTAAACTCAATAGCCCCAGCCTGGGAGACCACCTGGGAATACCTTCTGCTTCATACATTTATTTTTTCAATCCCTTGCAAACCGAATGTGGCTCATAATGGTTCAGGTCAATATTCACTTGTTTGGTTTCTAAATCCTTAATATAGGATATCTTTATAAATCTGGTACCATGAAATATAGACACGATTCAGGTAAGAGTGGAATGAAGACGGACCAATAACGCTGAAGCAAATAGCTTTACTGAAACAAACTAATGCATTTTATAAAATACTTGATTGGTAATCTGGAAGTAGAGTGATTTCTCTTCAGGAGACAACAGTAATGGTCATCTTATTTCCTTCTTCAATAGGAAACATCTTTAAATAGAATACATGACATTATCAGTTCACAGGCTTCTGTGAAAATATACATTGAACATGTTTTACAAAATGAGGCAATAAAATACAATGAGAAAACACCCCTCCCCATGTATAACTCTGTTGATTCGTGATAAGGAATAAAAAAAATCCTGAATGCTGAAAGCAAGATATCTTAACAGGTATCTTCCAGGAAAAGTAGGCGTTCTGCCTGCAGGCTTGCTTCAAAACAAGAGGGATGGCATCTGAAGGCCACCGTTTCCCAGTTACAAGTGTAATGTGATAAAGAGAGAGGGGTGAACAATCTGTAACACTTTCATAAAAGGTACAATTCACATTTCAAAACACATCTTTAGCGAATTAGCGATGGCAATACACAACTCTTCAAATATCCTGGCAAACAAAACAACTTGGTACACAGAGCGCATTCAAAATCTGAGTGGATTTTTCTGTACACTCATTAAAAATGAAAAAAATAGAAGATACATAATCAAACTTAACCTCTATAGTAATACAGAAGGATCATGTCTGTAATGCAGATGTTACTTTGCTAGAGCACTTTAATAAATAGGCTGGTAAAAATGTGAAGGGTAAAACCTGTATTCTGTTAAATTAAACGTTAGGAAATACAGTCAATAGTTGCTGTAACAGAGGCATCATCAGTGGATTAAATGGCATCATCCCCACTTAAAAAAATACTTCATACATATACTATCACCATGTTGTCTGGGGTGCTGGTGGAAAAGTTTGTGAGTAGTATCTTGTGAGTAGTCATACTGAAGATGTCAGCAGATACTGTTAATAGTAAATTATGTCAGATGTTGCATGTCAAAGCTGAAATACTTGTACATTAATCATAAGGGGTTCTTGGTATATATTCTTTTTTTTAAAACAAATGCACAGTGATGTGAAAACTTTGGGTGCCCTTTGGTAGAACTGTAGAGTGAAGAAAAGAAAAGAGCACTATGAAAAAAGGGCAATGCAAGAGACTTGATCACCAAGGTCTCAGTCCTTAATTGGCTTCTTAGGTCTATGGTTTGTTTACATCCATTGACAAGAAATGTCTTTTAACTCATCAAACTTTGTCCCATCAGCAGCTGCCTATAACTTTAATTAAGATAATCAAAGTGATTCCTCAGTTCATAATGTAATTATGAAACAGCAGCTCATGGGAACAGTGTAGATCAAGCCGAGATTTGAGAAATGCTCGTAGGATTGCTACAAAGGCAAATCAAGTCCCAGCAGGAGGAAGCCTTCATTTGACGCCGCTACAGTCTGAAGGCTGATGCATAAATCTTCAAAAGCATCTCTATGGTTTTGCACACTGGAAGAAGTGGGAGAGGCATGTCAATAGTGGAAATGAGAATTCAACACTTGTCCTTGTAGACCAACGTGGAAATAACAGGTACTATGTTTCTGCCCTCATTGATGTTGTCGGATTTCTGTCAGAAAACCAGTTGCCTTTAAGAGGGAAGATAGAGGCTTGTGATAAAATGTTTGAGGGGGGGAGTGGGCTTTTCTCTCCTTACTGGACTATACAATTAAAAAGGACCCGGAATTGGCTGATGTTGTGAAAACGATCCCTTGCAACACCACTTACACCTGTCAGGACATGGAATTCATAACTACACTCAGCAGTGTGGTGACTCGGGCAATAGTGGAAGAAGAAGGTGACTCGTATTACACTTTGAAAGTAGATGGAACCCGTGACCCTTCAGGTTGTGAAAATATACAGATTTTCATTCAAATTGTAAATGAGTCCTGAGAGGTTACAGAGTGCATGCTAACCAAATCAACAGCTGGCAAATGTGATGCACAGACATTAACATACACCGTTTTGGCAGAGCTAAATGAGGCTGGACTTTGCACATCAAAGCTCCTAAGCCAGGTATACAGTATGATGGGGCTGCTCTGATGTCTGGAAAGCATGGTGGCCTCCAAAAGCTACTGCAAGGGACAAACTTGGTCATGCATGCAATGTCAGCAGAGAGCTGTAGCGGACTTTTTTCATGTGTGTAATGCCCTTTGCAAATTCTTGAAGAAACGCACAATTGCTGTGAACTAAAAAGTTGTGCATCTTAAATGCCTTCTGGAACAGAGATGGACGGGACATCTTGCCACTGTATCAGTCATTCGAAAAATCCTTCAGCGACATAACATCTCTTTCGACTGAGATTGAGTCTGTGCTGGCCTATTGCACAGAGATACCTATAGAGGATGTGGGCCTGCTGCATGAGATGACCGAGCAGAGTTAAACATTCATTGCTAAATTATAGCACACACTTCTTGCCCTGCTGGATCCACCAAACAAGTTTCTACAGAGGACACTGACTTGATGGCAGGTTAAAATATTGTGGCCAGTGTAACAGCTTGTGTATGGAAAATCTGCTGTGATGCAGAGTTTAGTAAGGTGTGGGACATGTCCATGGCTGCCAGTGCATCACTGAGAGCCACAATCCCCAAACGGAGACGCAAAGCCAACAAGAATATGGATGAGCGTGTCGTTGTGGGAACTACAGGACAGAGGAATGATGACGAGAGTAGCCTCTCAGAGTTTGATTAAACATTGCAGAAGATACTCCAAGATTCACCACCACATAAGACATAATGTTGATTAGAACTTAACGCAGGAGTGTAACTCGACTGTACAGCATGAGTGAGTATACTGTATGTGTGTACATGTACATATATACATGTCCATATATATATATATAAATATGAATACATTAGTGATTATTTGTGAAAAAGTTATTTAAAATGTTAACATATAACCTATGTGATTCTCGTTGTCGTAAGTGCTCCTTAGTCAGTGTATGTGAGTGAGAATTGTTGTGTTATGGTCAAACATGCTTTATCAGACACATGTATGAAGTGCTTTGATGATGTCAGTGATCTGTGGAGGTGAGATGCATGTAGTTGAAGCAGACGGCACTAAGAGCTTTGTAAAAGTGACTTGAGTATTCACCCATGCTGACCCATTAATCTTAAGAACATTGTGTGAGATCACATTTGTCAAAAAACTGAAGATGATAAGACAGTGGCTTCAAAAACAGGGCAATATTCTAAATACAGCACAAGACGTCAAGGGGCAGTAAGAATCTTAGCTGCTCAAAAAGTTTTCACAAGCTGAGATACTCGCTAAAGTACTGAACAGACAAGGTGCCCACACCTTTGTTTAAGTTCCTTTTTGAAACAGTTGAGGATGGAAATCAAATATTCAGGAAATGTGTCATCTACAAACTTACGAATTTTGGAGATCAGTAACAGAAAAGCTGACAAGGGGTATCCAAGCCTTTTCAAGCCACTGTATGTAGAAAAGAGTAATCTCTACTCAACTAGGTTTTTCAGTGCTTCTAACTGCAATTGAAAAAGCAGAGAATGTTTGAAGCAGTGTAGCACCGGTTACTGGCAGACTGATCCAATCATTCCTGATTACAACAGAATTTGTTTTTAGGATGTACATTACATGTTCATATACCGCCACTTGTCTTTGTAAAACAATTTCACATTCTTATGTTTCTTGTTAGAAATGATAGAAATCTTCAAAAATCTCAAAATTAATTAAAATAATTAATTAAAAAATCTGAAACTTTCACTCCCAACATTGTTTGAAGAGAACAGTCTTCATCTGAGCACCCATGGGTGTGTTGTTTCTTCAAATAAAGTTTGCTCAGCTGTATTGTTGGTGCATTGCTATCTCGAGGCAGTGGAAAGCAATAGAAGTTTTGACCCCAAAAAAGCCTGTTCTGAAGTGCAGGATTTTATTCTAAGGCTCATTAACATATGCATCTATATAGGGGATGCACAACAACTGAACATTGCTTTTTACACACAAACACAGATTATCTGCTTTTATAGGAAGTTAAGCTGTTTCCTTTGCAGAGAAAGATTCTCTCTCTTTCTGGAAAATCCAACATTCTAATAGCAATCCACCAAAACCTGACTATTAAAATAAAATGGGAGATGGAGCTGTGATTGGTTTATTGCATGTTTCACCCAAAACACAATCCTTTTAAAGCAACTGTCACAGCTGCTGTCAACTAACATAAAGTGGATTCTCGCTGTTGAAAAGATGATTATATATTATTCAATGATAGGAAATTGTGATGAGCAAAACAAAATGATTAGTCAATTAATTAAGGAAATATTTGGCAGATAAACTGAAAAGAAAATAAGTTATAACAATAATAAGTAAGCAACCCTAAGCATCTTTCATCATTGCAACACAACATTTGGCCAATCTAAGACTTAAAAAATAATAATTTAGCCACATCAAATATTGTGGAGGGGACAGGAACTTTCCGGACAATGTATTATATAATATTTGTGATTGTTGTCATTAGTGTATGATCCCTTAAAACTAAGAATCATTGTGTGTTCATTACCTTAGAATTGCTCTTTATGTCTACATCAGAAGCAGCCCATCATGATGGTCCCTAATGTTTCTACATTAGCCCGGAGAAGACACACCTAACCCTTGAATGGGAGAGGAGTGGTATTCACTTGGTTCTAACCTGGATCCTCACCACTAGATGCCCATAAAACCTACACACTGAACTTTAATTCAACCATTTTAGGGCACAATACAAGGGGGGAACATATACAAACTGTAAATATGCAAGTACAAATAAATCAACTCATGGTTTTTGGAAAGCTTTGGACACCACATCATAGGCACTGATGGCATAAGAAAAAAAAATGATACTATATTATCCTATAAACTTCGGTTAACGCTCAAGTTCACTGAAATGTTTAGTACACATCAAGTTCAATGCTGATCTTATCTTTGTTTTATATGTGCCTTACTCTCCTACTGAATGTGAAATACCATGTTGATATTGTTTCCTACTGTTGCAGACTAACAGGGCTGAACATCAGCCTACTCAGCTCTGTGTGGAGTCCTATGGAAAACATAGCGGCTTTTTCCTTAATAACACTCAAAACAAAGAAAGCAAACAGAATTCTCTTTGACATTATCAAAGATGGCGGAGCGAGAAGTAAAAAGTAGAGAACAGTCCAAGGTGGATCTTGAAGAAAGTCATATGGAGCTACACTGCCTCAGTGGCTAGCTGCTATGTTAAGTGCGCAAAGTACAGTCTGTCAGTGCTGGTCTTGTGTGGGTGAGCAGACAGGGAGTGAGGGTTACTCCATGATGGCTCTGTAAATCACAGGCTCTATGTAGTCCCCCCTGTAACGCGAGTTGATCACTCTCTGTCTCTTTGACTCCTTGATGATCTCCTTTTCCTCAAAGATCCCATCAAATCTCATGTCTGAAGCTTTCGACTGCAGAGAAAAACACAAGGCTGCATGACAACACCACCACATCTTTTTACTGTCTACACTGGTTTTACATTCATTTTATGTTCAATGAGCCCATATAATGCGACAGAACATACTGGATGGAAATGTGTGTGAGCTGTTGCACTCACCAGTCGGGATTTGACTCTCTTTGGCAGTTCCTCATCCAAAGTGTAGACATCATCTCTCTTGGCTGTTAGCTGTGACCCATCCTCAAATTCCACCTGCATTCCAGATATGTGGCACAGAATAAAGTCACTGAGACTGAATAACGGCAACAAAGAAAGAAAAAAAAAGCATCCAACATCACATCAACAGTGGAAAAAATTCATTGGGGCCTCACGCAAGAACATATTGTACAAATAGATTTGTTCAGATTCAGGCCTATGAGTGATTTAGCATAACTTGTAGCGTTTAACAAATTTTCTATAATTTGAGATTTGTTTCTTCATGAGTTGTCCCGACCTGCTGTAGGAGTAGAGAATTGTATATTCCATTAGCTTGAAGCAATTAAACAAACATATAAATTACACCTCATATTTATGTTTGTTTAAATCTGCAATATGAATCCTAATGTCATTCTACATCTATCAGTGTAGCTGCTAAATGTTGTGATGTCTAGGAGACGCACAACATGTTCCACTGTCTGATCCAGCACCAGTAGAAAACATGGCAGTGTAATATTACCTCAAACCTTAACCCTTAACATGATATCCTGTTAGTCATCAATTGCCTCTCTGTGACAAGACGTTTTTGTAACTGTATCTAACTCAGTGACAGTGTTACCCCGACACAGCATTACGAAGAAGCTTTAGTTGTTCGGTGAAATCGGGACTTCAGTCTCTGAAAAGTTGCTGGCAAATGAGGGAGAAATTTACGATGAGAATGCAAACATGTTCTTGCATGAGGCCAAATAAGTGTGAACATGAACAGCTTTTCTGTGAGTATCTGTTTGGCAGTAAAGACCTAGAGGCGTTTTCACAAAAAATTCTATTACTTTTATGCAGCTCCTAACTGTCTGAACTGGAAGACAATCCTAAAAATAAGGGACATTTTAGTTCTATTTTGAGGATTTTTGTTCATAAAGCACTTTAACATTAAAGTTAGGGTTAGGATTAACCCTAGGAGACGTTGGAGAATATGTGACAACAAACCCACAACAAAAACATTTATTTCTTACCAGGTACATCTGGGTGACATGAGCTGCCACAAATTTAGCCCCATACACAAGGCCATCTGTCCATCGCACCTGAACTACCTCACCCTGGGGTGGGGGTCCAAGCTGAGCACAGTCTCGGCTCTGACAAATCACAAAGATTAGTGCTCTTAGAAAACAGAACCAAGACATAGATATTTATATCATGTTTCTAGAGTAAAAATGGACTGAAATATTGAAAAAAGTGTCATCCCCTTGTGTATCAAACTAAAGGATAATATTCATTCTTAAAATATGTTACTTTTGTAGAAAATGTAATAAAAACATCATCAGAGTTGGAAGACCAGTATATGGCAAACGAAGGACTCAAACATTGAATTTCTGGTATATCAAAATCGAATACCATACATAATATCAAATCAAAACCATACGTTTTCCAAAACTGTTTTAAAATCATGGTCGAGCTTTAAAATATTTAGGGATATGTAATTTCTGCTACTAAACAAGGTTATCCCAAACAGTCTTTTCATACTCTAATTCCTTCGAATAGTGTTTTTTTGCCACATCTTTTCCCCATAATAATCCATAATAATCATGTCAAATCATGTTTTCTTTATTCAAAAGTGTCATCTTCAGAGCAGTACATACTGATTTAACACAGATTCTGTAATAATCACACTGAAAACCCTGTGCTTGTACTCAAATGCGGTCAGCAAGAGCTCTCCATTCACAAGGATATGGAGTTAAAGACAGTGAGAAAAGTAACCAGCTAGGAGATTTCAGGGGTATAACCCCAAAGAAAAAAATTGGCAGAAAAAAACCAGACCCTAATTTGGTGCCTCTGGTACACTGTCCTCTCATACGCATTGATCTTGATTATGGCATATTTTAATGATACTTTGTACATGATGTTGACATGCAGTAAGTGATCTAAAAATATAATTGGGAATTATTGAGAAAGAACATTCGCTTTACATGTAGATGTAGGGAAGGATTCAGTGACAAGATAAACTACAAATGTGATGTGGGTAAATGTATCGATCACATTAATGCAACTGCAGGACGCTTCATTAGCTTTTGTTTCCTTTCAATATCAAATTGGTGAGACTTACCACAATGTCTTCAGGGAAGAGATTGTCACTGAAAGAGCCGTCATCAAAGTTGACTTCGAAGAAAGTCTCTATAGATAGTTGCACCACATCACACTGGTAGTAGCGGCCGTTCTTGTGCTTGCATATCACCTTCTGTCCCACAGTAAGCTCGTGCATGGCGGCTTTATTGCGCTGTCAGAGGAGATTAAAGAAATCACATTTTAGCCCTGTCCCAATTCACCCCTAAACCCTACAACTTGGCCCTACCCCTCCATTTTGCACGTGGCCGTAAAGGGGTAGTGCTGTCCCATTTCTCTATGTAATGTAGGGGTAGTGGCTATCTAGCCCTTCAAACACCCTTCAACCGTAGTGTATTCAGGAACCCCCCTAGAGACAAAAAATCCTGAATGCTTTACAAACGAACAAAGTCATTCAACATGGCGACGGCTACTGGTAAAATACTCATAAATGCAACTATGAAATATGAAAGTACCATGAAAAAATGCGTACATCCAGTGGAATATATTATTTTAATTCATTAGCAAATGAAAATGTAAAGGAATAACTGTAAATGTTTCAGGAAAATCCCTCTTCAGTCTTTCAAAACAAGCATTTAAACAGCCTGAGTTACAGAAACGTGTAACGTTCATTACTCCTTTGTGCCGTGTATGAAGTCTGAAAAAAAAATCCTTGCTCATGAATTAACATTTTCAGTGCAGAGCAGAAGTTTCTATAGACAGGACTGACATTACATTAAAGTAACAGATGTAAAGATGCTGACTGACTGTGTATTGATCAATATATGAGTGTGTCCTGTGACTCATCCGTTGGTTTATAACGGTTGTTAATTGATATTGTTTGCCACTGTAATAACATTGATTAGCTGCTGATGACCTAGCGAGTGGTGTTCCAGTCACTGGTGGTAGATTTTTTTGCCTTATTCCTTGTGGCTCTGTTTGGAGAGGGACACTCCCAGCGAAGGGCACTTTTTATCAAGGGAGAGGAATTGGGACAGGGCTTTTGACTAGAAACTGCTTCACTAATCTCTGAAATTTATATAATTTTATTATAGTATTTTAGTTTACCAGTACTGGACAATGGTGTACAAGCAGAGGAAAAAGGTTCCATTTAGTCATACAGTAAGTCCCTGAAGAAGAGATTATCAGATTCTCAGTGGTTCCTTACTTCAATCTGAGTGGGGCCTTTGTGTCGACAGCAGGTAACGTGGACCACAAAGGGCCATTCATCCGGCTGCATGAGTACTCCAGCCGCCTGTGCGCAGGTGGGGTGGTAGGCAGTAGGACAGCGGCCATGGGAGCACTGCACACAGCAGCCCAACACCTTCTTCATCCGCTTCTTACAATAGTAACATTTCTGTTAGAGAAAGAAAAAAAGGAACCAGGCCTCAAGAAACTGCATCAGGTTAGAAATGACGAAAAAAGGAAATTGGTCAAGAACAGATGAATCCTTAACACGTCATAGATCTTGTTAGACCAATAGGCCTTCAAGAAATTGCAGTACTGCTGGCGTGATTACTCATCATCAACAATCCTTACTTACTATCAATGAGGAGTAATTAGGAGGTTATTTTGAGTGGCCATCAAGACTAGATAAGGGCTATATAAATACAAAACCATTTACCATTTATTAAGAAGCTCTTTGTTAATGGTCACGTGGTTGTTGTTTATGGTCATGAGAATACAACCTCTGTAATAACTAACCCCCATTAGCCTATATTTGCTCATGTGGGCTGTTACCTGATCCATAAGTGTGACTGTTACTCACCAGTTTAAATCTCTGCAGTGGAATTCCACTTAAATCCACAGGATTTCTGTCGGTGATGTTTACAAAGCGTGCTTCTAGCACAGCTACAGCACACAGCACATGTACCCACCTGCAACACACACACACAAATTGATGAAGTCACCATTGTCAATGTCACTTCTTATACAATATTTGAACAATCATTGGAAGGGGAAGACGGTGTTCCACCTGTAATGACCTGTTGGAAATCAAAATATACAGTCTAGAAGCGTATCAGACCATCTTAGTAGTTTGTTTCCTGATCCAGCAGAGGGCAGTCAATGTAAGTTTGATCTTGCTTGCCTGCTTCTTTTTTTTTTTAAAGAATTATTTTTGGCATTTTTATGCTTTATTGATAGTGCAGAGAGAGACAGAGTTGAAATGGGGCAGAGAGGGGAGTGACATGCAGAAACGACCGCGGGCTGGAATCGAACCCGGGTCCGCTGCTGGCCTAGGCCCATGGGGGGGACGCCCTACCAACTGAGCTAAGGGCGCCCCCGCTTGCCTGCTTCTTGACGGATCAGTAGAGCAAGCCAGTTATGTTATGTCATTTTTTACATAAAAATGGAGGATGCCATCAAGCAAAGCCGTACTGAGTGGACACCAGAACATCTGATAAGCAATTGACAATCAAAGGTGAGGACTGCCGTAATATATTTTGTCCAGCCAGTTTCTTAATGAACACAATGCAGTTTGTAAGAGTGACCTTTGTGCACGTGCACGTGCACCACTGTTAAAGCTGTAGATTAAATTAATTCTGTGGGGAACTGTGAAATTCAAGTGTTTAACCCTGTCTAACTGCGTTTGTGAACGAATTGGGCGTCGTCAAATCCTTTCAAACATGATTTTTAGAAAAACTAACAGCTCTAGTATTCTGCCTTTACTGTTTATTTTCCAAATAACTAGGAAACTACTACTATGAATGTATTCTACACAAATGACTAGCGAAAGGAAGTCACACAATCTTCTACCAGGAGGAACCCTGACTAGTAATTCTGGTCTCGATATTTAATCATGAAAATTCACACTAGAAGGGACATAGTGAGTCTGACTGATCCTCCTGCTTTTCTGTGTCACGCCGGGTTTACACCCGAGACGCAGTTAATGTTAAGTTAATGTTGGAGCAACAAGTAAGTATATGCTTGAAAAAAATTATTAAATGCCGTTTTTACTGTAGGCTGATAACAGCAAAAGTATGTGATATTATTAGCGTGGCACAGCGCTTCAGCATCGCTTCAGCGTCCGGTGTGAACAGCCAAGCGCGCTAGGGATTAGCGCGGTGCTTCAGCGTTACTTCTGCGCCCGGTGTGAACCCGGCGTCATCCTGTTCACAGAATGACACAACAAGCTGGAGGGGAGGTGAAAGGTTCAGTGGACGTCAGACTTGTAAAGAATAGAGAGCAACTTGGGCCGCATCTAGCTGTCCGAACGCATCTGAGCCGGAGAGAAACCAACCCTGTCCTTCACGTTCATGGTGAATGCTTGTTTTCTCTAACATGACATGAATTTGTATAAAAAGAAAAATCTGGTGGCATCTTCCAAATACTTTCACCTGCTTCACCCTGTCCAGCACTCTGAAAGGCTATATTTGTTTCAAACTCGTCTAGATATTTAGACTGCTGGAAACCTAGTAGGAGTCTGCAATGCGTCAGTGACCCCCTCGGGTGAAGAGTTCACAAACAGTTGAATTCTGCCGATTGAACTCTGATTTGGCTCCGATCTAGGGCTTTTACTAGCGACTTCCAAAACTTGTTGATGACTGGAAAATTGGGCAAGCCATTTTGTAGTTTGAACTCGACGTTAGTTCACATCTGACCTCAGTTAAATAAAACTTAAGACTTTGTTGACATTGAACACCGTTTCTGTGGTTCAAATTTTCAAAATTATCCATGAACATTTTTTTTATTGTTCAATGTGTTCTTTCAGGCATTTTTCCTGATGACAGAAGCTACTTACTTGTTGTTGTTGGCTTTCTGCAATGCCCCACCTCTCAATGAACACAAGCAGCAATTCTGCAAAGAGGGCACATCATTTTTCAACTGCCCAGACAAACAATAACAAGCTAAATCTCTCTCATTGTTACAGTAGTAATTTTTTTTCTTCAGCCTATAAAAAAAAACAGCAGCTGATAATTGAAAGACACTGTAAGATAAACTTTACTATAACATAATCTATATAACTACAGTTTTGAGTAATTGAAGGATCATGTTACTTTGCCTACCTCATACATACTCGGTCAAACTGTTGTCTCTGAGTGTGTTTGTATATATAAATATCTCATTCTTTCATTTACTTTACTCCTTATTTATTGAACTGGAGTTACAGGAGAAACGTTAAATATTCTTTCACTGTCTCGTGCAATCAATGTGCCAGTGTTAATTTCGTTGACGAAAGCGATGATGAAATATATTCGTTAACGACCCTTGTTCCATGACGAAGACGAGACGAAGACGTAACGAAAACGGATCTTTGAAAATAAAAACTATGACTAAATCTAATTTTAACTTTCGTTGACGAGACGAGACGAAAATGTTGGTGGTTGACTAGTCACAACATTTTTTTTAACATCATCGTATCAGGCCGTCATAAAGTATCAGGAGCGGGCGAGTGAGTCTGTGTTTCTGTGTCTGTGCGTTCCCAGGTAGTGCACCGGTCCCGAGGCTCCGTCCCCTGCCCCGCTCACTCGCTCAGAGACACAAGATCAGAGCTAGTACACCTGAAGAAGCCTCTCAGTGACTGACTGCTTCTTAACTATGGAAACAGTGAAAACACAGAGTTTCTCTGGTCTCAGCTGATCAGAGATCAGCGCCGCTGCTTCTTAATCCGAGCTGCAGTATCTGTGTTCGCCTCCAGTCTGACCTGCTCTCACTTTTTGTTTTCACATTTAAAACTAAATATATATTTTTAACTGCAGCTGCAGCTATATGTTTTTATAGAAAAGGAGTTTAATGTGGCTATTAAATTTGACAAAAAGTAGACTAAAATGGAATTCGTTTTCGTCAACTAAAACTAGACTAAAATGTAATTTGTTTTAGTCTACTAAAACTAGACTAAAACTAAGAAGGATAAAAATGACTAAATGTGACTAAATGTGACTAAAACTAAAATGCATTTTCGTCAAAAGACTAAGACTAAATCAAAAATAGCTGCCAAAATTAACACTGCACTGTGCTTATATTCATTAAGTCACACAGAGCTGAGCTCACAGTGAACAGAAGGCCTTCACTATAATTACTCTGCTTGTAGATGAAAAGGGGAAGACGATTGAGTCAGGCTGTGTGGGGGCCTCTACCTCTTATAAAGGCATAGTTCACCCAACTAGTCACTATGCCGATGAAGGGGTGTTTGAGTTGAATTGACCATTTTCATCTCAAGTGTTGTTATCAAAGACATATCACATTTCGGTTTTAGCTACACTACTAACAAACTATATGAATGAAAATAAATTGTGGGCTTTACTGTTGACTGGCAAAAAAACAACTATAAGTTGGCAGATAACGTTTTATACAGAATGTTGTGTGGATATGTAGATAATCCTCGTTGCTGTGATTAGAGTTGACTGTCAGATAGAAATTGGCCACTGAACTACCAGGGAGGGTCTAATTAAACACGGATATGACTTGTAGAGTAAATGGACTATGGAGTGCTCACTAACCTCAGTCATGGCGTTGGCCTTGCAGCGAGCACATTTCCACTCCTTGCTCACACTGGCTGGATCCACACCGTAACAGCCTGGAGTATGCAAACACAAGAACACAGTCTGATTCCCTGGTGCACAGACTGAGATCACTGTCATGTCTGTATATGTAAAGGCATCTGTTAGCATGTGTTGCCTCCCACAGATAGTGTTCTGCTGTCTAATTCTACAGAAACACATTTCTGTGGTTACCAAATACACATATGAATATTGTGTGTGAGGAGGGCACACTAATGCTTGGAATTATGTAACACGTTTGGTCAGTTTAGGCTGTGTGTGTGTGAGTGAGTGCGTGTACTGACTTGTGTGGACCCGGACACTGCACTGAGAACAGCTGATGAGGAGGCTGGTTCCATCTTCCTCTAGATGAGCGGTGACTTGCTGCTGCTCTAACTCAGAGTCCTCTTCTGTGGTAGTGATGAAACACATCTCTGGGATCAGAGGTTTGGTCCGCATCCGCCCACCAGGCACCATGATAGGGCTGACCACATTTTTCGCACATTCAGTCTGACAGCAGGCAAAGCACAGACACATGAAGTTTAAAACAATGTGTAAAAAGTAATATCTTGTTTTGAATAAATACTAACAGTGTTTACTTTGCTCTCATTTAAACCATTCCAATTATTGTCCTATTTAATCTCCGTTGCCAAATATTTAGTAAGAGAAGAATACTAGCAGCTAAACATTAACAAGACCTTCATGATGACTTTTATCCTGAAACAGTCAATACATAAATATTGAACACAGTCGTTCGGTTGTTTTTTTTAAACTTCAGGAAACTCTCAAAGATCAACCATTTGTATCCAGATGAAACAACTAATTCCTCTGATTTTAACTTCTTTTCATTGACTTCCAGTACATTTGTAGAATAGATTTTAAGACTTTATTGCTGACTTTTAAGGCACATTCTAGACTTGCTCATAAATAATTTCAGATCTTTCAAAACCATATATGCTCTGAGGACTTCAGCAAAGGCCCTACTAGCCATTTCAAACTCCTGGCTGTGGTCCCACTCTACAACAATCTGACAGGGGAGCTCCGTCTCCTTATCCTCTTTTAAATATTTTTTTAAGACACATTTTTATCGGCGGGCTTTTTCTTAGTTCTGATCTTACTGACTATATCATTTTACAATGTTTTATTAAACATTGTTTTGACTATTTTGCTCAAATGATGTGTGATCATCAAATTACTTTTAATTAACTTTATTTCAAAGTAAAGCATTAGTAAAGCACCTGTAACTGTGTTTTCAAAGGTGATATATATTCATTTTCATTCCTATTATTCCCACCATAACATTTATTCCTTAAATATGTACATACATAACTATCAAAAAACTATAAACAGGCAATGCTAAAACAATATCAGCCTTTGTCATTGGGGCCAAATACATACTATTGAATTTGTCATTTGTTTGCAAGACTCACAGAATATAATGAAAATGAACATCTTTTTAAGGTCAACTTACTGAATTGCTCTGTATAGTAAATCCACATCACATTATCCTTATCATCGGTTCAATTTTATGTTTGGTTGATGTCACAGGTAGGCAATGACAATCTGTTTTTTTATACTCAAAAATATAAACAAAACAGCATCAAAGCCAATGCTGATTTTTAGATTACAGATGATTTTGAACTGTATAAAAGGCAGTTAATCTAAAGCTATTATGATGGAATACGTTCATAGATACTTCACAACTAAACACAACTGCCAAAACTCAGATTCAAAGGAGTTTTCTCATGTTTTAGTGTTTTACCACTATTAAGCTATTGGATAAGTGTGAGGCGCATTCAAAAATATAGGTATCTCGTTCTTTCCATCTTCCTTCTGTTCACTGGTGAGGGCCATCCTCCATACATTGGACCTATATTTTCCACAAGCCAGCTAGCAACTCTACTCTGAAATTGTCACCTTTTTAACCCCATCATCAAGGTTATCCATAATAATACCCACCAATAAAGGATTTAATAGAGATTTTTGTTTTACTACAAGATACTTGCTGTTCTGTGCTCTACATGTGGTGCAGCTGCACAGAAGACTGCTAGTCTGCCTTGGTGCACATACCTGCTGGTATGTGTGGAACAACATGCAAATGGAGCAGAATGGAGGTTTGGAGCCCATGCGCTGGTTGTACTCTCTCTCTTTCTTCAGACTGGGAGGTCTACTCTGCCACAAGTGGGCCAGGGGTTTGGCCCAGCTTTCCCCTTCCAGACCACCCTCCTCTACAGGGGGAGACTTTTCAGGAGCCTCTGCACACCACAAAGTTAAAATTCATAATTAGATTAACCAACAAATACACAGAGTATAACCTACAAATCTTTCATTCATATCGAGTGCCAATATCGATTGTGGTGGTTTGGGATCCCACCGGAGTTGTTACTGTTGATGTTACTGACCGTCATCACTCATGCCATCTTTTATGAGTGGATGGTGGCCTGGCAGCTGTCCCAGATCACTCTCTGATAGTACATCTCCAACATCAGCCACCTCTTCTTGCACCTGCTGGAGACAGTTACCAAATCGATATCCATGTTGGAAATTTTTTCCAGAAGACCATCCTGGGAATGTACACAACTCCAATTGCAAAGTGGGAGCTGGTTGGTGTCAGGAACCTCTTGAGTGAGGGTCAAAGTTAACCACTAGACACTGAAATGACTTTACCATGTCTTAAAAAAACATAAGATTTGAGCTATTTTCCATCATTTGAAAACTGACTAACTTAAATCGTATCTCCCTATAGGTCAGCGGACGGCAACCTGCGGCTCCGGAGCCGCATGTGGCTCTTCAGCCCCTCTGCAGTGGCTCTCTGTACAGTGCATGTTGCGCATATTTTTCGCCAACGGTGAACTTAACAAATCAGTTCTTTCATATGATGAACGTGAGTGAACGTCACGTTCACATTCATTTTTTTAAATAATCATCGTATCAGGCCATCATGAAATACCAGGAGCGGATGAATGTGTGTGTGTGTGTGTGTGTGTGTGTGTGTGTGTGTGTGTGTGTGCGCGCTCCCAAATAGCCGACACACACACACAGCCGGGGCTCCGCCCCCTGCCCTAAGCCCCGCTCACTCGCTCAGAGAGACAGTGAGATCGGAGCTCGTTCACGTGGAGCAGCCTCTCAGTGACTGACCGGCTACTTCTCAACAGTGGAAACAGTGAAAACAACAAGTTTCTCTGGTCTCAGCTGATCAGAGATCAGCGCCTAAGCTTCCTGATCAGAGTAGAAGCTGGAGGTGGTTTGTACCGATCTGCAGTTTCTGTGTCGGCCTCCAGTCTGACCTGCTCTCATGTTTTGTTTTAATATTTCAGCAACTAAAATATGCGTCACATCCTATTACGTCCCGGCGCTCTTCCCTGCAGGTCGCTAATCTATAGTTCCGACCCCCGGCCTCGGTAAACTAATCATGGATAAATCCCAGAAAAGAAAATTCTGGGAGGAAAATAGAGTTTAATTCTGCGTGGACAGATTACGCTTAAGATTTAAGATTTAATTTGGGGGAAGAGGGGGCGAAATGGCTCTTTCGATAGTAAAGGTTGCCTACCCCTGCTATAGGTGATTTGGGCCCTTGGGGGCCATTACGTGGTTTTGGGGACAACTACAAAAGCAATTGTCTATTTCGTCACTTGTATATGACAGCTAATTTGTTTCCCTGTTATGATTAAAGTGTGTATAATGGTGCAATTTTTGCAACTGTCAAATATTAACAAAGCTTTGTATTCTGTCATCAAATGTTTTCCTTACGTTTGATGTAAACCTTTGAAAAAAAATGGTCGATCACAATGATAACGAGAAAATTAAAACTATGATAACTGGTCATGTGACCTACAGTCATCTTATCATTTATCAAACCTGGCAATGCTGGTGTAATTTTACACAGCAAACCTGAAGAGGCTAAAGGCAAAACACCAAGTTAAAACTATAGGAAGACAGTAATTCGATCATTGCTATGGATTCAAGACTCAAGTCTTAATTAAAGATGAAACTGAATCCCAGTATCTAATGGGCCCTGGGTTTGAAATTCTGAAGACTGTATAACTCATAAACTCTGAGGTCATTTAGAATTGCGATTACACTTTTCTATAGCCAATGCCAATTGTGTTTACACTTTTCTATAGACAATGCTTGTTGCCACAAGTGCAACGAGTCATTTGTTTTGAGGTTGAAATACAAGCAATCTGTGGAGCCCACACAGAGTTAACAGGAGGATACAAATTGAGAGTAACTATTAGTGAGTATCCATCCCTCGTCATTACAAAGATTTCATAAACCTCTCTTAACCAGTGGAGAAAAGGTTCACAACAGAAAGAGTGCAGAAAGATCTAACAACTTTTGCACTTTCTGAAAGCAGAGCTCTGCTTCATTAACATGTGTTATAGGTATTAGGTGTGTGTGTGTGTAGCATTTGTATCTCACTGCTTTGCTAACTGGTCTATTGTCTTTCTCCGCCTCGTTGTCAATGCCCTCACTCTTCTTCTCCTCCTTGGGCAGCGCTTCGCCCTCTCCGTAGTCTCCTTTGGCGTAGCTGTGGACGTGCAAGACGTCTGCAGGGCTCAGTGTTCTCTGGAACAGCCTGTGTGCTGGGCTGCAGCCGGTGCCTTGCTGAGGGTCCAAACTGTTGCCTGCCTCGTCAGATGTCAGAGCAACCACTTGGTTCTCAGAAGGACAGACGTCGTCTGACTCGCTGCTCTCTTTTTTTGATTGGCTCCGTCTATTTGAAGTTTTCTTAACGCCGGCTTTGCACTGAGATTTGGACTGTTGCCTGGTGTCTTTCTCCTTTTTAGGCTCAATTTTGAAAATTCCTGTGTCTGAAAAAAAAAAAGTTAGAAAATGTACCATACTACTGCAACTACTGATGTAACTACAGGCATTTAATCCAGAATGTCTGTTGTGTATGCCTCTCCTTCCGGTTTGCTATACTTGAGGGATCACACCAGACGCAGAAGCCCTTGGCTCGGTGCAGAGCGCGAGCTGCCTGGTCTATTATTTCACTCTTCACCAGAGTATTGTGCCAGAAAACACACAGAAAATCGATTTTAAACGATATGAATGTCATATTATATATATGATATTAATAATTGAGTATGCATCCCATACTTTATATTTTCCTGCTGTTCTCCCAGAATTGGAGCTTCTGCGTCTGGTGTTAACCCGGCGTTAGTCTTGGTTTTGTTTGCAGTGTAGAAGAAAATTATGTGAAAATTATGCCAATTATGCGGAAATTAAGTCCAAACTTTGTTTGAATTAATTTTAATTTAAATTTTCTTCTATTCATAAAGGTTATGTCACATAGTCAGATCATCTGTTAAATGATCTGTTTCGGAAGCAGTCTTATTTCATTAATACAGTAATTAGCTAATCCTCAGACAAATTTGGTTTCCCGTCGAGCCAGGAAAGTAACTGTAATGCTTTTTCTTAGCCTTGTTTTAATATTTGGATTTTACCTCTCATTTATGATAGTTATGTGATTACATTCTGTAAGGTTTACCTCGTAATTAACTCATTGCCCCATAATCATTACCAACTCTTCATCTGTGTCCCTTTCATATGACCTGGTTCAAAAGCAGATGTTAACTAAGCCAGCAAATAACCAGTAGGCAGAACTTCTAGTGTTACGAGTTACCAGTTGTAGTATCTGCTCTATAAAATGTACATATAAATATTGTTTTGGAATTTTTATAACGAAATAAGTTACATAAAAAAGCTTCAGTGGTCATTAGAAATACTGTTGGGTACCAAAATCCAGGGAGATTGTGGCACCTGTCCCTACACAACCTGTGTGTTTGTATGTATGTTGAACACATATTTGACCAGTTTTATTCTGTCAAACACTTCCTATACCCGTTTCAAAATAGAAGCACTCTGAATAGGGGTTTTCTTGTGAAATAATTGCAGTAGCGGAAGATGCACATGTTCATATTGTTTAGTACGTGTGTCTATTTGAGTAAATAGGACTACTTTTTAAAAGAAGAAACTACAGAAGTCAAATTTAAGTCATATTCAAGGCAAACACTATGTAAAAACCTTAAATATATTTTAAGATGCATAACTGTCTTTCTTTTGTTTGTATGAATGCTCGTACATTGAGCCTGTTGTAACATAAATTGCAAATACAATAAATATGATCCTCCTAAGGTTTTTTTGGGGGAGATATCGGCTGGTAGATCTCCACTTACATTTGTACATAAAGTGATCTTGGACTTGAAAAGGTTGGTTACCACTGGTTTACTGTATAGTTTCTTATTCACCTATGTTATGGCTCTACAGTTTAGACAATTCTAATTATAAAATAGAATGACCCAACACCAACACATATTTATATCAGGTCAACCAGAGCTATGGCTGAGAGGCTTGTGTCTTAAAAGACCGGAAACTGATCTTGAAACAAAGACCTTACTAACAGTGTAGTCAGTACCTTTATCTGGCTTGACAGGGACTTTAGTTGGAGACTCTTTTTGTGAGAACTTGGCTCTCTCTGGCTCCACTTCCTCAGCTTCCTTCACGATCAGCTCAGGTTTGACATCTTCAACAACTTCAAGTTGACGCTTTGTCCCAGTCTGAAGCCTTGAACTGATGGATAGCAGACATAAGTTAAGACTGACAGTTCTCAAACACATACTCATGAGATGGTGACAGTCAAGCTACAATCCTGAGTGAGGTTGAGTCTTTCCAATGCGGTCCCCTTACTGAATCACCATTCTCAATTACCTAGTCCATATCTTTAAGTGGTAGAGCACTGTTCCCAGATCAGCTGTGATGCACAGTAAAGTACTTCCTATGTTAAAGGTTTTTACAAAAGTGTGATGAGTATTGCAGATAGTTGGCTAAGCCTTAAGAACAATGCTTCTTCAGTACAGGCCAAGTTTTGTAGTGTATGGAATCAGAAGCCACCTTCCTGAAACTTTTAGTCCTTGAAACTTTTCTAATTGAACTAAAAGTTACCAGTAGGCGGAGTTTCCACCATGGTATTCAGATCAAGAAAGATTGATATTGATCGTGATGTAAATAGGTTACGTAAAGGCTTCGTGGAGGACATTTAAGGCATTCAATAATGGATTATTGATCATTAACATTGTCTACAATTGACAAGCCACTGCCTATGAAGACGTGTAAGTAGCGAGTGTAAATCCAGACCTTCTGTCCTCTTGGATGGGAGCAGTGTGTTCCTCAGGTCCAGCTTCACTAGAATCGTCTTTTAGAGGCTCAGACTGGAGTTCTTTCAGAAACTCAGCAGCCTCTGGTGTGGGTTTGCTGTGGTCAATTGGAGCATTGTCTTTCCCTGCCTTCCATAACTTATAACGATCTTGTTGGAACTTGCGTACAAACACATCCATGGAAATCTTCACTGTGTCCTGGCGGCACGAACACTGGGAGAATGAACAAAGGCATTAGTGCAGGATTGAACTGTGGTACTCAGAGCAGAGAAAAATAATGCTCTGATGAAAGCTTAATTTATTGTTAAGGTTGACAGTTTTCTTTCGAGTAATTCAGACATATTTAAATATGGCTGGAGCCTTTATATGTGAAGAATTACTATATTAATATTCACAGCTGATCATGTGTACCAGTGTTGCCTGTTTTCCATAATCAACCCATCGCTGTGTGGCAAAGTTGGTGGACTCAGCACAGTTGAAGCCATGATTGAAACCAGTGTGATAACCAAACGGGAAAGTCACAATGAACTGCCCAGCCTCCTGAGTGACCTGAAAACAAAACAACATCCGCAGTTAAAAGGGTTGACACCATTTAAGTTTACTTAAATTTTTGTATTTTAACATTTGCATTATTTAATGATTGAAATGGTCACCTTCTCAAATGGTATGCCATATTTCTTCAGAATTGATGGTGAAATTAAAGTCATTTTGTGGCGCAGGAAGGCTTCACAGCTCTGATTGTTTCCTGGAAAGAAACCTGGAAATAGAGGAAACCACTTACATCATTAGTACACACTGTGCTTGGGTTCATGTATTTAATTTAAACTCTAAATGGGATGAGTACATATAATTGCTGTTCTGGTCTCAGAGGTACTTTCCATACAGTACAAAAGTTCACTGAAAGCTGTTTTGACTTCCTCTTTTAGACCATAGAGTATGACATAATGGAGACAGGTGGCACCCATGAGCAAAAATTAAAGAAACAAGAGTGTGAATGGTCAGTGAGTGCATGTTGCAGCATTTTAAATTCAAACTAAGAAGTTCTGCAAGATTCCACAACCTACCCTTGGCAAGTCGTTCGAGTCTTTTCCCATGCTCTGGTGGGACAATGTACCTGAGCAGAAAAAGTAAAAGTTCATCAAATATGATAATGTCAGAAGAGCAAACGTTGCCTTCATGTTCTACTTTGGATGAGACCTTGGCTTGTTGTTTGCTTTGAAGAATAAAACTGAAACAGATGGTTTTATCTTGGTGCGGTTTCCCTATTGTATCTGAACCTTTACTATATGACAGGGTTTTCATCAATCAATAATTATTTAGCAGAAATTAATATTGTGTAAACAACTTCAACTTGAGTTGTTTTTTTTATAAATAGTACGAGATGGTGTGATTTTTGCCCAGTTATATTCGTAGGCGGAGATGTTACATTGCTCAATCACTTTATCATTAATTAAAAAAAAAAAATCTTTTCGCATTTGAGACGGCTTAATGCCGACATTGCAGGATAAGAGAGACCCACACACGCTGTCTGATTACTTTCACCTTGGTAGGAAATGGCCTGGTCAGATGTGTCAATCCAACTTCAAATCAACTTAAAGGGTTAGTAGCTATTATGATGAGAAAAAATACCCCATTCACTGCAGCAAATTTTTAAGGTTACTAGGCTGGGTGATATGTCATTTCTGTTGGTAAACTACACACACCCAGCTATTCTAGCCTGTGTCTACATCCCTAAATAGGACGATCTTGTTTTTTTTCACCAATTTCTTTTCTCATCTACCAGATACGAAAACCCAGTAACTTATATTTTCCTATTCATTGTTTATTCTTATCAATAGTGCTAATACCCTTCTCTTGATGATGTTCTCCTTTACACTTGACATCTATTGCACTTCTGTCTGTCCTGGGAGAGGGATCCCTAACATGTGGTTTCAACTTTCTTTTTACACTATTAGAATTTTTTTTTTGTAGTTTACCTGACTACAAACGACTGGTTAAGGGCAGAGGATGTCACACCTTGTTAAAGCCACATGAGAGAAATTGTAATTTGTGAATATGGGCTACATAGATCAAATTTGATTGATTGATTGATATATGGCAGCAACAAAAACTCCTTACTTTCTCTTGTTATGCATCAGAGCATTTCTAAGAGACAATTCCTGTCCAAATAGGCACAACCTTGACATAGCTGATGTATGGCGGTTTAGTAATGCCACCTCCAGGGCATGCTCTTTCTTTTACCTAGTTCATTATAAGTAGAATAAATATTTCTTTGACGAAATATAACAAATTTATGTGAATACCTGGCCATAGTCAGTCCAAATCAAGGCCCCTTGGATATGAAAATGCATAATCCTAATACAAAATCCCCTATGAACATTGGGTTTAAATCTGGACACAAACTTGCTCGTCAGCTGTGTTAAAGAACTGTCAAAATTAACGCATAATACGGGATGATGAATTTGTGGGATTAACTCCATGTACCCATACCCATATGTTCAAGTAGTATTTCTTTTGTAATATATTTGAAAAACAAAAAAGAGGTTTAACTTTACCAGGACTTGGGCTCTCCAAAATGAAGATAGTTGATGCTGTACAGATCCATGTCCTCAGTATGCCATGCAAAGGCACTCTTCCACATCCCGAAATACAGGTATGGTGTGTTTACTCCTTTGATCTTGATCCCACGCTCACTCTCCACAGTATCCAGGATGGTGTTGAGACAGCCAATGTTCCATTCAGTCACATCCTGAAAAGGAAGGATTCAGCAGAGGCTGTAAGTCACAATAACACTTCTGTTTTCAGATATACATAAATAATAATGGGAGGCTTTTCACCTCTACCAAAGAAAAATAAAACATAAAAAATGAAAATGCAACATATAGTATTTAAACTGTCCAAGAAAACAATGACAAGAAATGTTTGTGAGTGTCAGCATAACTTTGAAGGGTTTCTCTTGCACAATTAAGAGTTGTTGGCATTATCCAGCCCAATACAACTCACTGGATCATACAGCGTTCCACTGACATCAGCCCCATAGAGTGGCGGATTGAAGGTCAGGTTCTTCCAAAACTTCCTCTCCAGTTCTTCGAAATCTACATATCTGGGATTGCAGAACCTAAAAGGACAAATATTAAGAGATTTTTAGTGGAAACATTCTGAAGTCTCATTTCGAGAAGCAGGCTTATGGAAGAATCAGGTTGTCTTCATTCTAATATTTTGTGTGAAAAGCTATTAATTAACAAATAAACTGACTTGTCCATGTTGGAGGTCTTGCGGAACTCGTGGACGGTCATTGGTTTCTTCTGTATATTGTACTGGGTGAACAGTCCTGACTGACCCGTCACCACCTGCTGAATGGGAGCAGGAATCACCAGGTCATCGATGTCATCATATGTCTGTCTAGGTTTCCAGCTTTTAGGTGGAATAACCTAGAAGAGATGAAAAGGAATACAAAATAAATGAAAGCAGCAGGATAGCAGCAGAGCTGTGACCATGACATGTTAAAAATATATCAAGACAACTTGCATGCCTCCATAATTGTCGACAACTGCTTCAACTTTGGTACCGTACAGTGAAGCTCAATACGTCCTTATCAGATAAGATCATACATAGGAGTTTTCTGTGACAGCAGATTTTCAGAAATACCAAATGGTATGCAATGTATGTACATTTTATTTAATTAAGTTCTTGACTCTTATGCTGTTTCTAGGCATGTGTTGGCCTTGTTGCCAGGGGAGTAATGCAGGGTGTAGGCAGGTATGAGATATATACCCACTTATCAATCAGCAGAACGTATACCCACAGACTTAATTTTCTATTTTGTCATGGATTTTTTTGCGGTTATGGGTTGTATTTTCATCTGAAGCCGGAAAGATGGAAATGTCCATCCATCATTCTTCCATATATTTATGTATTGTCTGAACTGACTGGCCTGTTCACTGTTCACTAACAACAAGGGAATAATTGACTATCGTTAGCTAATTAAAAAGCAGTCAATATGAGCTTTTCAAAAACAAATTGGTATTGGCATTAATGTTTGCCCATATAAATTCTTATTTGACACTATAAACAATGTAGAAAAAACCTTTCGCTGTTGGAAACGTGTCGCAACAAATAGGTTTTACTTATTTTTTTAGATGTATAAAATGATCAATACAATATTTAAACAGATGTCCATCAAAATTTACATTTTACAGAAAAAATGTATTCTTAATTCAATTTGAAACTATTTTTTGTATTTTCTTTCTTTTAATCTTCAGATATTTATAAAATCTTATCATAATGGTTTGATAATGAAAATTTCTATATCAGAAATATTTAACTCCCCAATATCGGTAATACATCGGTTTGGCCCATCTAGATACCAACTACTGTAAAACTATATATTATACAATTAACGAACAGTATAAGCTATATCTTAAAAATGACATTAAAAGGACCGATAATCAGTCAACACCAAAGATCATAATCACAACAGATGCTACTTACTTTTGCCATTCCAGCTTTGTGTGCTCCTTGTGATTCCATATAGGCAATGTACCGGCTGAAGTCCTTGAACTCCTCTTTGGAAGGAGTGAACGTCATTATCCGTGGGGCGATGCCTTGGGGTTGCGAGTCAGTGGTCATCTTGTTTTAGGACTGTTTGTTTGACCTTAAATCTGCTTGGTGGAAAACACAGACATGATCATAAATATGTAGATTACTTTGACAGTCACAATTTTGACACTGTCTGACTCACAATAAAGCAGTATCTTAGAGACTTTTCAGACAGTCACAAGTTTGACACTGTCTGACTCACAATAAAGCAGTATCTTAGAGACTTTTCAGACAGGGATCCCTGTAACTCCCACCCTATTAGAGTTCAGTGCAATCACTGACTGTCATAATTGCCTCAATGCTTAAGTTGCTTTACAATTAATGAGTTTTAAAAAGGAGAAAGGTAAGAGATCACAATTTCGGACAAATTCTAGTACTTAACTTACTAAATAAGTTAAGTACTTGATATCTTATTTACAGTCTTACTGCTGCTCAAATTCTTGTCGGATATGCTTTACCTCAATTTTCATAATTTATTTGTTTAATCTAGATCACCACTAGCTCAAAGACCACCACATCTGGACAGGACTAGATTAACAAATACAAATAATGCACTGTTTAAAACTCTGTAAGATTTTAGATTTAAACTATTTGTTGATAAGAAAGGAATAATTTTGCTCCAAAAGAAAAGTTATCCCTACTTAGAACATATTAGACCAAGTCGAGCTCAATAAGCACCCCACACCTGAATGACACTTTTAATCTATTTATGAAAACAGGAAAAACTTGATCCAAAATGGTCAAAGCACATGCCCGTGTAATAACACAGAACTGTCAGTTATTTTTACAATTATCGTGACAACTACGTAACTTAAGACCTTAAACTCCATCTTGACCACATTAGTTCTCGGATTTGATTTGATTTGATTTTATTTGGACATGGACATGACAATGTCATTGGACGTACCAGATGCATTGTTTACAGTGTATTAGCATAAATGCTAGTTTACATCACCTGTCCACAGGAGGCTTTTTGAAAACAACAAAAGAAACTGAACAAGACAGAAGCAAGATCAAATACTGATAAAAAACTGATAGTGATAATTAAAAATAGTAACAATGCAGTATACAGTATAGTACAGAGCAGCAATATAATGAGTTGAATATATATATAGGCTACGTAGAGAACAAAGGCAGCATGATCAAACAATAACCAGTTGTAAATTATTTGTGTGAGCACTGTTGATTTGATTTGAGCCGTTGTTTTAGTTCTCTGTTAAAAGTGTTGCTGTTAGTCTGTAGTTTTAGACTAGTGGGCAAGAGGCTCCATAGTTTTGCCCCCTTTGCAGAGAAGACAGACTGACCGAAAGATGTCCTGTGCATGGGAACAAGACAATCACCATTGATGGAGGCTCGTGTATTTGCCAGACGAGAGCTCTGACGTCTGATGGGCAATTCAGACAACTGTGGTGACACATGGTTATTTACACACTTGAAAAACAATTGAAGATGACTAAAATTAATAAAGTTATCAAAGGTGAAAAGGTTATGTTTTTTTAGAATGCCGCAGTGATGCCATCTCATGGGTTTCCGATCCATGACTTTTATTGTCTGTTTGTATATTGAGAAGATAGGTTTTAATGCAGTAGAAGAAGCTTGTGACCATGATGTGATACAGTATGACAAATGAGAAAATATCATAGCGTGCATAAATAATTTGGCCGTTTGACATGACAAGTCCCTTCTTATGAAACAGAAACAGTTTAGATTTAGTTTTGCCTTTTTTGCAACATACTTAAT
Organism: Platichthys flesus; assembly: GCF_949316205.1. NCBI lineage: Eukaryota > Metazoa > Chordata > Actinopteri > Pleuronectiformes > Pleuronectidae > Platichthys > Platichthys flesus. Next base: position 26,534,948 of record NC_084953.1, read on the forward strand.
TTGCGTAACAAATTTTAAATTCTGATCCAGGATGATGCCCAGATATTTTACTTCATTTACTGATTCAATTAATTCATTTTTGATCCGTACCTTGAAAACATCGGTGATAGGCCTATTACGGATGGAGAAGCACATAGAGACGGTTTTCTTCACATTAATGGTCAACTGAGACAGATCAAGCCATTTTGAAATGCTGAGTAATGCTTGTGTCAGGTGCTCACCTGCTAAGCTGGGTGTTTTACTGGACACATGGATAACAGTGTCATCAGCATACATTTGACAGTTGGACCCCGGACAGCAGTTTGGTAGGTCATTGATATACATAGAAAACATCAGTGGACCAAGTACAGACCCTTGCGGTACACCCATGCTGTTGGCACGCAGATGGGACCTGACCCCATTGACCCTGACACATTGCTCTCTCCCCTCCAGGTAAGATGCAAACCACTGCAGAGCTTCTGATGACATTTTGAACGATTTTAACTTGTTCATTAGAGTACTGTGGTTTACCGTGTCAAAGGCCTTTTTTAGGTCTAGGAACACTGCCCCAACAACATTTCCTTTATCCATTGAAGCTTTTATGTTTTCAAGCAAATAACAATTAGCTGTTTCAGTTGAGTATTTCTGTCTAAACCCAAACTGCTGTGGATGAAGCAGCTGGTTAGACTCTAGATGTTCCATTAGTTGCTCAGCTATAATTTTCTCCAGAACCTTTGAGACAACAGGGAGGATAGCAATAGGCCTATAATTACTCGCTATGTCCTTGTCTCCTGATTTATAAACAGGGGTAATTATTGCAGTTTTCCAGCTTTCTGGGAATATTTTGGTTTGTATAGACAGGTTAACTAAGTAAGTGATTGGCTCTAACAAGTAGCTCTGATGTTTCTTGATTAATGCAGCATGAAGATTATGAATATCTTTTGACTTGGAGTTACTCATGTTTGTGATCACCTTTTCAACTTTATCATGAGATACCAATTTAATATAAAAGGAGTCAGAATGAGCATTGTCAAATTCTTTGGTAGATGATTCCGTAGCTTTAAAATTACTCGCCAGCTCTTGTACAGACTCAATAAAAAAAGCTATTAAAAACATTTGCAATGGACTCATTACTATGGATAAGAGTATCACCTACTTTCAGACTGGTTATTTTGGGGTGTTTATGCTTGCTGGAGTTGGTTAGTTTGTTTATATGTTGCCACAGTTTTGAACTATTACCATTGGCCTCTTCAATGAGTTTGGAGAAGTAATTGGTCTTGGCCTTTCGTAATTCAGACACTACTTTGTTCCTCTGGCCTGTAAAGACAAGGTGGTCAGTGTTGTGTTTTGTTATTAAAGACCTTTTAAGAGCAAGATCTCGCTTTTTAATGATCTGAAGGATATCACTGTTGACCCATGGAAGAGATAATTTCTTGGGTCTGCTTTTCCAGGTTTGTGTGTATTTATCAATTAGATCACAAAGGGTTGAGACAAAGTTGTTGGCACTGTGGTTTAGATCTTGCTCTTTAATTACCTTTTCCCAATTAATTACACTCAAGTCATGTTCAAAGTCACCAACTTTTGACTTGGGAATTGCAGTTGTTAGAATTAGATTTTCTGTTTTGTTGTGGTGTACTAGGCGTTTTTTTGTTAGCTTTCGTACCATCAGTGTCATATTATGATCTGAAAGGCCAGTTATTAGATTATATGTTTTTGTAACCCTCTCTGGCCTGTTTGTAAAAATCATATCAATAAGGGTTTCACTTTTCCTAGTGATTCGTGTAGCTCTACTAATCAGCTGTTTGTATTTAAATTTCTCCATTGTTGATTTTAGTTTTGATTTACCACTTTTATCCAGCCAGTTGATGTTAAAATCCCTAAACAACATACATTCATGACAGTTATCGACAACAGATAGAAGATTCTTCAGTTCATTGTAGACATTTGCATCATGTGATGGCGGATGTGCATCAACAGTCTCACGAGACAGACACAGCTTTAACCTTTTAGCTGCCAAACCCCAAACCTACACCTGCAAACTCCGAAGTAACCATGGACATTTAGGGGAGGGTCGCGAATCTGAACTGCTGCAGCTCTCCGTCTGCGATTGAGTGAATATGACGTCTGTCAAACACGGTGGCCCACTCACAGCCCTGCCTCCCGAAAGAAATATTTAGCTCGCCCGCTAGCTAACATGCTAACTTCGAGATAGCTTTTTCTCCGACTCGGGAACTAGAAGTGTAGTCAACAAAACCCAAACTACTGTCACACTCAGTATTAAACGGCAAGTAAATAGCATTAGCAGACATTGTGAGTGGCCTTGTAAAACCGGATAATAGTTCATAGAACGAAGAGGCAGCGGGGAAAGGGTTGTGACAGCTGCCTGCGCTCTCAGCTAACCTACTAGCAAAAACTGTGCATCACTTTCTCGCGCACTCAGGCACGCTCTTGCTCTTCAACAAACGAAGCAGTTCTACACCAACAAACATCAACTTACACACGCTGAAATGTCGACGGGTTGTTTATTTCTCAGGTCACAGGTAGTAGGAGTAGAAACACAGACATCGTCAGTCCGAGTAGAGGAAACAGTCTTCCATTATTCCAGTGACGCATGCTCAGTGTATGTTTGTTTACAATGCACTCATAGGAGGGGTTGGGTGGTTCATCCATCCAATCACGGCGGCCTCTTTTCTAGCCCATCCAATGACATTGCTGTGTATTCCAGCCCATGCCTCTTCTGTGTTTTCGTTTCAGAGTTCAGCTGATCGATGAAGCTGCACCAGGTTCTGAGGGCCAAGCATTTTTTATTTTATAAATGTTGTTCTAGACCTACAATTTCTGAGAGGATGTGAACGGTGCCCCTTTAGTTCCAAAAGAGGAGTTAGTTATTATCATGTGGGAACAAGTTACCACAGTATCTTGTGGGATCAATATAAATAAGGTAATATGAGTTAATATGTGTGTAGTGAAAACATGAGGTGCCGATTCTTTGACACCAGCAAAGAGGAGGGGTGGCTCCCCTTTACCATCGAGCTACTAAGGAAACAGCAGGAGACAGACGTCGCCCTGGCACTGGTGAGAGGATGGTTGGAGACAGGGCAGCGCCCCAAGTACCCAGTGATGGGATCTGAGTTGAAAGCCTATCACTCTCAATGTGGTAGTTTAGAGCTCCATAATGGGTTGATGTACCATGATGAGGGAACGACCTCTGGCAGCTTCTTGTGCCACATGGACTTTGCCCCAATGTTCTCCAATGGGTAAGTGGGGATGGGGCTCAATGGGAATGCAGAGACTCTCCACAGCCTCAAAAGGACACTTCTGTTAGCCGGGCTGTGGATGGGATGTGGAACTACATATGGCCGGTGCGACTCATGAGCTGCCTAGAAACCCTTGGGAGTCCCAGGTCCTTGGTGAGATCTGCCTAAGGTTCAGGGTAAACAAGACAAGGACAACCACGCTCAACCCTCAAAGTGATGCACTGGTGGAGCGATTAAATCAAAAAACAAGTGGTGGAATGAAACTGTAGTTTTGAATACTTGCAAGTCAATCAAGTATTTTCATGTAAAGGTTCAGTGTGTACGATTTAGGTGAAATTGAAAACGGTGCTCTCTAAGGAGACCGCCATGTTTTTTACAGTAGCTTATACTGGACAAACCAAAAACATTTGAATTGATATGACAACTGAAGGATCCACAGGTTCTCTTTCATGTTTGGAAGGGGAGGGTGGAGTGAGCAGTATTTAGCTGCAACATGCAACTTCACCACTAGATTTCACTAAATTCTACACACTGAACCTTTAAAGTTCCTTTGTACTTCTGCTCTTCATTAGTTTATTTATAGACTACTACGCAACACAGCATGGCTCTAATAACACGTTCATTAGAAAAATGTGATAGGTTTCCATTGTAAAGGAGTCGTGCTGGAATGATGTAGAATGATAAATTATCCTGCAGGAATAGTTTATAAAATTGATTCTCTGACAGTCAACGACTTATTCTAGAGTATAAAACATCCTGACACGCTGGTAGATAATTCACTAGAATTTGTTCAGCTTGAAATGATTATACTGTCTTAAAAGGCAACCATAGAAAAACAAAAGGGGGAGGGGGAAGAGAGCATGTATATATTATGCAGCTTTTTCTTCTTTTTACTGTCACATTTTCCTAGAAAAACCAAACAGGCTCACTGGTCCACTGAGTTTCACTTAAAGCAGGGGTTCCCAAACTTTTAACAGTCCCATATCACTTCAGACATTCCAGGAACCAATGACTTAAAAGTAACACCACATTGTCACAGAGATAAGAAGTGAAAGAGAACCTTTATATTACAAACCCAGTTATTCAACTTTATTAACAACAACATTTTGAAGAAATTGTTCAGCTTTTTATTAACAAATAGAAAACAGAGCATGTACACAACAGATAGGACCTCTGCATGACTTCACTTCATCCAAAACCATCTGACATTGTCATCTCATCCAGTAAAGTCAGAGATCCAACCATTAAGTTAGTTGTTTTTCTTTCTGCACCACAGTGATAAAATGGATAAGCTGTAATATAACTTGAACTGGGATCCACCCAAATTGCTTGTGTCATGTCTGTGTAAAGCCATGTATGCAAACAGAAAAGCAAAGTCATGAGATGAGAGGGCAAATTCGAAATGAGAGTCACTCTCCTTCGTGTTTTTTGGTGCAGACATATGGCCCATGATGTGATGGGGCAACATCAAACTCAGCAATAATCACAAGTATCTCAGTTTGGTTGAGATACTTGTGATTATTGCTGAGTTTGACCTTCAAACTTAAATTGTGAAATTTTCATATGACCCAATAGTGATGCTGAAATTGTTCATTTATCCAAAAGTCACTGTGAAAACTTTGTAATTGAGAACTGAAGTGGTTTTAAAAACATGGAAATTCTAAGATCGGGGCATCAATCTTTTCAAACAAAATTGGGGATTTGTTTTAAGGAAAATTTGGATAATATTCTGAATGTGTCAACAAGTCCTGACTCAAACATAAAGTGAACTGGTGAAAAATGTCAGTCATTGTTTCCAAAGACTATTAGTGAGATACACTATAGCATTGGATGAGATGTTTTTCATTACCATTAACACATAGTCATCATTGACCCACCCTGCATCCTCAAATATTCACTACAGCACCAAATGTGAATTACTTTGCTTTGAAAATAGTCTCCAACAAATGAACTGTTCTCCCAACCATGTCAAGCTTTTACAGCAAATTACTGAACCCTATATAGAATTAAAGTGTATTTTCCCCACAGGAATAGCTTGGCGCAGAGAGCCACAGAAAGCATTTTCGACATCAGAAAGTTGGGTTGATCGACACTGATGGTTGTGTTTTATTTGTTTTGTTTGTTGACAAAAATGAAAAAATATGTAGAATGAGGTCAGCCTTATGTATCAAGGTTTAGCATCTAAAACAGAGTGATTTAGATTTAGCATTGAATGGTTCTCATAAGAAAACATCTTGTCATAAATTGAGGTCTTGGGAATTCAAAACCTAACCCCTTTTGTTTTCACAAAAGGGCTGTGCCACATCTTCACATTTCTATTTTCTCCAGATTTCAGACAGCTGAAAAAGTCATTCGAATATTTCTACCAGTAGTGGTTCAGCTGTGAATTGTCAAGAGTTTATGACAAATTATCCCCATTATCATAGATTTGACGTCAAGACAGGAATTCAAAGCCACATTTTCCTCTGAACAGGGCCAATGCAGCAATGATAACATTTGACTATCATATCTATGGTAGAAAATAAAAGCAGCTGTGAGTATATGCTCTCCAGTGTTAATAACTTTGAGCATCTTGAAAATACATGTTCTTAGTGCTAACAAAAATAATTGAAAGATAAAGACATATAATAACCAGTGTAAGTGATTACAAAATAATTTCTAAATATTAATAACAACACAGTAATTGTGAATATAAACGATAATAGCAGAAACATATTTTTGCTATTGGGAAGAGGCGGATCAGGAAGTGATAGGAAAATGAGGCATGGATAAAGGTCATTCAGGGTTGGATTCTGAGAGGTTTTGGTGTTGGGTCTGTGGCAGAATCATGGTACACGTCCACGGGAGGTTGTCCAGCTTCCTCTCTTCTTCTCCCTTGTTTCATGCCAAAAAACACACACACACACACACGCATGCACGCACGCACGCACACACTCACACACTCACACTCACTCACACACTCACACACTCACACACTCAGACACTCATACACTCAGACACTCAGACACAGTCCTCTGTAACCTCCACATCAGGCGAAAGGGACTGATGGAGCTGAGTGAATATGGCTCAGAGGAGACACCAGTTCCTTCTGGGTGAGGGTTATGTTGCATAGTGATCAAAGCTTCCCAGATACTCCAGAGCAGCCCGGTAGCACAGCTGGTACTGGTCCTAATAAGAAAATAATAAGTTGGTCAAATTGTAAGTGGGAGACATTCTGATTCCGACACATTTTTTATTAACACGTTCTCTTGCATTTGTTGTTAAGTTATGTTTCTCGTGCTTTCCAGCAGCAGAATATCATACCTCTGTCTGCACCATGGCTGGCCTCTGAGTGCGGAGCATCTTGACAGTCTGGAAGAGGTCGACCACTCCCTCGTACCTCATTCTCTCCAGTATGATGCTCAGGGTGATGAACACACCGGTCCGCCCAACTCCAGCACTAATTGGCACACAATTGGACCCTTATTACAAAGTTGATTGTTCAGTAGCACTGTAGCCCCGTAATACTATTAAGATATTGAGCATTACACATATTTACCATTGACTAGTTTTTTGTGCAAACATTTTAGCTTTTTATCGGTCTTATTTATCATTATGAAGTCCTTATTATTCCTAGAGCAGGTGGGTGTATGGGAATTGGTGACATCTGTCTGTTTGTCCATCTGTCTTTCTGTCCCAGCAATATGCAGGCAGTTTTAATCCAATTTCGTTTAAACCAGGTTCAGGTAATGGTCAGGAACCTCACTAATTCTTTGTCGAGTTTATAAAAAATGGCATGCTATGATGGTCATAGCATGCCATCAATGAACAGAGCATGTTCTAAAGTGATGGGTTACATGTTGCTAATAATGGAGGTTATCTCTATTGCACCGGTTCCACCTATTCAGTTGTAGGATGGTGAATGCTGTATATTTGAACAACACTTCTCTAATTAACATGCTGATTTAGGATTGTTTATCTGTTCATCTAGCCTATTTCTATTCATTTATCCATCAAACGTACAATATTTTTAAATTATTTTCCAATTGTTGGGCCAACTATTTATATCTCTGGCATTGCATTAGTGTTTTTGTACAAGCTTTTTTCTCATCTTATTCTACAGAACAATGCCACTGTATCTCCTGTATGGAGACATTTCAGCCCAGCCTATGTAGAAGGAAAGGCTGTGTACATTGCAAATACTATGCAAAGACCTATGTTAAGAATTACACAAAGATGTAGAAGCATATAGTCAAGTACCCAAAGTTTCCTCAGGGCTCAAATCCGCCTATGACAAAACAAAATTTTTATATTTATGTCTGTATATGACAAGGTAAACACAGTTAGTATAAATTTCCCACAATATTTCCAGTTCATTCCTGTTAATTCCCATGGCAAGTTTCAAACTTTGAATATTCCCGGAATTTTGCAACCCTAGAAGTGAATGACCCACTCTACCTCCTGCCCAAAAGAACAAACTCAATACAAGTACAAATATGTAATTTATTAACCCCTTATTGCCTGAAATAATTTCCAATTATATATTAAAAAAAAAAATTGTGTCATACAGTTGCTAAATTAAGTGGAGATTGTTAATTTCAATATAGCATATACAGTCTCTGATATGGATCTGGAGAAGGCGTATGACCGGGTCCCCCGGGAGAAACTGTGGGAGGTGCTGCGGGAGTATGGGGTAAGGGGGTCTCTCCTCAGGGCCATCCAATCTCTGTACTCCCAAAGCGAGAGCTGTGTTCGCATCCTCGGCAGCCAGTCAGTTTCGTTCTCAGTGGGTGCTGGTCTCCGCCAGGGCTGCGCCTTGTCACCAATCCTGTTTGTGATATACATGGACAGGATATCGAGGCGTAGTCGTGGTGGGGAGGGGTTGCAGTTCGGTGGTCTGAGGATCTCGTCACTGCTTTTTGCGGATGATGTGGTCCTCATTGGATCATCGGCTTGTGACCTTCAGCACTCACTGGATCGGCTGGCGGCCGAGTGTGAAGCGGCTGGGATGAGGATCAGCACCGCTAAATCTGAGGCCATGACTCTTAGCAGGAAACCGATGGATTGCTTACTCCAGGTAGGAAATGAGTCCTTAGCCCAAGTGAAGGAGTTCAAGTACCTCGGGGTCTTGTTCGCGAGTGAGGGTACTATGGAGCATGAGATTGGCCGGAGAATCGGAGCAGCGGGGGCTGTATTGCGTTCGCTTTACCGCACCGTTGTAATGAAAAGAGAGCTGAGCCGCAAGGCAAAGCTCTCGATCTACCGGTCGATCTTTGTTCCTATCCTCATCTATGGTCATGAGGGCTGGGTGATGACCGAAAGGACGAGATCGCGGGTACAAGACCTCGGGGAAGACCCAGGACTAGGTGGAGAGATTATATCTCAACACTGGCCTGGGAACGCCTCGGGATCCCCCCGTCAGAGCTGGTCAATGTGGCCCGGGAAAGGGAAGTCTGGGGCCCCCTGCTTGAGCTGCTCCCCCCGCGACCCGACCCCGGATAAGCGGATGACGATGAGAGATGAGAGATGAGAGTCTCTGATATGTTTTTGATGCTGCTTTTGATTGAAATTGAATTACAACATATGTTTCTGTACAATCATTGCTGTTCCATTATCACAGTATTTCAAATACAGCTTAATCAGTGATGACTCTAATCTGACCACTTTTTTCAGTAACGCGTGACTATTTCCAAACCAGTAATCAGATTAAAGTTATTTGTCCAAGTCACTTAGCGTTACTATTTTGGTATTTGTGGTTAAACCGCCAGGCACGTGCCGCAGCTGGGGGAGCAGTCGCCCCGTTGCCCTCCTCTCCACGCCGCCGGAGGCTTGGTGTGCGGCACGCCTCAATGTTTTTTTTGGGGGGGGAGGTCCTTGTCCGCTGCGCCTCACGGCGTCGCTGGTGCGGGGGCTTTCTTTCTCTTGGTCCACGGGGCGGTGTCCAGCTACAGTGCGGAAGTCGGAGGAGAACGGGTACAGCGGTCAACGGCAGCGACTCTGGACGTGTGTTGCCACAGTTACTTTTTCAAAGTAACTGTGGCAACACTGAGTTTAATACCTACAAATAACTATAGGGGCTAGTATGTATTTTCCACTCCAACCACTAAATGGTGGCAGAGTGCTTCCAATACCTTCCTTGGTATGTGTAGTATTTGCACCATCAGGCACAATCGTCACCTCTGAGGTATTAAGACCGGAATGGGGTTTGATGCAAATTCGCGACATTCGTCTACAAGGGGTTAAGGTTGCAGGGACAGAGAACTTGAGAAAAGGGAACCAGAGTGTGTTTTTAAGGGCCCAACAACTTGTGAATTAGTTAAAGGCTTAGTGTGTAGAATTTAGTGACATATAGTGGTGAAGTTGCGTGCTGCAGCTGAACACCCCTCACCTAACCTCTCTTCCAAACATGAAAGAGAACCTGTGGTCGCCTTAAGTTGTCATAGAAACTTGGCGGCATCCACAGAGAGGACCCGCTCCCGATGTAAATACAAAGTATTTAAATATACTTCCTTCCATTTGAAAGAACCTTCAAAACAATATACTTGCTAACCCTTGATATGCGGGCGACACTCAGATTTAACTCGCTCTCTCATCAAATTTATATTGTCTCTCTCCCCCAAAACAATCAATATTTTCTAAAACTCAACAAAGAAAAAACCAAAGTAATTGTGTTTGGGAGTAAAGATGAGCAACTCAGGGTTGTCTCTCACCTTAAAGAAAATGGGTATCACACAAAACCTATTCATGCTTTATCTCCAGTAAATTTGACTACGGCAATGGACTTAGTAAAATTACAATCAGGCTTCCAAATGTCAGCTGCAAGAGTTTTCACCAAATCTAAAAGGCTGCACACATCATACAATATTCCAAAGTCCTTTTTAATTACTAATCAAGATAAAATATGCTAATAATATGCATGTAAACAAGAGACGTGGTGAGTTACTCAACCGAAATTAAAGTGTCACACACATTCACTTAAAGGTCAACTATAAGATGTAAATCTGAAACAGGTCAATAAGAGAACAGGAGTCTGACAGTTAATGACATCAATAGCTGCTTTGCACTGAATCTGATTATATGTGTTCAAAATTGCTATTTGAAAGGAATTAACGCAAAACACAAGGGATATGGAATAAGGAGATGGATTTTACAAAGCCTTACACATAGAAATACATGCACATAATTATATGATCATAATAACAATAGTGAATTTATAACTTTGTTTTTATTTTGTGCTGGGAATCGATGATTGTAATGAACAATAATAATGTTCATTCTTTTTCATGCTTACAGAAATTCACTCCTGTTGCTCTCTGTCGCTCTCTAAATCAAGGACACACAAAAACACACACACACACACACACACACACACACACACACACACAGTTACCTGCAATGAACAGTGATTGGTCCGTCTTGTCCAAACTGCTCCTTAGTTTTATGGACCTGGCCGATAAAGTCAATGAATCCCTCCCCAGTTTTTGGCACTCCTTGCTCTGGCCAGCCAGTGAACTGGAACTGCCTGATTGTCCTTGACTGTCCATCCTGGCAAACATACAGGACACAGACACTGTAAATAACTCAAACACAAGTCTAGAGCCCCCTCCTGTTATATGCGGCAGAGACCAGTGTGAGATTAATAAAGTTTTACTATACTGTTAACCATCATTTTAATATTCAGACTGGGTTTTAATTGTCAAATACGATAAAGCGGGTACAATTTCACATCATATTCTGTATATAATAAAACTGACAACACAAAAGAACGATTTTTTTTTTATTGCATTTACCTTTACAATGTTCCTCACTACCTATTATACAATAAATAACCAAACCATGTATCCAAGGAGACACTAGATTCATGGAACTACATAAAACCTGCCCTAAAATGTGCAGTGAACCTTTGACATTGATTCTTCAGCATTGATCTTTTTATGGCCCACTTTATTATGAAGACTGTATTGTACTGTCTCAAAGTGAAAAAGTAGTTTAATTATACATTTCTTGTATATCCTGTAAGTTAACCAAAGTAAATTATAATATATTTGCTATACTCCTTATTTGCTACTATTACGTAAAAACATTGTAATATCCTTCCACCTATAATTGCTTAAAGGGGACATATTCTGAAAATTCCACTTTTGTAATGCTTCTACACGTTAATTTGGGTATCTCGCATGTCTACCGTCCCAAAAACTCTGGAAAAAAAACACTCCCGCGATTTGTTTGGTTCCTCTATGTCAGAAACGATACGCTAGAGTTTATCGAATGGGATTACAAGCGAAAAATACGTCATAGTCTCGCTACATTGCCTTGGACCACCCCCCACCATCATCTCACCGTCTCTCCAATGAGCCGTCTATCCCATGAGAAGGGCGTTGCGTATATAACATGGGGGGGGGGGGAATTATTTAGGGACACCACTGGTAACACTCTCCCTCTCTCTCCTTCTCTCTACTGCTGGTCCAGTAAGGATGTGTAGCGTGTTGTGGGGGCAGGAGGTGTTGACGCCAAGTGTTTCTTGGGAGCCCAGAGCACAGCTGTGGGTGTGTGAGTGGGAACGATAATTTACATGTCACCAAGACAATAATGGTGCCGTGGGACTCTGTCCTATTTCAATGAATTATGGGGCTGCCTTCAGATTTGTGACTTATTGGCTCTGTAAATTACAGACCCTCCTCTATTGGTGTATGGTATAATAACGCTTGCAGGGATAATCCACTTTTGCAAGAGACTTTGGGTCCAGAGCCATTAACTTTTCCCCTTTTCATATTTCTTATTTATATGAAGTGAGCTGTCAGTATTCCATATGATGCAGATTTCCAACCTTGCTACTGTGGTGCTCTCTTTCACAATTGGTACTGTTTAATAAGAATTTTTAAATCATATCTTAGAAATAAATAAATAGTCTATCAACAGATGTGTGATAACACACAGCCCAAATGATAACATGCTAAATACACAGAAGAAAAAAGGAATCTTGGCATGCAATGAAAGTGTCACTCTGCTAGCAGATTCTAAAATAATGGCCTCAGTGGCGTCAATTTCTTTTCCAGGTAAAGTTAGCTTAGCTGAAGCCAAATTTCTGACAGTGCGTGATGGAACAACAACAAAGCCTTCCTGAGGTGAACTTACCCTGGCATCTGTGACTTTGAACTCTCTCAGGATGTACTGAGGCATGTTGTACTCAGCCATTGGGTCCACAACAAAGTACTGGTAGCGCGCAGAGTGCTCGGCAGGCCAGTACTGATGGCACTTTTCCTAAAGAATGAACAGAGAAGACAAATCCCGACATGGTGCATTTAAGCAGGACATAAAAGAAGACTGTAAGACAAGGCAACAGATTCATGTTGTGGAAGGAACAGTTGTTCAGGTACAAAAGAAGTGAGGGCAAGTTTAGATGAACCTGTAAAAATAAGCTGTTGGGGCCCCAAACTCTGTGTCATTGCGTATGCACACTGTCACAGCAGTAACATTTATTACTTGTCCTGCATTTATGTCATTATTTTTCTATAAATTACATTTTGAAATACTTTAAACTGGGGCCCCAATCTTTGCTTGGGGCCCCAGGCCAGATTTCCATTTTACTTAGTCCAACTATGAGTAAGTGAGATGGTTTTGCAGTAAATGTGTTATTTACATACAGTATGTAAATTGGAAAAGGAATATGTATTGGAGATTTTGGTCTGAACTAACTTCTTTAATGAGATGTACAGTAAATACACATGGCAGAAGGCCTTGCTATAGCTAATGATATAAATACATGATATACTAAGAGCCACTCAGAAACTGGACTCAGGCTCATGTGGTGTGCTCTCATCTCTTTCCTGCATGTAATATAAAGTGACAAGCAGATGGTTGATTGTGGTGCTCTGACACTACTTGGCTTAATGTGACTGCTGACATGATGGACATGGAGTGATGGAAGAAGTACTAATATATGTCTTTACTGCTGCTTTCCATTTCTTTACATATTTATGAAGGACTTTGTACACTGCAAATGTATGTAATAATGTGTACATGATACATTCAGGGATGATGAATTGAGCATATTTGTGTGACAACATGCTCATGTTATCAATCATCAATAAAATGGTATTTGTTTAGCCAATTTTCATATATGCCTCTTATTTATAATGTGTGGATGGTTAAACTGTACTGTGAAGCTTTGAGTATTCATAGTAAAAGTGTATGTGCAAACAAAAGCCAAAAGTGGCGAATGCAAGAAAATAATGACATTTATAAAACCAGTACATTTAATGTATTGATAAAATTTCAGGCTTCAATTTTTGTCAATTTTTATGTGATATCGGTTCTCACTCAATGACAGGTGTAAGGTGTGACTGTGATATTTTACCCTTCCCATCTCACGAAGCTTGGTGAGCATCACTACAATGGTGGAGTTGTGTTCCCACAACATTCTCCAAAAGTCCTCTGTGGTCTCAGCTAACGGACCCTGGGTGGCCATGTATGCTTTCTGCTGCCTGCAAATTGGAACAGAGTCTTTGATTACTCCTCAGGATTCAGCAGCACTGCTCTTATTTGAATTTAATTTAAGCTTTCTTCCTTTTCAGCCCAAGTGGTGGTTGCAGCTTGACATCATACTGTAACAAAAATACAGGTTATGGCAGATGAATGATGCTTATGTCCATATTATAAAAAAGCTTACATTTTTTAACTATTTCATTTTAATTATTTTTAACTTTCAAAAGCTGTTTTCTCCAGGACAAGAGAATCAGGTCCAGACATTATCTGTCCAGCACAACTGGAGACTTTCTGTGTGACATGAGTTCACAGAAATATTCTGTTTGGTGGTTGCCAAATTTGCCAGGCTGCATTTATTGCCATTTCCCAACAACAAACACACGCGCACAAGCAGCAGGAGTTACTCTACGCCACATCCCATTTAAATAGCTTTAATGACATACCATAACTGTTGAATGTAGCTATCAGGTGTTTTTAATTAAATTTTATGCAACCTCAACAATAGATTTGATGAGTTAGCTGTTGCACTTATATTTGAATTGGATTGCTTTAGCACAGAGCCTTTTTAACACCACTGTTAAAAAGGTTCTCCACTGGAGAATGCAAAGGACACTACCACTAGGTAGCAGTGGTGAGCCATGCAGCACACGGCTCAGGTTATCCTCTCCAACCTTTGTGCCTCAGTGACTCAAGTGACATGAAATGCTCGTGATTTGTGTTTGCTGGGGATGACTGGAGGAACTGTTGTTTGTCTGTCAGCCCCTGTCCTATGGATGTTATTTGAACAGCATAAAACAACAAGCAAACGTAAATTTAGGAAGCAAAGCTGCTGCTGTATGTTATTGGAGCTGCAGCACCTGGTTGTTCTGCTACTTGTGCCTAAGCACTGTGGAATGATAAGGGAGAAACTGGCCAACAGCAGAGGACCCTGCCTACGTTTGTTTAAGTTCAGATGTGTAAGGTTGAATATGAGAATTGCATCATTAGTGACCTCTGTGCAATCAAGCCAACAAATATATAAAGTATCATACTGAAAAGGAAGATAAAAGTCTGATTAAAGGACATGTCTGTCTTATATGTGTCTGTGAGAAGGGCAAAAGCAAAAAGGGTTTTCCCTCCGGAGCAGTACAAGTCATTAGTCATCTATTCAAGAAAGTGCTTACTTCAACTCTGACCCACTATACTTACTGTAGCTCTGTGAACACAATTTTCCTGAAGGACTGAAAGCCACATTTCAGGTGCACTCACTTTCACTTTGATCACCAATTGATGCTTTACATCATTCGTATAAAGGAATAACCAATTGGAACAATAGCCAGACTAAAGAAGAAGAATACACACGTTCATAGATGAGTGAATAAAGAAAAAATATTCCTTCAGTCACGTAAAAAACAATCAACAGTGTCACAGTTGCACATTTTAATAGGCTCCTCTATAGGGAGAGGTATAAAAGATAATACATTGTATAAGAAGGGAGTTCTTTAGATTTTGCATCATCATGGACAGGCACTGAGTTGACTCCAGTTGATACACTGAGGGGTCACAGGACACCTCCACTAATCATCCTTATCATGTCTCTGCCCCTCACCTTAAACTGTCCTACTCCTCACTGTGCACTTTAAAGGAATAGCAGATTCACCCTCTTTTAATTAGTGCTAGAGGAGGTTGTGAGGAATTATAGTATGGTAATTACAAATGTTGAACTACTCCTTCGAAGAGACATATGTAAATTGTACCTTTATCTGTAATATTTTCACTGATTAAAGGACACAAAGGTATACATTGATACATTTTGAGTGAAAAAGTAGAAACACTGAAGTCATCAGTTAATTTCTATGGCTTGTCATCTTTTCTAAACTGTATGTTAAGATGAGAGAAAGCAAGGTGAAAGTTAACAGGCCTGCAATGAGACCAATTTGTATTTGACAACTGATAGATTGATATAAAAGGATTGGAGGCAGTGAAACCCTGGACTGTGTCAGCTGCCAGAGAACAGGTTCACCTCTTCACACATTAGTGCTGGAGCTGCCCCAACATATTCTGTTTGGCAGTAGTTCAACCATCCACAGACAGTTGCCCTATAAACCGTCACCTTTGTGTGGCCCAGTGTTTCCCATTCTGCATTGTGGTTCACATTTCTTTCAGCTCACCTTTTTAAAATACTAGTACTCACTTGTATCCATCGATGAAGCTGCCGTTGATGTAGTCTGAGCCCTCCACCCCTCTTATTGGCTGTAGGCAGACGCGGGTGGACTCAAAAGGCATGATGTTCGCCAGCCGGGTCTTGAACTTGTTACATGGTAGGTTGGCACTGATTAATCTTGAGGTATGTGCTTTTGAGTTGGCTAGTTTCTGAGGAGACAGAGCGGAAGATTCATCTGTCTCTGATGTTCAGCGGACACCTGATCAGTCTCTGCTATCTGCCTCAACTAATTTAAAGTGCTAATACAATCAGTTGGTGAACAAGGTTGTTAAAAGGCATAGGATGTTGACACTTATTGATGCATAACAATTATGCACTGTAAGTTCATTTTCTTTATTCTCTGACATCAAAAACACGTCTGATGCTGTGGTGTGTTAAAAGTCATTGTGAATACAAGTCGAAAGAGATCCACCCATTTTTACTGTGAGATGAAGTAGACAAGCTGCTACATAAGCATGACCCACTAAGGAGAAGAGAACTTTTTGAATCCCTACTAAGTGTGTTTTTCTTTTTTGTTGCTAATGTAACATCGGGAGCTCAGAGGTTAAGCTCTCAAAGAATTCATCTCTGTTACACAAGCTGAAGATGGAAATCACTCATCTTCCCTAGCTTCCACTACATAATGCAGTCAAACAGCCTGCTCTCAATTTCTGACTTTTGTGATTAGTTTACATAAACTTTAGAAAAGTTTCAACTTCTATTCTTTATTTAAATGACAGAAAAGTACAAAATGATGTTATTTCATGATGATGTTGTTTCCCAAGTTACTGCTACACATTCCAATGACACCTGTTCTAAGATCAGATCTTTTGTTATACTTTCCCACAACATGGCACGGACAGAATATTATCTGTTGAACGAAAAACACGACAAGCAAAAGGTACCTTGAACTCCAGTTCCATGGTGGTGACGGTCTCTCCAGGGGGGGTGTGGGTGAGCTTCTGGATGTGGGCATAGAGGCTGCGTGCAGGGACTTCTGTATTGCCACATATTGCAGCCTCTAGCAGGGCCTCGTGGATGAATATGTACTGCTCCTCTGTCTGCACCATGTAGTTCCTCTGAGCTCGCATACACGTTACATGACCATAAATGTCCACGGACTTCTCATATTTCATCCTATCCAGCATGGCTTCAATCACAATGAGGCAGCCTGTCCGCCCGACACCAGCACTGACAGAGCAAAGAAAGAAATGTAAATCTAATCCTAACTCATCAAAGTATTTCAAGCAGAAGAATGAACATTAGTTAAAGCAAGACAGCTACTTTTGAGAGCGAAAACGTTCATCTTACAAATATCAACAAATACTGCACTGCTGCTACACAGTTGTACACCTCTAACCAGCTAGTGCAGTTTCCCTCAACATAATTTGTTTTCCAGATTCATTTAAGGTCACTGTGACCTTTACCTTTGACCACTGAAATGTAATCACTACATCTTTGAGTCAAAGTGACAAGTGATAAAGTTAAAAAATTCACTCAAGGCAGTCTGGAGGTATTACATTCAAGAGGGCAAAAACATGTTTTATGAGGCCACTGTGACCTCGCCTTTTGACAACCAAAATCGAATCAATTAATGTGTGAGTCCAAGTGAACATATTTTATCAAATTTGAAACAATACCCATGAGGTGTTCCTGAGATATTACATGTACAAGGTAAACCATGTGTTTTGAGAGGTCAAAGGTAAGCTAGATGCAATGACATTCCCTATGGGCAGTCCTGATTTATCACAAAGACTTGATTTGACCTCCAGTACCAACAACTCATCAGTTCATCTTCGAGTCCAAGTAAATGTTTGTATCCAATTTTAAAAACATTCCCTCAAGCTGATCTTAAGATATGTTCAATAACAACGTAAACCTTCTTTAAGCCACTGTGACCTTCACCTTTTGATTATTATATTAGTATTAAACTGGAAGAAGAACAAATAACCCTCAACCAAATATAAAACACACCGCGGTTAAGTGCTTCCAGACAATTGCTTTACCCAATTCGAATGCTCTAATTGGTAGTTGCCTATGTCTAATGAGGAGTGATGGGTCATAGGTAAGGGACAAACTATCAATGTTTTGGTGTTTCTGGTTCAAAGAACAGAGCCGGGAGTTTATTTATCACTCCTAAGCAATTTTGTCTTAGAGGTATTGTCCAGAACTTGATGTGAAACAACAGGCATATTTATTGAGTTGGAGCAGTTTTAAAAGTTTGGCCTAGACAGACATGTGCATGATTGTTTGGCCATGGCAAAAGTATGTGCTTTACATTTAAGTTTAGGTGTTCAAAAATCTACAAAACTTTCAAAAAGGTTGTTGATAAATGAACACTTTGCATAACACATGAAGCTCAAGAGAGCTCACTACTTATAGAACTGTCAAACAACATGAAGAAAGTTGAGTTGATCATCAAAGCAACCTGTTTTGGCAGAATGGTAAATTCTCTATTCACCTCTTGACATTGATAATATTCCTTTGATTTGCTGACCTCAAAGTATAATTTTACCATTAGTGATTCAAAAACTACCTGTAAGCAAACCCCTGAGCACCCAACATGCAGTCCTTCTGATAAATGGTGATGCAATCAGTTATATAAATCACAGCAAGACATCTACTTTCTAACCTCCATACAAGTGACCAGTCAGGGTTTCAGAACAAACCCCTGGATGTCACAGGAAATGGGATTTCATGTTTAATGCTCCGACACACACTTTGTTTGAAGCAAATTAACGGCCTTTGAGTTGATACGGAAAACATTTACCTGCAGTGAACCACCATTGGTCCAGCGTCTGGAGGGTTACAGGCCCTGACTCTGCGAAGAAAGGCCAACGTTGAAGTGGGATAATCAGGCACTCCATGGTCAGGCCATTCCATGAACTGGAACTGTCTGACGTCTCTCTTCTCACTTGAGCAATTCTGTTCAAGCACACACACGTACAAGCACACACACACACAAACACAGGTTTACTATACATCACAAATGCAGCCCTCCAAACCCTAAACAGAACCCTATTCCAACAGTCCTTCATGAATTACTACACTTGTATAGTTTTGAACCATGGGCCACCAGTTGCTGACCATTGTTGTAGGGTATCTGAGGGTATATAACAGGACGTGTTCTATTCCATCCGCAAAATACCTTTTAAGGCATGCATGCCAACATTAAATTTGACACTGTACTTCCATAGGGCCTCAACAATACACATGAAAAGTGTATCAAAAGTTGATAGGATGAAGGGTTCACGAAATGTCTCATCTCATCTCATTTTCATCCGCTTATCCGGGGTCGGGTCGCGGGGGGAGCAGCTCAAGCAGGGGGCCCCAGACTTTTTCCCGGGCCACATTGACCAACTCTGACGGGGGGATCCCGGGGCGTTCCCAGGCCAGTGTTGAGATATAATCTCTCCACCTAGTCCTGGGTCTTCCCCGAGGTCTCCTCCCCACTGGACGTGCCTGAAACACCTCCCAAGGAAGGCGCCCAGTGGGCATCCTTACCAGATGCCCGAACCACCTCAGCTGACTCCTTTCTAAGTAAAGGAGCAGCGGCTCTAATCCGAGTTCCTCACGGATGGCTGAGCTTCTCACCCTATTCCTAAGGGAGACGCCAGCCACCCTTCTGAGAAAACTCATCTCGGCCGCTTGTACCCGTGATCTCGTCCTTTCGGTCATCACCCAGCCCTCATGACCATAGGTGAGGATAGGAACGAAGATCGACTGGTAGATCGAGAGCTTTGCCTTGCGGCTCAGCTCTCTTTTCGTTACAACGGTGCGGTAAAGCGAACGCAATACCGCCCCCGCTGCTCCGATTCTCCGGCCAATCTCACGCTCCATAGTACCCTCACTCGCGAACAAGACCCCAAGGTACTTGAACTCCTTCACTTGGGCTAAGGACTCATTTCCTACCCGGAGTAAGCAATCCATCGGTTTCCTGCTAAGAGTCATGGCCTCAGATTTAGCGGTGCTGATCCTCATCCCAGCCTCTTCACACTCGGCCGCCAGCCGATCCAGTGAGTGCTGAAGGTCACAGGCCGATGATCCAATGAGGACCACGTCAACTGCAAAAAGCAGTGACGAGATCCTCAGACCACTGAACTGCAACCCCTCCCCACCACGACTACGCCTCGATATCCTGTCCATGTATATCACAAACAGGATTGGTGACAAGGCGCAGCCCTGGCGGAGACCAGCATCCACTGAGAACGAAACTGACTGGCTGCCGAGGATGCGAACACAGCTCTCGCTTTGGGAGTACAGGGATTGGATGGCCCTGAGGATAGACCCCCTTACCCCATACTCCCGCAGCACCTCCCACAGTTTATCCCGGGGGACCCGGTCATACGCCTTCTCCAGATCCACAAAACACATGTAGACCGGATGGGCATACTCCCAGGCCCCCTCCAGGATCCTTGCGAGAGTGAAGAGCTGGTCCGTAGTTCCACGTCCGGGGTGAAAACCGCATTGTTCCTCTTCAATCTGAGGTTCGACGATTCACGAAATGTGCGAGCCACAAACACACAAAAAGACAGAGATTTCTGGTATTAGTAGAGAGAAGATAGATGTACCAAGGTGCTTTAGTGCTCTCTCAGATCTCTGTCCTTCCTTTGCTGAACAGAACAAAGTTCTCACCTTATAGAGGGCAAATGTGCGTACACTGTAGGTAGCAAGCTCCACAGTCTCCAACATGGTCACCCGAATCATCCCAAATGTCTCTGTGCCTCGACTGGGCCAATACTGGTCACACTTCACCTACACACAGACACATAAAGAATAGTGTTACTGTTGAAATTAGAAAAGGAGTGGCTAGAAACCTTTTCATTTTCATTCTTCGGCCAGCTTGCAACAGGTTGGTAATGCTGATCAGATCGTATGACCATTGATCCGTCATTACAACCATCTAACATGATTTCGTCTGTAGCAGATTGGAGAAAATCCAAAAAGGATAGAATGGCCCTTTAGGCCTCAACAGGAAAGGGAGGGGCAAGGAAGATAATAAAGGTGTAAGGAAAAAGAGAGGGAAAACTCAAACAAAGGAGTATGGAGTGTAAACAGGTGAAGGAGCATGACTGTAGGAAGGAGAAAAAAAACAGCTAAACAAGTTAAAGAAAGTGGACCAAGAACTGGATGGAGGATGGCACCAACGTCCTGGACTCTGAGGAGCAGAAGCTAATACCTGGAGCCGGAAGTGGATTTTAAACCCATCTAACCTGCTCGGATCAGAACGCGATTCCCTCAGTCCTGGATGGAACCAACCAGATAAGTCCACTCTTGACACTCTACTGGCTTCACCGAGCTATCTTAGCTCTGGAAAATCCCCCCCTCGTCTTCCCTCTACCTGGAGATAAAGGCCCTCCAAAACAAAGAACAAACATTTCCCTTACTGCACCTTTTCATTGGACCCCAACTCCCCTCTCCAACAAAACCCCACACACACACACCAACTAACACTTGAACTTGAACTCTTAATGAAAGTTTCTTCCACATGTTTACTGAAGGGATGGTTAATTGTTCTTATTTTGAAAAGAATTAGATTTTATGGAGGACTGAATATTTGGGTTGAAAAGAGTTATTTTTCTGTTTATCTATCTATCGTACGTATTTGATTTGATGTTAACCTGAGTAAATAATATAATTGAAGATATACTGATTAACCTAATTTATGGATGTGATTTATTTTCCTTTGATGTTTTGTGTAGCTAGGTAAATGAGCTATCCGGGTCACCTCTCGTACCGGGATATATTATAAATGTTGACAGGTGAAGATTCCTGTCTGGAGCCCAAATCTTATATTTTTTCAATTTAGAAAACCTACGCTACACGTCCAGGGTAAAATCTAGACTTTACTCACAATTACATATTTGGATGTGGATCTCCCCAGAGAAATTATTTCTAAATAACTGTGGTGACCCCCCCTCACCATCCCCATAAAGTCCCCATAAATTGCACACATTAGGTTCTCTTTTACTTCAAAATAATATATATATATATTATATATATTATATATATATATATATATATATATATATATATATCTATATATGGGTAATATATATATTACCCATATATATATATATATATATATATATATATATATATATATATGTTTGTTCATTTCTCTTGGAAAATGTTGCATCAAGTGTTCTTTCCTTTACCCTGATGGTGACCTGACAGGCATACAGCCATATGGGATGTCTTATTTTAAATCGTCTTTTATCAAAAACAAAATCAATTTGTAAATTTCTGTCATGAGAATATGTATCTAACTCGTCCACAATCTGTTCTTTGTTTGCACAAAACGGCAGCTAATGATGAGGTAAATTTGAAGTGATGATGGGGCTTCCCAGTAGGATGCATCACTTGTTGTTTAGTTTCATTTTTGAATGTAAGGGTTCCATGAGTTGGTGGTATGGTCACAGTCAGTCAGGAAAGACAGTGGTCAGAAAGTAAAATCATAGATATTTATGAACAACTTATAACCACATCATTCATTTATGGTGTCTCCCACTCGTTCCCCCATTAACTAATGATAACCAAATAATGATATGCTGTTTGACGGGGGGAAAAAATAGAGACGAGCAAGTCACTGCGCAACAGTGTCCGCATGGTCCAAGTGACCGTGCGTCAGTGTTTCGTCCCCGTCGTGACTGCTACATGTTGCTTAAATATATGAAAGCTGTTTATTTGAATACATTTTAAACCATATGACCTGTTTTGTCTCCTTTATATAAAAGTATGATTTTGAGTGTAAAATTATCCTTTTTCGCCTGGTTGGTTACCATGGTTACAAAAGGCCATTTGGAATCTCCAAAGGACCTTTTGTGGAAAACGCCTAGACATGCACTTCGGAAATATCTGTCAAATATTCATTTTCTGTTAGCCTGGATGCCAGACGAACTTAGCCCCGCCCACAACATTTGAGGTCGGGAAGTTCGGTCTGGAGTCGCTCCGTTGGGGAGAAATTATGCCCGGTTTGAAAGCATCCGGACCAATCAGATTGTCAGTGCGGGCTTTATACGATGATGGACAGATGATCAACGGTAACGTAATCAACCACGTCATCAAAGTGCCCTTGGGTTGAATTCGTTTTCAACAAACATGCCTGCCGCTGGAGAGCTGAGATGTGTAGATGCTGCCATTGAGTCTGTTTCAGAAGACACGACAGCGCATTCATTTTGAAAGAGGAACAGAGAACGTTGAGGCGACGCCAAAGCACCTTGCTAATCCCTATCGCGCCAGCGCTTGGCTGTTCACACCGGACTCTGAAGCGACGCTGAACCCGCCGGGCAGCGCTAATAATATCACCCGTTGATCCAGTAGATTTAAACCATATACTTACTTGTTGCTCCAACATTAAGCAACAGCGTCCCAACATTTGTCTTTCTTGGTGTTGTCTTTATACAAGGATCATACAACTCACTGTACTTCTCCACTTCAATTATTAATTTAATGTCATCCATGTTGAAGAACTTCGCTGTTTGCTCCGTTAAATGTCTGGTGTCGAGGGTAAATTACGTATTCTCCACTCAAGCTTATGTGGAGAATACGTAGCCCCCTCTCTCTCTATTTTTATCTGTATCACTGCTTGTGTGGCTGTAGTGGATGGGCAGAGGGGGACATTTAATAATGTCATTGGTCAAATTAAAACTCCAGGACAACAGAAGGGGACTTCAAAGTATGGGATGCATATTTGATCATTTATATCATATAAGATATGTCATCAATATAGTTTAAAATCGTTTTTCAGTGTGTTTCCTGGTGCGATACACTCGCGTCAAGCACAAAAAATAGACTCGACGCCGAAACGATCGCTGCACAGCGCGAGGCAGCCTTGGCTCAGCGCGGTGCTTCAACCTCCGGTGTGACCCGCACAAAGTTTTAACATGGGAGTGGATGGGAGTCAGCTGTTATTTAAGGCTTGGCGCTGCGCTGAAGCTTCGCTTCGGCATCACTTCAGCGTCCTGTGTGAACCCGGCGTTAGTAAATAACTCACAATGCATTGCTTAACATACGTCACATACTACGTTGCTCTGATTGGTTGTAGGTCTATCCAATTGAGCGAAGAGGAATTTTATTTCCTGGTCAGTTGAAACACGTCCCATAATCACAGCCCAATGGAGCGTTCTCAGACTCACATTCTGACCAGAATTGTGAGTCTGACAACGTCAGGCTAATTTTCTGTGGTATTGTTATCAAATTTGAACTTGGGCTAGTCAAGACTTCATGCTAGGGTCCCATTGTGTCTTCTAGCTCATAAGTCCCAGCTAGAGTCATCTGCAGGCATCTGTTTATTAAAAATATTCAGGCGAATATAAAAACCTTCTACTTCACTGTGTGCCACCTGCTATTACTCAATGGGGGGGAAAGTTCAGAATGTTACCTTTCAAAAGAGACCAAGATCATGCATGTGCTTCAAATGGTTCAAGAACAGCTTTCAATTTAATTTGGACACTCCTCAGAAGCTGCATTCAGCTGTGTATTTGAATCATTGTAAATGACAAAGGCCTCAGAAAGGAAAAGTTTAACCCTCACAGTGCTGTGTGTTTTAGTCTGAATAAACTGTAAAGGGGACATATTATGAAAATTCCAGTTTTGTAGTGCTTCTACACATTAGTTTGGGTATCTGGCATGTCTACCGTCCCAAAAACTCTGGAAAAAAAATCACTCCCGCGATTTGTTGTGGTTCCTCTATTTCAGAAACTATGTGCTGAAGTGTGTCCAATGGAATTTCCACCGAAATAGACGTCATAGTCGAAAAATGCCCATTTAGTACATTCCCCCATAGCTCTATGCACTCCCCCAATACCACTCAACCCACCCCTAGATGGACCCTCCCACTTTATAGAAGCTTGGTCCACCGGTGTCCGCCATTTCATTCTTGCAAGCCTTGGAAACACTTGGATTAGCTAACTAGCAGCATGAATCTGTGGTCGGCTGCAAACATGTCTTCATGTGACTCCAGCTTCAGAAGACACAAGATTGAGATGGATTGAGTTCATATATGATGGCAACGTTCCTGCCACCACTTTGAATCGGACTGTTTTATCAACCTGGGCCAATATAACGCTGGATTCTCTAAAAGGTTGTTATTGAAAGAGGGGTCGTGCCATTTCTCCATCGCAATACTGAAGACGAGGGAAATGTAAGTATTTTTTTTAAATAATTCTGGTATTTGCTTATTTTAGACATTTTGTGTGGAGGCTAGTGCCGTTAGCATGTTGTGCCGTGTGTGAGGGGGTGGGGGGCTAGTATGTAGTGGTGGGGGGTAGGGGGAGACTTTACAGGAGTTTTCATGTTCGACTGTTAATAACGTTATTGAACAATTACTCAAGGACAGCTGGCGAGTCTTAGCGAGAAGACGGCGTCGGAGTCCACGTGAACGGTGTTCGCACGGCAGGTTCATGAGTGTTGTGCTCTCCAAGCGCTTTCCCCCACTCCGCTGGTGTGTGCCTAGTAGCTGCTGTAGCTGGAAGTTAGCTACGGCCGCCGGCCGCCCGTAGCTGCCGCGGCCGCCGGCCGTCCGTAGCTGCGCCGGCCGTCAGTAGCTGCTAAGGTTGCTACTGGCGCTGTAGCTAACTTCCAGCCCAGTGCTGCCGTGGGAAAAAATCGGCGGCACAGTACACCAGGGAGGACACGCGAGCAGACGGAGGGTAAGAGCGTGGAGAGCACAACACTCACGAACCTAACTTCCAGTTACAGCTGCTGCTACGGCCGCTTGTTCAAGATACCGGAGGATGTTGTTGTCATAATGTGCGGGACTAGAACGATCAGTCATTACCAGCCCTAGTTGGGGGAAATGTGTCCTTGTATCCTTGTATGCATGACAGTAGTACAAAGATGAATAACATTGCTGTTTTTGGTGTTAAGGCAAGCACATCTGTTCACAGTGCTAGGCTACATCACGTAGCATGCCAGACGGACCCACCAAAGATGCGCACACATGGAACGCAGCTTTCTATGAAAACACTGCGACCTCACTACAAAAGTACAGGTTGGTTTACACTCAGTTACTTCGGCATGTCATTGATTGTGTCTCCGTGTTAAAGTTGTAACAGCATCTCATTTGTTGTGACTCCATGGATACTGTGTCTGTTTTATCATAGGCACACAGAAAACTGTGCTGCACTGATGTCGGTGTTGGGACCTCAGCTGTAAGAGGCCTCGCTTGGAGGAGGGAGAGGACAACCCATGTTGTTTCAAGTATGGACTTCGGAGAGCCACAGGATGCTACCTATGATCCTGATGACTCTATCACAGTCTTCACTGAGTCAGCAGATGTGACGTGAGTGACTCAATATTTAATCTAAACATTTCAATAATCAGATAGATTACCATCCTACACTTTTTTAGCTGTTGCAGCCTTTTGGTGAAATATTTGTCGTTCTAATAGAATGGAATCTTCCAACCCTGTTCATAAGACACCCACATATATTGTCTATGAAAACTGCCTCCTGCAGCTGTTTGAGGTTTGTCCTGTGTTTCGGCGGGGGACAGATGTAATATATAAGAAGGGCGAGTGCACAGCAAAGCCGGTGAAAGCAGATGCAACCTTCCGTGATTCTCACAGTGTACAAACAGTATGTGAAACATAAATAACATATAGATTAACTGCTGTCTTTAAATTGTCTTCACGATTTAAAAACCATTTATTTATCGTCTTCACGATAAATAGAATAAAATAACGTGGATAACCTGTTGGACCTCATCTTTCACAAGGTTTTTCAGGACCCGGCCCCATATGTGAATGAGGTGCTGAAGATCTCAAAACCTGAGGACCTCTCTGCTAAGTATGAGAAACCTGACAAGCAGGAAGTTATAGCCAGCTATGTGTCGAGTTTCAATCAAGGGCAGGTCTGAACCCTGTATAATTTCCCTGAGCCTCAGGGAACACTCTGCGTATCTGGAGCACCGAGCAGGAGGGCAGGACCACCCTGGTTCTCCGGCCCAGAGGGCCTCAACACCAGCTCACAAAGCTTCTGTACGCCAAATCCCTGTAACGGCTGAGCAAAGTTCACATTGTATTTAGAGAATAAAAGGTGACACACAAATATAAAGTGTTCCTTTGTTTACAGTATAGCTACTGATGGCACGAATTGTATTTTTGAAATCAATGTTTTCATTATACTTGGTATTTTTTGTGTTTATTACCTCCGTCCCAGCCAGTACATTTAATAACTATTTTTTTAAAAGCTCTGTGGCATTCTTTCTAGCAATCTTTCTGACAATAAAAGTTTATAGAAACAGTTGTGTGCTTTTAATGTTTGATATGTAACATGTCAACAATTGACACATGTAAGATGAGCAGTTAGCAAAGTAATACAGAGGGAAGAGTAATTTATGTATTTTATTCCTCAGTCATATTTGTATTGCAGAAATGACTTATATCTCATGCATAAAAAAAACAAAACTTACTGCTCTATTCCTCTTAGACATAAAGGCCCATAATCTGCCCTATAGATGTTGAATGCATTCTGTAGTGAGAACACATTCAAACACAGGCTAATTAATGGAGGTAAAAACCGTTATGTCCTACACCTCCATGAGAGGGGGGAGGGGTGAGAAGGGGGAGGGATGAGAGGGGTGAAAGGGGGTGGGGTAAGATGGGGGCGGGCTGAGAGGGGGGTGGGGCCCTCAAAACAGGTCGATCAGAGGAGGTCTGTTTTAGACAGAGTAAAAAGGTGCTGTTTTAAATGATCCTTGTAGTATTTTTACCAAAAAATGTTACAAACATTTCATTAAGACCCCAAGGAACCATATCAAATGTGCAGAAATGGGCATAATATGTCCCCTTTATGTGGGCATGTGTTGTGTTCTCTGGTCATTTAAGTGTTCTCAACATAAAATTGTTTTTTTATGTGATTGAATATAATTTGCAGAGTCCATTATGGGCCTTCCCTTATTATTTGGGTAACAGTTGTGGCTGTGAATATGTTGCGGGAGGGGAACCTCCCCCAGTTTCACTCTTTCAGATTTCTTTATGTGGCTGTGAACACATCAAAACACTTTTATACCACATCTGTACACCTTATTACAGCTTTTGTTCTCTCGGACATCACTTTTAAAAACATTTAATATATGCTGGAACAGAAACACACAGACCAAAGTGACACAATAAAACTCACAAAACATTAAACACATGCAACAGACAACCTGCGTTAGTCAACCAAGACTTCCTTTGTTAACCTCAAATTAAATCAGGTTAGGAGAAATTCCTTTCATAGAACAGTGCTCTGGTAAGCCGGCCACTGGTACAATTCTATAGGTTGTATATCCAAGGACCAAGCTGTATTGTTCCTGTATATTTGGTACTCAAGGACACAACGATGTTGTGCAATAGTAGGAGTAGAATTGACGTTGGCTAATTATTAATAATCATGAAATATGATTATTAACATAACAATTATTTCTTAAAAATAATCAAAAATGATAAAGCTATTAATTAAGAATAGTAACACATTTAATTAGAAATGATACGGTTATCCATTAATAATAGTTAAAATAATTAATGAAAACAATAAAATTATCAATTAAGAATAATACAAATCTGTAATCATTGCTTATTGTCGCGGGGCACCACCCTGGTTACAGGGACCAACAATTCAATCTTTAAATATCAGTCTCAATGATATAGGTTATATTAATAATCTCAATATTTAGTATTAATGATTATATAATAAACAATGAAGGGTTTTAAGTTCGAACACAGGCTATAGTAATCCAGCTGTATACACATACATATGCACAAATAATCACAGCAATACAAATACTTTAATTACAAAAGTATTCATTAAAAAGGGGAAATAAAGTTAATGTTATTTCAATGATTCTTCATTTAACAAACTCCAATATTTCAAAGATGGTAACAACAGCAGCAGCACTTATCACAATTGTCACACATGTAATACGGAGTATCTATGTGTGTGTGTGTGGTCGTGTGTGTCTGCCTGTCTGTGTGTGTGTGTGTGTGGAAGAAAGAGAAAGGGGAGTGGCTATGGCGTAATGACGTGGTGACGTCCTCTGGCCGAATTCAAGGTGATGTTACATTCACGTACTTCCAAGATGGAGGTTACCTTAGTGAAGCCACGTTGCGAAAAGCAAAATGGCTACTGGTCACTGACCTTAACAAAGGGGATCTTTAAGACAAAGAGATTTCTTATCTCGTGGTTTTGGCGCCGAATGGCGTCGAGATGTATAAATGCTCGTTAAATCTAGATTTCTCCATGTAACATGAAAGGTATAAATGTAGGTCGGGACGTGTGTAAAAACAGGTTTAGGAGGAGAGAGAGAGAGAGAGAGAGAGAGAGAGAGAGAGAGAGAGAGAGAGAGAGCGAGAGAGAGAGAGAGAGAGAGAGAGAGAGAGAGAGAGAGAGAGAGAGAGAGAGAGAGATTAGGAAACATCGTCAGAGACAACTACTAGCAAAGCAGGCAGTCCAGTTACGTGAGATTTATCTTTTAACAGATGTAAATCTCCGCACAATATCTCTGACGGTAACACGCAAAAAGGAAGCGCCGGCTCTGTACCGCGCTCTTCTCAAAAACACAGTAAACAAAGGAACCGGATGTGTCGTCTCGGCCCGCTGTGTAGCACGGCTAAAAACAGATCAGCGATCTACAAACAAACATACAATCAAACAAATGACACGCTAAGTATTTAAACTAGTCTCTGCCCAGACAATAAAGCCTCTTACTGTGACCTCCGCGGTGTTGCTTGCGCGTGGGGCGCGGATTTCCCGGAAGTCCAGTGAATCTGTCGTTAAACTTCAGGATGCGTGCGAACGGGCGGATTCCTGGAAAACAAATCAGTGTCCTGGCCTCTTAAGCGGTGCTCCGGTGGGTCTTGTGGTTACAACGGAGGTCAGCGCTGGGCCGAAAAGAGCGAAGTCTCTTGCTCTTGGAACGAAGTTCGGCTTCGTCTCTTCTGCAGGGATGAGCAGC
This sequence comes from Platichthys flesus, assembly GCF_949316205.1. Classification (NCBI taxonomy): domain Eukaryota; kingdom Metazoa; phylum Chordata; class Actinopteri; order Pleuronectiformes; family Pleuronectidae; genus Platichthys; species Platichthys flesus. The sequence continues at coordinate 26,564,768 of NC_084953.1, forward strand.
GGTTGACGCAGCTGTGGATTTGGAAAGAAAGTCTCCGAGCTCGGCCAGCGAGCGAGTGAGTTCCTGTGCACGGCCTTTTCAAGTTAAAAACAAAAATAGTCTCTATCAAAGTAAGATCAGACTTAAGATAAAAGAAAATGAAAGAAATGAAAGAAAATAACTCTTGTTGCCCCCTTTAGCAACTAAATCATCTGGAAAGACCCGTAGGGGTCTGTTGACGTCTTCAAAGCAGGGAAAATGGCAGCGATTATTGATGTCTCAGTGGTTTTATTCTACCTGAGAGGTTCTGCCTCCTTGAGGTGCTGGTCATAGGATGATGCTGGCTTTAAGCCAATTGAGTGTCAGAGTTGGACCTCAGTGGGCGGGGCTTGGAACTCAGCGGGGGTCCTGAAGGCGCTTCAGGACATTTTCCAACCACCAGGGGGAGATTCTCAGGCCTGCTGGAGAATGTTTTCCCTCCAAAAGTTTTACAACCCTTTGTCCTCACCGTCGGCTCCAGTGTCTGGTGTTCAGCCTCTGGACTGTGGCCCAACAACGATCAGGATGTAACTCGACAACTTTATTGTGACTCTTCTTCACGTGTAACATCACATCATATAAACAGTGCGCCACACCTGGCCCTAGCCGGCCACTACATCTCCCCCTTTTAGATGAACGTTTAACTTCTTTGTCAGAACCTCAAGATGATAAAGTGCATTCAACAATATAGCTACTTTAGTTTCCTAACGTATCTTATAATCTCAGGAATTTACTCAAATCCTTATTAAAACTTATAAGTCTGAACTGAGAAACTAACAGAAGATAATATACTTTACTGTGCTATTGTATGGGATTACTCACTAGATGCATCAACTCAGAACACAGCTTTTCAACTAGACATTTCACTCTTCCAACAGAACATTATGACTTTTCATTTGTTTTAACATCTTTTCATGTTATTCTTTTCTGTCCTTCGTAATGTGTGTGTAATGTTCAAAGGTCCAGTCTTTCTGGAGCACTAGAAAGTCTCCCTGATCTAGTCATTGACATGTCACCTGATGTTGAGGGCACTGGTACTTCCCTGAGGTGTGCACGGTTGCGTCCCAGCCATCCTCCGTCCAGTGTCTCTACCTCATATGAACGTGGTGTCGGTGCAGGGCCCACGACTCTCCCTCTTGTGCGTGTGGCTCCGATCCACACCTGCTGTCCAGACTGAAGAGGTGGCAGGGTTTGAGTGCGGTGTCTCTGGTTGAAGGTTTGTTGCTGTCGCAGTTTCAACGCAGTGTCCTTTCCTCTGAATTCTTTGAGATCAGGCCACTGTGGTTGTAGCTGTAGCGGTGACACCGGGACTGGTGTTCTGATTCTCCTCCCCATCAGTAGTTGTGCTGGGGAGGTCCTGTGTGCCAATGGAGTAGACCTGTAGGCCAGCAGAGCTTTGTGGAAATCTCCCTCTTTCTCTAAGAGAGATTTAACAGATCTGACGGCCCGTTCAGCCTCCCCATTGCTGCGGGGATAACGGGGGCTGCTTGTCACATGTGTAAAGTCATAATCTCTTGCAAACTGAGAGAATTCATGACAGGAAAACTGGGGACCGTTGTCCGTGACAAGCACTTCTGGGCATCCATACCTAGCAGACACAGCTTTAAATCTTGCAATGGTCTGTTTAGCTGTTGTACCTCCAGGTAGGGTGCAAACCTCAACATAGCGAGAGAAGTAGTCTATCATGACTAAATAGTTCCCATTCTGCCATTGGAAAAGATCTGCTGCCACCCTCTGCCATGGTCTGTTCGGGAGGTCGGTTGTGAGCAGCGGCTCGACAGGTGATTGAGCTTCACGTGCACAAATCTCGCATCTCTCGACCATCTGCTTTACAACAGACGTGATGCCTGGCCACCAGACAGATTCTCTAGCCCTAGCTAGGCATTTGTTGATACCCTAATGTCCCTGGTGAAGTCTCTGTAGGATGGCAGGTCTCATGTGTTCAGGGATTAGGAGTCTCTCACCTTTAATGAGCAGTCCTCCTCCTTCATGCAGGACTGACCTTTCAGGCCAGTAGGGCAACAGCAACTCGTGTACATCTCGTCTGTGTTCCGGCCAGCCGTTCGCAATGTATCGACTGAGACGTCTGCAGATGTTGTCAGAGGTTTGTGCGCTCTTAATTTGTTCCAGCTTTGTCGGTGTGGCTGGCAGGCTTTCTACTACACTGTCGAAGTAAGCTTTGCATTCCTTTTCCAGGACTTGCTCATCCTCTGTGGCTGTGGCTGGAAGAGGTGCTCTGGACAGAGCATCAGCTGTTATCAGGTTTTTACCTGGGACATGGATAATGTTGAAATTGAATCTGAGCAGCCTTAATCTGAATCTGATAATCCTCGGCGGAAGGTCATCCAGTGCTCTGGACTTCAGGAGTGTTATGAGTGGCTTGTGATCTGTTCTTATGGTAAAATCTAGGCCGCTCAAGTATCTGCGCAGGCGCTCACATGCCCAGGTCGTAGCTAAAGCCTCCTTTTCTATTTGAGCATATCTCGACTCGGCTTTGGTCAAACTTCTTGAAATGAAGACGACAGGTCTCCACTCACCACCTAGCTGTTTTTGTGTTAAGACACCTCCTAGTCCATACGAAGAGGCATCGGCTGACACCATGGTTTCATGGTTTGGGCTGTATTGGGCTAACACAGTCTCTGACGCTAATTCTTTCTTAGTGTCCAGGAACGCTTTCTGTTGTGGTGCTCCCCATGTCCAGCAGTTCTCTGTCTTCAACAGGTCGCGGATGGGCTTTGTCAAATCAGGCAGGCGTGGTGAAAATGTTCCTACAAAGTTCACCATGCCCATGAAACGGCGAACATCTGCCACATCCTTCGGCTCAGGCATGTCACGGATCGCCTTTATTTTATCCGGGTCTGCTCTGATGCCCTGGGAGTTTATGACATGGCCCAGGAAACGGACTTCTGTCAGTGCAAACTGGCATTTTTCATTCAGAGTGAGCCCAGACTCTCTGAATTTCTGTAGCACCCTGTGCAGCCTATCGTCCTGTTCTGCCCGGTCCTTTCCTGTGATGAGGACATCATCAGCATGACACAGCACCCCGTCAATGCCATCAATCAGCTGGGAAATCCTCTTTTGAAAGTGCTCAGGGGCCGATGATATACCAAAGGGTAACCTCTTGAAGTAGTATCGGCCCTCTGGTGTGATGAACGTGGTCAACAGCATTGAGTCTTGATGGAGTGGTACTTGCCAAAAGCCTGATGTCGCGTCAAGCTTTGTGAAGACTCTGGCACCTTCCAGATGACACATGACATGTCTATTGGAAATATTAATGTGATTCAAAAAAAAAACTTAATGTTAAAAATAGGGTTGATATGGCACACTAATTAACAACACATTTTCACATTGGTGCTTGTTGTCAAATAGGTTGCCAACCCCTGGTCTATGGTTTATTTCTTGTTTGCTGTTGAGCAGGTTGTGGCCTACTTTTTGGTCAGTACAGATAAACAATGAGCTGAAACTCACTCTTAAGTTCTGTTGGTTCATCATCATCAATATTCCCTTTCACACCCTCACAGTTTTCACAATGTCATCTTAAACTTTGTTATTGTAATATATTAAGGTTAGAAAGACATGCAATGTATATTAATGCAATGCAAAAAGGACAACATTTGAGTTTTCAGAGGTTTAGTGATATTAAAACCACTGAGTCATTGAACAAAATGCTAGAATCAACATGTGCCCTGTGGTAGTCATGTCAGCATGTGTTTGTGCTGCCTCTATGCTCAGGGAGGTTTGGACACAGATGATGATAGAAACAACCATTTGGACATCAGTGCTGACTTGAGGGAACTGCTGGCTGCAGGCCACAGGAGCTGGGTAGAACAGATGGCATGATTACGCTTCAGAGACCTGGATGCGGGTGTCTGTGGAGGGGGTGGAGGGATGGAGGCTGTTTGGCGAGGCCTGCAGCAGACTATTAGGCTACATAGCCATCGGTCAAAGTGATGCAAGGAGAGAAAACAAATATGAGAGATTGACGAGAAAAACATCAGTAGTTCTCGTTATGTGCAAAAATGAATCCAAAATGTATTGTTTGTCTTTACAGTTGAGGGCTGGTGAATAACTGGTAAGATGGAAGCCATACCAAAGTGTCTGAAATTTTTAAAAACAGTCGTAGCAGTGTCAGAAGACACTAAACTTAATTTAGTTATGTGATAACTAGAGAATGCACTATATAGGGCATTTTAGAACGCAAGGACTAACAACTTGTTCAGTTCAGTTGGGAAAACTCTAGAGCATATCTGTTGGTATGGTGTGGTTTTTCGCCTATAGTGTAACTCAGCCTGCAGGCTCAGCTCTGTTGACACTAAGAAAAACTCTAGATTTGTGTCAGAGTTAAACTGAATTTGAGACATAAAAGCTGTTATGCACAGGTCCCTCACATCAACAGTGGACAGACAGATTGAGTTTGGTATCAGCAGCAGCTATTATCATGGTCACAGGTCAGCGACATCTAATATGTCCTGCACCTTTGGTTGAACTACAGACTGCTGTTACTTACTGTGGCACAGGCCTGATGGTCTCTGTCACAAATAATGGCCTGCTGCAGTTCTGCCATTTGCTTGTGGAGTTATTGCTCTGCTAATTCGCATCTGCCATGTGACAGCTGTGAAGGCATCATGTCCACCAGCAATTGTGCCAACAATGAGCCTGACCACACCCAATTTTAGTATGAGCACGCCCATTGGTGCACATTGTTGGGGGGAAATGACAACTGCATTGTTCTGAAACTAGAAAAGACAAGTAGGCTCACCCCTGACTTTTCTTCCAGATGGGTCATCATTACAATGGTGCAGGTTCTCTGCTCCCATACCATCCTCCAGAAATCAGACAGTGTCTCTGGCAGCGGACCTTGTGTGGCGATGTAAGCATTCTGCTTCCTGTAGCCATCGATGTAATTGGCATTAACGTAGTCACTACCTGGAACTCCTGAAGTGAGGACCAATTTGAACAGAAAGCAAATGAAAATGGCAGCCAATCAGAAAACAGAGGGTTTTCTATAAATCTTTATCTCTAACTACTAGGTTTAAAATAAAGGTCTGCTGCTCTCGGTATAAAGAAACGTTTGGGATGTCCCATGCTGTGCGATGTCTCTCACCGTCCACAGGTGTGAGGATGACCCTGGAGTGGTCATAAGCGATCACATTTGCATAACGATTCTTTGGCTTGTTGACCTCCAGGTTCGAGTGCTCCCAGGTGAACTGCTGTCCTGGATCAACAGACTGACACACAGGGGTGGGGAAAGAGGCAGACACACACACAGAGGGAGAGAAAGCAGGTAACCATTTATTAACCAAGCAAATGTGCCATCCTCCGCCTATCCCCTGGTCTGACAATATGAAAAGTCCATGAGGATCTGTAAGTACTCTGGATATGCACTCCTACTTTCCATTTCAGGGCTTGATATTACAGAACAGATGAGGTAATGGAAGGACAGTAATGCGGTACACTTTGGGACATAGATGACTTTTACTTCGTCCAATACGTACAAATTGCATTTCCATCAGCTGCAACCATGTGTGCAGACACTGGGCCTTTTGGAATGTGTGAGAAGCTGCATGTGTTGGGGATAGCCGGGTGTAGTCATGATGCTTTTTTGGTCCGTTATCTAAAATAATCATTTAAATATTCTTTTGAAACTCAATTATTATTGTTGATATTATATGAATCTCTTGCTAGAACAAAGTTTATATAGACAACAGAGTTCAAAACCACAAAAATTTACAATTTTCCTTTCGATTTCTAGACAAAGACACATCATCAAAGTTCAGTCATTGGTTGAGCAGTGAGGAGCCAATGCCTGTGATGGCAGTGATGGTGAGCTCTGATATGAGCTGCTCTGCATTGTTTACTGGGTGTGAACGCAGGCACAGGTTTAGCTAAGGATTGTTATTCATGCATTTAATGCTCCTGCTACTTATCTTACATCATTTGAAAACAAACACTCACAGGCAAAATAAGGCAGTGACAAAGAATCTCATATCCTGCTGCCTTTCCCCCTGACTGGGTGGATGGCTACTCAGCCTCCCCACAACTCCAAAAACTGATAATAATGACAATGGAGAAAGAGGTTGAATGCACAATTTATTCAAAATCTTGATAGGTAAGGCTTCCACCACGCTGCACCAGCAAACCAGTCACATAACTGCTGACACATCAATCAGCCATTCTGCCTGTCAATTGAATCACTTTCACTGAGTTTCAACCCTACAACACTGCTCAGGAAACAGGCAGGGGAACAGTCAGGCATGAAGCATGTGGATTAGTTTATATCATAGCAAGGCCAGCATTCAGCATCTGATGCCACAGTCACTGAGTAAACCACAATAATGTATCCAATTCTGCTTGGCCATGAATTGCCTGCTCTTAACATTAAACCTGGGTAATATAATTTCAAGACATTTTCGTCAACTTCAGTGAATGTTGTTTAAATATTTGTCCTTTTTCTTTGGTGTGATCTCATCTTTTCTTTGGTGTCATCTCTCACGTTCTATGCCACATGTATCTGCATATTTATCAACTAAGTGCAGTCTCAGATTTGGTGGATTTGGACACATCTTGGGCATCTCATTCACCAGCTCTGGGTTCTATGACTTTGAATAAACAGCAGCAGCCATACAACCACTGTATGGCAATTTTGGCCTGGATCTGGACAAAGGGTCAGACCCAGGATTTCTTTAATAATATCTTTAACATTGTGAGATAGGCTCTTTGGCAGAGTAATGCATTCTATTGGGTGTCATCCCAGTACATAGTTATAAAATGTTTACTTCCAAGATGAGTTGACACAAGAGCTCCTCCTATGTTATTTGTTAAATATGTCCCATTGAGGTTTTAATAAAGAAACTGCTATGATATACTAAGTCTCTTTTAGAAAAAAGAGTATTATGATGTACACCGTAAAACTACTCTTCTGGAAATACATATTAATAATAGCAACAGTGTGGAAAATATTTATTGCAAATGGAACAATGATATTTCAATGGATGTGGCAATAAGCCACCAGGCTCAGATAAAGCAAAAAATAAGATTAACTTGGGCAAACCAGCTTTTATCTATTTAATACTTTGATACAAGATTGACAGAATTATTATCATGCAACAAAGCTAATTGCTATAGAGGCCATATGCATGATGTTTAATGTTTCCTAAACGTGTTGCGCGTGTTGCAATGCAATTCACCGCCAGAACACTAGGCGAAGTAACTTTTTTTTTCGAAAACAAAACACACAAACAAGAGACGTCTTCTTCTTCGTCGAATGTTTATTTACATCGCCACTCCGGCTCCTCATAGTAGTGATGGGAAGTTCGGATCTTTTTACCGTATCGGTTCTTTGAATCTCGTTCAGTAAAATGAACGAATCTCTTTTTGAGTCATTCGTTCGTTTCAACGGGGGGTGCAAACGATCCAAAGACTCGTACCCGGCAGATCAACGAATCGTTCAAGTCCCGACTGTGTTTTCCGATCAATGATTCTGTCATCTGCCCACAGAGTCTTCGGGCGACGTGTCGGCCACACAGAGCGAGCTCATCTCGGGCGGCGGAGGGGGAAATCGCTCCCGAGCCCCCCGGTCACCTACATGCACGTCTGCGAGACGGAGGTGTTCAGCATGGGGGTGTTCCTGCTGGGGACCGGAGCCTCCATACCGCTGCACGTCCACCCGGACATGAACGGGAATCTACGGAGCTCCTGATCCCCACGCTGCCAGCACATCCAGCTGGCCCGCCGCATCCGCGGACACAGAGCTTAAACTGCTGCTGATCCACTGACTATAACAACGCCGCATTCCTACACTTATAAAATGCAATTCAATGTGGAAGTAATCCAAGTATTCAGAATACGTTAATCAGATTAGTTAATGTAACGGAATACGTTACAGATTACATTTTGGGCATGTATTCTGCATTCTGTAACAGAATACGTTTTGAAAGTATCCTTCCCAACACTGGAAATGTTAGACTTGAGAGTAGTAAGACACCTATATTTAAAAAAAATAAAATCTCAAGATGGTAAATTTGCACACAGGTTTTAAAAAGTGCATGCCTTGTGTTTATACTTACAATGACTTTGATTAAATAACGTAAATGCACACCAATTTGTTATTCTTGTTTCTGTAATGAGCAGTTAAATAAAAATGTGGGTAAGAATATTGTACAGTATCTAATATTGTGTTGGTCATATTTAAATCATTCATTACGTTTTTTGGGGGGGAAAGAGAGGATAAAATAAAAGAATCACATATTAAATCTTAATCGCAATTAGATTATTTCCCCAAATCGTTCAGCCCTATTCACAAGTCATAATGACTGGTTTTGTTATTTTCACTTTACATTTACACTTACAGTTTAGTGCAGTGTAGTGATTTCCCGTGATAATTAAATGCCAGTGTGACAATAAATGACAATTTAAAACCATACAAACTCATGTTTTACTGTATATAATAGAGGAGGTTTTCTTAAAAAAAATATGATCTGCCACACAAAAGCTGTCAGTCATGGCTGCTTTTTAACACGCGGAAGGGAATGAGGTAACTGTTTCCTCTTCTGAGCCTATGGAAGTCATGTGGGAAAGGATCCAAAGACTCGTAACCGGCAGATGAACGAATCGTTCACCTCCCGACCGTGTCTTCAGATCAGTGATTCGTTCTTCTGCCAACAGTCTTCGGATCAGTGATTCGTTCATCTGCCGGATACGAGTCTTTGGATCCTTTTTCATGTGACCTGCATCAGCCTATGCAACAGTCCCGATGCGCGGCCACGAGAAAATGAACGAATCACTCTTTGAGAGGACTCGTTACTCCTGAGTCCTTGTAACGATTCGTTCAAAACTAACGAATCGTTCATGAACGACACAACACTAGAATGAATCACTCTTTGAGAGGACTCGTTACTCCCGAGTCCTTGTAAGGATTCGTTCAAAACGAACAAATTGTTCACGACCGACACATCACTACCTCATAGCCTTTTTCTGGCGGAGAAATCGGCCAGTCAGTGACGGGTTATACAAGTGGTCATACTTTCGGATCTCTTCTGCCAAGTGCTCTTCTATTTGGTCCATATTTGTTCTTCTAAATCTTCCGTGATTTCCGCGTATTGTGGGGCATGAAACCGGAAACTAGACTCCGGACGGGACGTAGTCAGCCGACCATTCACAAGCCTTGCGGGCTGCGTGAGGCTCGCGTCGTTTTTCATGTAGTAAAATTGGCGGACGCACGCAAGCCGCCAGAGGGCTCGAAAGGGGCGTGTTGCGTGTCTTGCGTGCATGCGTGCGTCCATGCAACACAAGTATAATTTGGCCTGTAGTCCCAACACAGACTGGCTCAATCATCAGATGCAGCAAGCTGTGAGATCCTCTGGCAGAACCACTTTAAACACAACCCTTATCAGCTATTCATTTCATAGTGAGCCTGTTAGACTCACTATGAACTAATGGCTGGAGAGTGAGTGAGTGAGTGACGAAAGAACCCAGTTATATTTTCTTGCAAGCCTGCAGATCAAAGTTGATTGAGAATCTGATTGCAACTGAGCATCTTACTAATCAACTATTTTCACTGACATTTGTGCTTTATTACTGATAATTTCTGTAATATTCCTAGGCAGTAAAATGTTGCACCGTGATGTGGTTGTATGGCTTCAGCGATACATAGTGACTTGTGACTTGTGGATTACACCAGGCCTGTAGCCTTTGCAGTATTTGAAAAAAATCCTGAAATTGGATGGGTGTGGTCTAAGCATTAACAATTGTTTGGACAGAGGAGCTGAAGGTTTTCCAGTTGATCTCCATTCCGACCTTTTATCCCTGGTTATGAGTTTTTTTGCTGTGACCATAACAATGTATAGATGGCCAAGAGGAATTTACGAGAAATGGAGCAAAAATAGAGCATTGATAGGGGTTCTGTTATGGCTCAGTCGTGGATGGCTGTCACTGGAAATTTAAACTGGTATTTATTGATTTATTAATATTTATTCAGGTAGCTGCTATAAGAAACAGGATGAATGCCATAAACAGAGCATTCCGAAGGACAAAGATCCAAAACACCAAAGGCATTTCCACTGACTAATTCATGTGTTGCTGCTCAATTGCTTTAAAAAAAAAAATAATTGTTGCTTTTAATCACTGTATCTCCAACACAGTCTTTTATTTTGACATAAACCTGCTCTAATTAATGCTGAGACTTGAAAGAAATGCCTTCTACCCTAAGGCAAGCTTATCTGGTACATGGTTTGTATTTATAATGCACTTTCCTAGTCTTGATGATCATTTAAAGTGCTTTACAGTAGAGGCTTGATTTTTCTAACTGCTGAGAGAAAATGTGGTTCAACTCTTGCTCAAGCCCACTTCACTGATAAAGAGCACAGCTGCTAGGACCAAGGTATATCTGCCCATAGTCCCTTTAAGTGTGATTAATAACTTGCTATTTAAAATGTTGTGGTGCCTCATGAAGGAAAATACAAAGCACCTGAGGCTGCACTTAAGCCTTGTTTGATTTTATGATATCAGGATTTGAAAACACAGGGAAGTGCTGGCTATCCATTTACTTTAAGTCCAGTAGTTAGTCAATGGCCTAAAATAATCTTACATTTGCAAAATTTACTTCCACTTAAATACACTACCAAAAAAAAAAAAGTGGTTTTATATTGGTTCGCCATCATCAACTGAAGGTGTCAAACAAATATACTAAATGTCTGAATCTGGTTAAATCTCATTATAATACATTTATCTCTATTTATGGCTTAATTTGAAAAATATATCAAATTGATAAGCTATACAACTACAACTTAACAGAGCTCCTGACTCTCTCAAAGACTACTTCATAGTGTTGGGCAAACTCAGGCTACAGCTATCATGTTTAATGGCACCAACATGTGTTCTTCTTTGGCTGCATTGCAATCTATATTCTTTCATTCATATATTGATATTTGGACTGTAGTGTTCCTCCATCAGATCTTAAAGAAGAAAATAAATCATTTATTTGTATTTATTCAGTGCCTACAGTTTTTTAGATGTCTGGTGTAGTTGCACATATCCACAGTTTAAAATACATAAACATTAAAATAATATACTACTACAGAAGGCTGAATTATTGCCAATGGGGGATTGTGGGTTGTGGCATACAAAATTGTTACAAAGTAGAGGAGAGGGGGGGGATAAACAGATTTATCCTCCGTTTAATGAATTGGTATTGTTGTGCAAACCCATCATGTTTCCAGAAAGATGATTGCATTTCACCAAACTGCTTAAGAAAAACAAAGCAAAGGTAGGAAAGCTTTTTTTTTTTTTTTTTAACCAATGCTGAACTTGGACTCAGCATTTAGGGGTTTTCAACTGGTTTTGTCCGGGGGACCACCATTCAGACTAGAAAGTATACACTGATATGCCTACACACGCGTGCCTACATGTGTGCGTGTGTGTGTGTGTGTGTGAGTGTGTGTGTGTGTGTGTGTGTGTGTGTGTGTGTGTGTGCATGCATGTGGATAGAAGGAAGTTTTAACATTTGGTTTTATTTAAAAACCTCAAACAAATCAAAGTTAATTTTGCGGACCCCCTGTAATGCCGTCCGCGGACCCCTGGTTGAAAACCCCTGGCTGATTGAAGCAAATAAGTGTTTCCAACATTAAACACACAAAATAACAAGAAAAATGTATCACTCAGGGTCACCTGAAATGTGTCGTGAAATTACTGTATACAATAATAGTCATGTATAGTACAGGTGCTTTATCTCGACAAGAAGAAAAACACAATAAATTAATTTATTTATTTTCTTTGCCATTCAAATTGTGTTCTCATAAAAGGAAGCCTAAAATCAATAGAAAGGAGTTCTGGGGCCTCCTTTATAATTGTTGCATATACACAAAATGGGCTCTGAAAGATGCTTACGCCAGTTTACACACAAAAGTTGTTCACCTCTTCACAAACTGTGAATGATTTCTACAAACATTTAGGAGACAGGTGAAACTGGAAACACAGATGCCAGGTGGTGAAAAGACCACTTTTGGATCCTTCATCTTAAACATTAAAACCAGAAGTGCTTTTTGTGCTTTTCCAGCATATATGTTCCATTTGATCCTTCAATTTTAAAACAGCCAGTTTAAGGCATATTATGCACAGGTAATAACAGCGAGTTGCAAAACCATAAATAAATAATTTTGAAATAATCTCCTCACGGTGTATGTAACACAAAGTATCACCTTAATTTTCAAATCGTTTTTGTATATAAAATTACTGCAATGAGCATGACTCAGCTATCAGGCACACAGAGCACACTGAAGACCAATTCAAAATAAATACATTGTGTTCAACTATCAAACTTCCATTTCCAAAGGATGTCACAGGATAGAGGGACAAGATGATCAATTTGTCAAAGTGTGAAGTCTGATCGTTGTTATCATAAATGCTGCGGCGACGCTTGTGCGTAATCCTACATGATGAATTCGCTGGCACTGGTAGAAGAGTACGTTAATAGAAGGATGAGAAGAAAACGAGTGCTCTGAGACCATGAAGATTTCCTGTGCCATGATGATGACTCATCATCTAAACCCCTGATTTAGATTCTCTAGATCTGTGATTTTGGATCAATGTACTGTATTAGGTCCAGTATTAGACAGACTTGATGGAACCAATCATCCCAGTGCAAACACAAATACTCAACACTCAGGAGTTTCTGGTAACTGGTTGTTACTGGCGGGAATTAACTGACAAGTATGAATTGCACTTCTTGGTCTTCTTCTCACTTCATGTGAGAGTAATTTATGTGTGGATGCAGTATAAGGTTGATCCACGTAAATACATTTCCGGCTGGACGTGATTCAAAAAAGTATAACTGCCTTCAGGCGTGTGTCCATGATTTAACATTCATGAATATTTTTGCAGGACATCATTTTAAGCTTTTGTACGAATGGACAATTTCAGAATGAGGGCTAAGCACTGTTTTACCAATGAGGCCCATGTCTTTGATTTAATTTACTGCTAATTTAAATTTATTTTGTATGAATGCTAATTTACACTTGACATCTTCTGTCCGTCCTGGGAGAGGAATCCCTTACATGTGTCTCTATCTGAGGTTTCTACATTCTTTTCATCCTGTTAAAATGTTTTTTCAGTAGTTTTTCCTTACTCTTGTTGAGGTTTAAGGGCAGAGGATGTCACACCTTGTTAAAGCCCTATGAGACCAATTGTGGGTGATAGAGATAATAATGTGGCGAGGCTCACTTTGTGACAACAACCATATTACTAAAACCCAATTTTATATCCGGAAATAATTCCAATGCTAAGAATGATGATCATTTCTCAGACATATAAATATCATAGCAAATACATCTTTCATATCTTTTCCTATTTCATATTGTCACCAAAACCTTTTAATAAAACAAAATACTAAACTAAGAAAACAAAAGGTGTCTATGCTGCATCATGAGAACAGGAAATAATACCTCATATTCCTGAGAGAAGCGCAGTCCGTCGTTGGCCCTGAGTCTCTCTATGTGGTCTGCCAGGTCAGAGACAGGGATGGGAGGATGTTCCCTCATTCCTGTAGTAACAGGTGGAGCAGTAAGTATGGTCCGTCACACACACACACACCCACACATGTCTGCTGGATGTCTGTTTTGTCCTCTGCACTCTCCTGTGGTTTCATTCATGTATTCGCCCTACCATGGATGAAGTGGCTTGAGTTTTTAGATACATCATTCTGGTGGCTCTAAGGAAGCAATGCTGATCAGTTGGTGGTTATCTGACAGTCCCCCCGGCTGTCATATTATGACTATTAGATGAGCGATTGAAGCCTTATATATGAGATTATCCGCTGATACTTTCCTCTAGTATCATCGTCATATCAAAATAACTTGTTTTAATGGCCAAAATCCTGCAACACTAAAAATACTTCTTCTCATGTGTACTCTGGTGGGTGAGGTAAACCTAAACCTAACCTGGGAAACATTTTACTGAGCTAGGACACTTAAAAACTTAATTTTAGGGATACTTAGTTTTGGAAAGATGGATGGATGGACAAAATATCATTACTTGAGCAAAGAATGAAGAGAATAAAAGACCTATTTCATCCGAAGTGACTGAGAAATATCACGTGAACTGGTTTAGGGTGCAGTTTAGAATTAGTTACTCATGTGAAGGGATTCTTTATGATTAGGAGTCATAGTTTGACACTTGGGCAGTAAGACAAAAGTACAACTGAAGCAGTAAGTGGATCTGCCAGTAATAAAACAACAAGATAATTTGGACAACTACCAGTGTGCCAGCAGACGTCTGTATGAATAAACATGAGCTTGTACATACTGGCAACATTTGCTTGTGTGTCAATACCTTGTGTTTGGTAGTTGAGCCTCCTCATCTCCACAGGATCTGTGGAATGGGCAAGCAGTGAGTCTTTGACCCCTGCCATGTGCTCATCCTTTGCTGGAGATGTTCTTTTCCTGAGGCGACGTGGTGAGAGAAGGATGAGCAGCAATTACTTATATTTTAAAACAATATGGAAAAAATCCAAAAAACGTGGAAAATACAATAAAAGACAGCATATGACCATCCATATATGCTGAGCTGCCATATTGAAAAACAAAATCCCCTAATATCTTGTATTGGCAGGTAAAAAGCCTTGCAGCCAAGGTGACCCCTTCTTCAGACGTAATAAAACAAGAGAAAAAAACACAACATGCCTCCATGTCTGCAAGACCTGACATTCATATTCCATTCAAAACAGCGTAATTAACATTGTGTTTTATTTTTTATTTTTTTATTCTTTTTTTTGCAAAACATACATTTCATGATAAAATCAATTAGAAGAGCAGTGTAGCATGCATCATATTTTAATTGCAGGCATAAACACAGTTAATGTGTTAACGTGACAGGTTTTAAAATTACGAGCTCACCTCTGAGCTTTAACAATGCAATGAACACCGACTTGATATCTCTAAGTTCTGGTGGAAATCTCCATCTTCATAACATAAATTACACACACAATAGAAAGCAGGATAATTCATAGTCAGCATTTGAAATGCATTCTACATAATTCCTGTCCCGTGTGCCTTCCCCCCACCCCCACCCCAACCCAGCATCCCATTAACAACAACAATAAATAAATAAATAAACATCTAATGCACTGTGCTATGCTAAAGATATTATGAATAGACCAAGTCTGTTATTATTTAATTATTATTTAATCTCGCTAAGATTCAAATAGAACATGATCTCTTTAAGCCATCTTGTATGAGATGGTGGCACTGGTCTCTTCCAGTTAAGGAGAATAAGGCGCAGAGCTAGCAGAGTGGTAAAGGCGATCACAACGTGCAAGCCAACCGACCCTACTGTGCCTTCAGGCATCACCCCAAAGAGTGCAATGACAGGTTGAGGTTCAATCGTCATGTCATAGATGTCACTAAGCGATGCAAAGATTTTCTCCCAATATGTTTGGAGGCTCGAACATAGCCAAAACATATGTAACCAGTAGGGATGAGCGAGTACAGCATTATCTGTATCTGTATCTGTTAACCATATGAATTATCTGTATCCGTATCCGTACTCAGGGTTAGGGTTAGTCTTGAAACGGGCGGGGCTTTAACCGGTATGTTATTTTAAGCATGCAATTAATATGGGTTGATCAGAAATTGTTATATTTATTGCCGATTAGAAAACTATTACAGGACAGCATCAGCATTGAGCTTCAGATCAATGATTTTAAACAAGTTTTGCAACAATGACTACAACACATCCTGTTGCAATTATGAAGTGAAATGTAATAAGTGTTTTCATACTCCACATAACTTTCTTTTTTAACATTTTTTTATGATTTTTTTATTTTTATTGTTTTTAAATTTATTTCCACACCAGTTGCTCCACATGGCTAGGGTCTAAGTTTGCACGCTGTGGACTGACCACATTTCAAGCTGTGCTAAAAACACGCTCAGACTGGACACTTGTAGGTGGACAACTGAGATGCTGCAGTGCAAAGCGTGTAAGATTGGGCTAGCATTGAAGCTTGCCTGACCAGTATTTCACTGGGTCATCGGTAAGGCTGATGTCCCCATCTGCCAGGTAGGCCTCCACATCACCTGATGGTAAATGTGTCCTCATTGGAATAGCCGATTTATTTTTCTGCAGGAAAGACAAGACTGAAGTGCTGCTGGTGTCAGGTGTCTCTTCTGTGTTTCTTGCAGGTGTAGCCACAGGGTTACAGAGCTCCATCCTGTGGAGTAATGTCCTCTTCAGTGCCTCCACATCAATATTGTCTGGAAAACCGCTGTCTCTATATATGGGGTCAAGGAGAGTGGCAAGCAGAAATGTGGAGTTTGCAAAAATTGGTTGGAAACGCCATTCTAGTTCTTTGCTCAGATTGGCTGTCAGTCTACTTGCTGCTGTGCCTAACCTTTCCCTGGACTCAGCCGCAACATCTTGGCCCAGCCCCACTGTGGCATCCTGATCATCATCACCAGCCATGAACTGATCAGATTCATCCTCAGATTCCTCACCAGCTGTAAGACCTCCCACATGCAGTGACCTGATGATGGAGCACAGGCCATGCAGGAGGGGGATGACCTCAGAGATGGAGGCGCTGTGTTTTGAGAGTGCCCTTGTGACCTCCTCAAAAGGACAAAGAACAGTGAGCATGTCTGATGCTAACCTCCACTCATTTGGATAGATGATTGTTGATGCTCTACCCATGTTAGACTCCTGTGTCATAATCTGCACAGCCCTGCGCTGTTCCAGCAGCCGCTGGAGCATGTAGAAAACGTATAGTTCCACCTTGTTTTTATATCTGTTATGAGCGTGTGCTGGGGGAGGTTCAACTGTGTTTGCAGCTCATGTAGTCTGTTGCTGGCTTTGCTTGAGCGATGAACATGGGCAGATATGATCCTGGCTTTGGAGAGAAGGGATGTCACAACCCTGTCCTTCTCCAGTGCTTTGATCACCACCAAGTGAAGCGTATGGGACATGCAACGGATGTGCCCATATTCAGTCAAAGCTTTCACCATGTTGGCTGCATTATCTGAAACAACAAACCGTATTGTGACAGACTGACCAACAGACTCTTCCACTCTCTCATCTTTTCCTTGGGCAGCACAGAATGTTGTTTGATGTGTGCTCAATGTCCAGCACACCAACATTTAGCAGCCCTGCTTTCCTCTGTACTGAAGCTTCCCCCTACAAGTTCACACCAGTGCCCAGCTAGACAGAGATATGCATGTGCGTTGTGATTGCTGGTCCAGAGATCTGTAGTGAGGTTGATGACACCTCCTTCAGCTGCCTTAAGTGACTGGACCAACTCCCCTCTCATTGCCCCATACAGCTCAGGCACTACAGTTCGACTGAAATAGTGCCTTGATGGGATCTTATACTTGGGCTCTTAAAAGCCAACAAGTGTCTTGAAGCCTCTCCTCTCCACCACAGAGAAAGGTTCAAGATCAGTGCAGATCATTTTACCAATCATCTCTGTAATTTGTTTTGACGGGGGATGGTTTGCTGGGAATGGCTGCTTTGCTGCAAATGAAGTGAGTATTTGTGAAGATGAAGATGAATGTGAGCCCTTAGTAGCACCCAGCTGAACACCAGTGACCTGAGAAGGAAGAGGAAAGGATGAGGAGGTGGCTGATACAGTGGGCTTTCTAATGTGATGGGCATATAGCAGATGGTTATGTAGAGATGTTGTGTTGTAATGTTCTGCATCTCTACCTCTGCTTAACTTGGACTTGCAAAGCTTGCAAATGGCTTTGGAGGGATCATTTTCAGACACAGTGAAAGAGTCCCATACTGCAGAAGTCCTCTTGGTCTTTGGTTGAGGAGGACCTCCATAACCAGATGCAATATTGGTCTCAGTAGGGGAAGGGTGGGTGCTACTGCCACCCTCACTGTCCTGCAAGGTTAAGCAAACACTGACTGGTGGTTCAGTGTCAGCTGAAATACTCTCTGTATCACTCATTATTCTGTATCACTGATCATGAGAGAGAGAGAGGGGGAGTGTGTGTGTGTGTGTAGCTTAATTTGTAATATTTGTTATACCACTACTACCTAGAAAGTGTCAGACACTCGAGAAGTAAAATAAAACTGGTTAGAGACAACTGGAGTTTAAAAAAAAAAAAAAAAACTCCAACGACCGGCAGAGAGAGGGAGAGAGAGAGAGAGAGAGAGAGAGAATAGCCAGACGCTAGAGAGTAGTCAGGCAGAGACCCAACGCGAGTCGCTTTCTACCAGCACCACGTCTGAACGAACCCACGTTTAACAGAACTCTACTGGTTAATAAGTAAGTACAAACTGAAATAAAAACAAACTTCAAGCTGAAGAAACCCTAAACGTTAACGGAAAAGACCCGCGAACCTGAGTGACTGAGAGACAGAGAGCTGTTCTGTGAGTGAGTGAGCAGAGCGGTGTGTGAAGGGAAGGAGCGCTGTGACGCTGTGTGAGGATTTTCATTCAGTCCGAGCACAGATATTGACTCGTATTACTCGTATAATACGCATGCTCGGCAAAAGTGCTTTATCCGTATCCGGCTCATCTCTAGTAACCAGGTTGCAGTGGCTAGCCTACATCGGTCACATGTTGGATCAGTATTAGGGTATATTCTTGCTAATTTCTCTTTGGTGAAATGGAGACAATGAACTTTCTTAAACTGTATTTGACCGTGCCTAGCACAGGGGGAAGAGGAGTGAACCCGGCCAAGGATTGAAGCCCACTGACCATCGGGGGGAGGGGGCTACGTATTCTCCACACAGGCTTGAGTGGAGAATATGTAATTTACCCTTGACACCCGACATTTAACGGAGCAAACAGTGGAAAAGTTCTTCAACATGGATGACATTCAATTAATAATTGAAGTGGAGAAGTACAGTGAGTTGTATGATCCTCGGAACATGTTGTGTAAAGACAACACCAAGAAAGACAAATGTTGGGACGCTGTTGCTTAATGTTGGAGCAACAAGTAAAGGCCAATGTATGCTTCTCCGTTTTGACGGACACGGACAGATAGAGCTTTTCGTGCGGCCCTGATTTTTCTAACTACACGTCGGCATGGCGGAGACCCACGGATAGCCCTTGGCTGTGATTGGTCCGCTAACGCCAGCATTTCGGGACAACATCATTTCCGGACCTCAAACTTCCTGTTTCATTCCCTAAATCACAATAAACCTAAATCACAACTACGACTCTATGATTATTGTGACAAGTGTGTTAAGCCAGCGACGTTGTCTGGCTGACATTGGCTGGTTAGAGCACTTACGGCATGTGTGTACGGTCACATACGGTTATAACGAACTTTGATAATGGGGATAGCGGGCTAGCTACCATGCTAACTGCAGTGGGAACAGAGCAAAAACCCGCTGACTTTAATCCCACGGCTCTCATGACACTGTTTCTCAAACACCGTCAGGTTAGAAGCAAAAACTTGGTAGTATTAGTATCGGGTGTCCCTGCTGACTGTGTGTTGAAGCTGGGGGGGAAGACAGCAGCCTCCGTGTAGCTTCAAGCTGTTACTACTGTTGAATTAGCAATGCAGTTTGGAAAAAGACCGGGGAACCGCTGCGCTAAGACACGATATCATAAGCATTTTGACCCGCTGGGTGTCACTTTATTTCAGCAAAAACTGTCGCGTCATCAACAGCCTTTTTCTGTTAGTTGTCATCGTTCACTGTGCGTGAGGAGCCGGGTGGACGTAAATAAACCAGCGTGGACTTCTTCTACAAACCTCATGAGGTAGGCTTCTCTAAGCTCGACTTCCGTTGCGCCAACTACTGTTCTGGCGGTGAATTGTTTTCAGAAGAAAAAAGGCTCGTAGAACTATAAATCAAATAGTGTCCGTCCGCTCCGTCCGTCCGTCCATCCGCAAAGGACTCGGAGAAGCATACAGAGGCCTTAAGTATATGCTTGAATACTACTGGATCAACGGGTGATATTATTGGCGCTGCCCAGCGGTTCAGCGTCGCTTCAGCGTCCGGTGTGAACAGCCAAGCACAGGCGCGATATGGATTAGCACGGCGCGCCTCCGCGTTCTCTGTTCCTCTTTCAAAATGAATGCGCTTTCTAAAACAGACTCAATGGCAGCATCTACACATCTCAGCTCTCCACCGGCAGGCATGTTTGTGAAAACGAATTCAACCCAAGCGCGCTTTGATGATGCTGTTGATTACGTTACTGTTGATCATCTGTCCATCATCGTATAAAGCCCGCCCTGACAATGTGATTGGTCCGAGCAGTTTCGGTTCGGGCATAATTTCTCCCCAACGGAGGGACTCCAGACCGAACTTCCCGACCTCAAATGTTGTGGGCGGGGCTAAGTTCGTCTGGCATCCAGGCTAATATATAAGGCAAAAAGACAGAACATTGCTCTGTGTAGTATAAAGGGTGTCACAATAAAAAAGGATGGCCATAGATAATAAGAATAAGACATTCATAAATCAAAAAGATGCGACATGTACATTACAAAAAGACAAAAAAGTAAAAAGGATGCCTCCCCCCCCCAGCAACCTAAGTGCATTAATACCCCAAAAAAACGCCTGGAGAGTCTCCCGTTCATCCAGGTGCACATGGATACCGATCCCAGTAAGTGTTTGTGCCACATCTGACAGTGTCATGAAGGTCTTGGCTCCGGATTTCAGGTGAATTTTCAGCTTGGCAGGAAACGGAGATTGAGCTTTTATGTTTTTCTCTTTCAGCTGCTTTATCACCTCCCTTACTTGTGTACTTTTCTTCTGGATGTTAGACGTGTTGTCTAGGTCAAAAAAAATCTTCAGTCCATTGTATATCACTCCTCCTCAGTGTTTCCATGCTTCCTGAAAGACCAAGTCCTTAGTTCTGTAGTCGAGGAATCTGACGATGACGGACCTCGGGGGGCTCCCCGGGTCTGTCGGTTTCATGGTCAGAGATCAGTGTGCTCTCACTATGTTTAAATTCAGATCCTCTGGTAATGTCAGTGAGGTTCGGATGAGATCACTTATGTAGCTCAGTATATCGTTGTTTTCTTTATCTTCTGTTACTCTGTATATACAGAGATTGTTGTCTCGCTCTGGACTCGAGATCCACACATTTTGCTGTTAGGTTCGCATCTCGTTGTTGCAGGTAGCGAAGGGCTCTTTCGTGTCGCTGTGTCCTATCCTCGGCAGCACCCAGTCTTTGTTCGTATTCTGTCACTCGTTGCTCATGCTGTGTCGTCCTTTCGGCTACCTCACTGAGCACAGTTTCCAATCTTGCTAACGAGTCTTTGGTGTCTTTGGAGGCTTCCGAGTGCCCCTTCCTGAATGTGCGCAGCTCGGCTTCCACCGCCACCATGCTCTCTTCATTACCTGAGTCAATTTGAAGTTGTTGGTCTGGTCGGGGATCTTTTTG
This sequence comes from Platichthys flesus, assembly GCF_949316205.1. Classification (NCBI taxonomy): domain Eukaryota; kingdom Metazoa; phylum Chordata; class Actinopteri; order Pleuronectiformes; family Pleuronectidae; genus Platichthys; species Platichthys flesus. The sequence continues at coordinate 26,586,110 of NC_084953.1, forward strand.
TCTTTTTGTTCCTCTTTCCTGTCTCTCGTCGAATGCTCGTCATCACGGTTTATTGTTGTTAGTAGTTTAGAAACAAAATTGTAATTTTGGTTTTCTGGCTTGATCTCCGGGACCTTCTGGATCAGGCTGTTGCCTCGATCATGTCGTCACCCATTGTGTTTAAGCAAAAAAGTCCACTACCAGAAGAAGTGATGCTAGCGGACTTAGCAATGCTTACTCAGCATTTGCCCTTAAGCTTGTTTGCAGTGTGTGTGGTTCATCGGTGTGTCCGTGAGAAGATGAAAGCATCTCCGAGGAGAATATGGCTTAAACCATGATGTAAATTTAGCTGTTTCAAGTCGAGGATGAATGTCGGGGTGTACGGACCCTTTTAAGACACCACAGGAGCAGAATGGAGGCAAGTTATGTTTTTTTCTCTTGTTTTTTCACGTCTGAAAAAGGAGTCCTACAGTGTGGACTATCCCTTTAAGCCCCTTTTCCACTGGTCAAAAAATCTGGCTTTTGTCTGCAATGTGAATAGATGCAATCGGCATTTACTCTCAGGTCAAATTACTCTGCAGAAGACGCAGGTTGTTATCTGCTCTGGCTTCATTTGGCACTGATGTACAATATACTGCACATGAAACCCGGGTGAACACACAATATTTAGCTAAACAGCGAGGAAAGAGCATGATTAAGTTTTTGGTGCATTTGTTACATCGAACATGACAAGCTGGGAATCTTTTTTTTGCCCAATCTTCTATTGGCATAGGAAAGGTCAGTCACGTTTTTAGCAGGTTAACTAGAGTTTAAAAACCCTTATATACCCACTGACTTTGGTGAAAAACAGGTATTAAAGCAATGTTACCCTAAGCTATTTAGATGTGCCAATCACTGAGGCTCATAGAGGCACTACAATGTTAATCTTTCTGTCCGATATTCTGATATTTAAAAAATCTCTAACAATCTTAATTGTGTGGATGGTCAGATAGTATTGCTGCCAGTTGAAAACCACTGCTGAAGTACATCATGGAATGTAAGAGTTACAAAACAGTTCAGAAAATGTGGACTTTATTTTAATTTGAAATTTAAATAAACTAACTAAGCAAAAAAGAAAAAGATACAGAAACCAAACTGTTGATATTTGAATGTGAAAGAAAAGAGAATGACGAATCGAATATTTAACTTTAGACAAAGTGGGGCTATTGCCAACAGTGAGGCAGGACTATTCCAAGAAACAAAAGGGCAGAAAAAACACACATGCTCACAAGTGCTTTCAGTTGAAGATGATAAGCGGAAGAAGACAGCTCAGACAAGCTGGCATGGTGATTTTGAAGTGTAATAGAAGCAATGAGCACCTCTGATATGTCATTCTCACTGAAAACATGCAAGGATGTGCAGAGGCAGGCCGGTAGCTGTGAGGTGTAGTGACGTAGGAGCAGAGTCACTAACCTTTCTTGTTTGCTGTGTCGACAGGAGGCAAGCAGACAATGAACCACAGAGCAGAGAGACAAAAGATTAATTTCAAAGTTGTCGGCCGTGGATCACCACAGAGTGTCAGTGTTAACAGAGAACTTTACTGTCCTTGACTGTGCTCTTCAGCTGATCTTCAGCAACTCAGCAGCTTCACACTCCAGCTAATCAAAATCTCACCCCACAAAAATCTGTGTTTAAAGTGCCACATATATCAATTTGTCACATTACAATGGATATGGTGAGTTTCACATTCACTTTAAAGGGACATAAGAGGCTCTAAAACCTTTTTATTTAACCTTTAATTCTGAATTTTCTGATCATTTCTTGTACTCCATCCATGAATTCTACTCTTATAAAAGGTTATGTACTTGCATTGCATTTGCAACTTAGTTCTCACTATACAACATATTGAGCTGCATAACCTTTGAAATAGTATTTTTATTTTTTGGAATATATTTTTTATTGAGCACTCATATCACAGGAGTTGTACATGATACAACATTCACATAAGAACTTTAGACCAATGCTCACATAATTTTGTATACCCCCCCCCCCCCCTTCCCGTACATACAGGACATCCACCCAGGAAAGAAAAAAACAAACACATACATTAACATAGGCTCACCATTTTTTTCAAGTTGTGTACTACACATTATAGCTCACAAGGATAAATATCACAACTGTAGATGCTAGAGGGCTGCTAAGTGAAAACATATGGGTTAAGTCGGCAGGAGTATTTCGACACCTGTCGCAGCTTGCATCCGTGTTAGGGTATATTTTAGCTAGTCTGGCTTTGGAGTAGTGGATGCGATGTAAGATCTTAAACTGTATTATGCTTAATCTGGCACATGAAGAGCTGTCATTCACTCTAAGTAAAGCGCTGTCCCAAATGTCTTCTTCCATGTCCTCTCCCAGCTCATCCACCCAAGCTGCCTTGATCTTTGCGAGAGTTGTATTTTTAAAAGAGGATATACAGTTATTGATTCTTGAAATAAGTCTTTTAAAGCTGAAGGTAGTTTCTAACAGATCATCTAAACCAGAAGGTGATGGTAAATATGGAAAGTTGGGGTAATGATGTTGAAGGAAGTTGCGAACTTAGGAATAACTAAAGAGGCTAGACCGAGGGAGGCCACATTTATTTGATAATTCATTAAAGCTATTAAAAATATTGTTTAAACTTTATATACATATCTTTAAATTTGTAAATGCCTTGTCTTTGCCATAGAGTGAATTCGTAGTCTAATCTAGCTGGAAGGAAAAGATGAGTATTGTGTATGGGACTTATATGGAGAAGATTATTAAACCCGAAGCTATTTCTAAGATGAAACCATATTTTGAGGGTATTTATGACTACTGGATTGTTGGTGTATTGAGAAGTAGAGATGGGAAGGCTGGAGGTGACCAGGGCTCTGAGAGAGGTTGAAGTGCAAGATGCATCTTCGAAATGGCACCAGTCTGTATCAGCAGTGTGGAGCCAGGGCATGATTTTTTGAACATTTGAGGCCCAATAATAATGACAAAGATTTGGTAGAGCCAGGCCACCCTGCATTTTAGGCCTCTGTAACAGTTCCAGCCGTATTCTAGGTTTCTTCCCCTCCCATATATATGAAGTGAAGACCTTATCAATAGATTTGAAGAAAGATTTAGGGAGATAAAGTGGAATACACTGAAACAGATTTGGGGAGTACATTCATTTTTATACAGTTCACTTTTCCTGCTAAGGATAGGTGAAGTGTTTTCCACTTCTTCAAGTCTGATTTGACTTTCTCAAACAGCAGACAGAAGTTTTCCTGGTAAAGCTTCTGCATGTCCCTTGTAATGTTAATGCCCAGATATCTAAAGCCATTTCTAGACATCCGGAACGGCAGAGCATTGTCCTGTATTTGAAGAGCCAATTCATTAACAGGATAACATTCACTTTTACTAAAGTTCAATTTGTACCCAGAAAAAGCACCAAATCTCCTCAAAGCATGGATCACATGGGGGGCGCTTGAAACAGGGTCTGATACATACATTAATAAATCATCTGCGTACAGAGATACTCTATGCTCTTCCCCTCCCCTATGGATTCCATTTAACGAGGGTAGTGATTTGAGTGCGATGGACAAGGGCTCTATGGCCAGGGCAAATAGCAGTGGGCTGATACGGCAGCCCTGACGGGTGCCTCTTGACAGCTGAGAATACTGAGAGTGCTTACCATTTGTAATTACTGAAGCTTTGGGTGAGGTATATAAGAGTTTAATCCATGAAATGAAGTTAGGACCATACCCAAAGCATGTAAATAATTATCCCCATTCTACCCTTTCAAAGGCTTTCTCTGCGTCAAGCGTGATAACCACCTCGGGGACTGCACTGGACGCAGGAGAGTGAATAATATTTAATAGCCGGCGGATATTTGTAAATGAATGACGTCCCAAAATAAAACCAGTCTGGTCAGCAGATATCACGTCATGCATTGTGGCTTCTAAATGTAAGGCAAGGGCCTTGGCCAAGATCTTCACGTCACAGTTTAAAAGGGAGATGGGTCGATACGAGCCACATTCCGTGTTATCTTTACCTGGCTTAAGCAAGAGGGTTATTGATGCTTCAGTCAATGTTGGCGTCTTGCCATTCTGCAGTGTTTTGATCGCGTTAATGATTTTCATAGATTTTAGTGGGAGCTCAGTCTCAGTCCTGTTTTTATAGAAGGAGCTTGAAGATCATTGAAAAAAATGTCCATGTCAAAGCTATCATTTGTTATCTCTGACGTATACAGATTTGAGTAAAACGATGTGAATGTTTCGTTAATTTCTTCTGGGTCAATAGTTAGTTCACCGCCATTTTTCCGTATTTGTGTAATCTGTTGGGACACAGAGCGGCACTTAAGTTGGTGTGCTAATAGCCGTCCAGCTTTATCTCCATGCTCATAGACATACCCCCGTTATTTTAATAGGAGACGTTCTGTCTTTTCAGTTGATGACAAATTATATTGTGTTTGGAGGTCCAGCTTTTTTTTATATAATTCAGGGGAGGGGGAGGTGGAGTACTGAGAATCCACCATAGCTATTGCTTTAATGAGCTCCTCTTGTTTTGTTCTTTTCATTTTATTTGCTTTAGCAGAATATGATATAATCTCACTCCTGATTACAGCTTTTAATGTTTCCCATAAAAGAGAAGGGGAGGTGTCATCTTTTTTGTTGGAATCTATAAAGTCATCTATTTTTTGGGAGATCATTTCACAAAAAGTCTCATCAGTCAGAAGATTTCTATCTAATTTCCAAGAGGGGCATTCTAATTTGTAAGAAGGAAATGCAAGGTCTAATATTACAGGGGCATGATCTGACTCAGCTATAGTTGAGTATTCAGCGTTAGTCACAAAGGGGAGAAGAGACTGGTCAATAAAAAAATAATCTATTCTACTATACGAATGGTGTACAGAGGGAAAAAAAAGAAAAGGACTTGCTTTGTGGAAACAAAGAACGCCAGGGGTCAACACCTCCTATCTGGTTCATAATGGTTGATAACAGTTTGGCCTTTTTAGACAGGTTCTTAGATTTAGAGTTGGAACGGTCTAATACCGGGTTCATTACACAGTTCAAATCGCTGCCAAATATCAATTGTTGTGAGTTCAAATCTGGAATTAATGAAATTATTTTCCCCATAAATTTGTCATCATCCCAATTTGGGGCATAGATGTTAATCAAAACCACAGGCTTATGGTAGAGAAGCCCAGAAACCATTACAAATCGACCCTGTGGGTCTGAGGTGACAGTGGTCGCACTAAACTGGATTCTTTTATGAATCGATATGGCCGTTCCACAAGTTTTAGAGTTAAGGTTGGAATGGAACACATTCCCCACCCATCCTGTCTTTAGTCTGACTTGATCTTTAACCAGTAGATGGGTTTCCTGTAGAAATACAACATCACATTTTAAGTGTTTTAGATGATTAAATATTCTGGCTCTTTTAACAGGCCCATTTAAACCTTTTACAGAGCATTTTACATTCCAGATAATGAATCGTATAGCAGCCCTTTTTGCATCAAAACCATCTCTCATGTTCAACTAAAAAAAAAAAATCTGAAAAGAATATTAAGTAAAGATAAGTTAGAGCAGTGGTTTTGATAAAGTACACAAGTATGTTTGTTTCTTAAGTGAACTAAGGTGAACATTTGTTGCAAAAATGTGATGGTGTCCTTGGTGTCCTGCTCACATCTTGATAAACTCTTATGGTGGTACCTTGGTACAGGAACGTGCGTGGGGAAGATCTCCGGCCGGTGTTCCAGTTTAACTGGCGGGCATGGCTTCTGGCGACATTCCAGATGTTGAGGCTGTTTTTCAGAGCCGGTGGCAGATTCGTCATTTTCACAAAGCGCCTGTGTGTGAAGTGCGGTGATCTACTGAAGGTCTTGCTGAAATAAAAATCCTACAAAAACCCTTCACGAGTTCATGTGTCCGTGACAGGATCACGTTGAGACCGCAATATATATTTAAATGGTAAAAAAAAAATCCCACCACGGGAATCGATCTGCTGTGGTCCACATAAAAATTAATGTTGGGACAACAACACTACGCACTGCACCACTGATCAGAGTTGTAAATAGATTCACCTCTATTTTGACTAGACTGTGAAGCCTGTGCACATCTTAACATGAGTTATTGTTTCAGGGAACACGCCCAGGTTAACTTGTGACCGTAAACTCAGAGTTATCGGTCACACGTAACACATTTGGACATCGCTGCGCCCGTGTGCTTACCACACGCATCATCTGTTGATTTCACACAGATAAACAACACTTGCATTACAGAAACTACGAAAAACCAACACACCCGTTCTGTGATGAGCGGTTGGGTTGTTTTCATTCTCCGATGGCAGAACCTTATCATCGACAACAACGAGAACATCGTTTAAAATCCCGTCCGCTGACGTTAACCAGCAGCGACAGGAGGACACGTGAAGCTCCACACGTCCATTAGAAGCACGTTCAGCAACTTAACTCATGAAAACACCGCTCGAGCTTCCGCCTTGTTGATGTGAGGGATGTTTACATGGACCTGTTGTTTGGTGTGTGCGCGTTGTAATGATCACCAGCGACAAACGAAAGCACTTCGAGTGGAGCTGGTGACGCGTGTGTGTTCTTCAATGCTCCCTGTGTCTCCTATGAAGAGGAGCATCAGATTTGTAAAGCCTGGTATTACGTTTAAAGCGTTTATTCTGTGTTCGGACTATCACCAGATGACATGGAGGTTACCTTAAACATCTAGTGATATACAGCGGACAAAGCAAAGAACGAGACATTTATCTAACGCGCAATGCAAATATAAGCGACTTGGTGGCGTAGTGAGATCGTCATCAGGCTAGAAGCTTATAGTGCTTCAGCCTGTTGTTTCGAATCCCGTTCAAGGTTTTTGTACAATTTTTTTTTTTTTTTTACCATTTAAATGTATATTGCGGTCTCAACGTGACTCCGCTGCCGTTACTCTTTCAAAGTTGTCACCAGCCAGAGACTCAACGGAGGTGAGACGGCCCTGGAAAGACTTCATTGTTGATTGCAGTGTATCCATTGCAGTCTGCAGAGTTGGTAGCTGTAAAAGATGCCAGCTTGCCCGCAGCTCTCGTAGCAGCACGTGTTGCCGGAGTTTCCCCGTTGTTGGCTGGCTTAGTGTTTTTAGGTTTGATCATCTTATGTGGAGTTGACTAAACTAGGTCAAGCAACGTTGGTTATATCGAAATGCTCACACTTTTTTTACAAAAAAATGAAAGTAACAAAAAGCAATATCTATACACTGCACATCTATACACTGCACACCATATAATGTATAAAGTAGGTCAACTTTGGTGGGAAAGCAATTAATTTTATATATATAATAAATTGTGTTTATTTATATATTCACATTTAACAAATTAATGGAGAAGGAGGAGGAATGTACGGTTTGTCAGAATGGTTTAAGTCAAGATTTGTACTTTTAAAGTCTGATTTAATACTGGGCTGACATTGACATATGGAAAAGAAAATGAATAAATGAGTGATGTAATGTAATGCATACCCATTGAAACTAAGGTGCCATATGCTTTTTGATCCATGATCCATGAGTCACTAAAAAGTCATGAACTGTGGTGGATTCAAAACATGATGAGTTGTCCCCTCAGAGTGAAGGGTCACTCTGAAGTTATTTTTACCTATGATGGAACATGTTCTTCTATAACAGTGCTTCCATCAATGGGGCATGAAAGCTCCCTGAATAGTTTATTAACAAGATGTGAATCTCAGAGCTCAACTTAACTGAACACATGTCAGGATGGATCTATATACCCACGAAAACTGAAGCTGTTCTTTTTTATCATAATGAGTCAACACCCTTCTAAGATAAATTAAACCACACTGTGGTTTTTCTGTGAAAACTACAGTTTAATATTTAAAAAAAATTTTCATAAAAAAGCGACATTGGTTGAGAATATTCTCTTTCATAAAAGAGCAAAGCGCATCAGCCCTTTAATAACCCATCAGCATAACTCTAAAATGCATCGTCATGATGCTTAGCATATTATGGGGTATAAATACGTTTTATCTGGATTAGTTAGGGTTAGGGTTATAATTTACCAGTACAATATAGTTCATCAGCATCTTCATAATTCAGGTTTCTGCAACCATATTTGAACTCTATAGATACAGATAGATCACACAACTCATGCAAACTTTAAGGCTTGGAAGTCAATTTTCATAGTGTGCCCTATAACAAATGGAACCCACTGTTTGACGGGAAGATACGAAAAAATACATTTAAAAAGCCATATTAGTAGAACCATGTTGGCAGTAGTGTATTGAAGAGCAAGTAACTTCAGTCAGAAATGCTTCCCTCCCCAAGAGAACAAATTCTCAACCATGAAACAAAAGAACAAAAAGAGTGTTGCCATTTGAGCAGAGTAACAACCATATGGATGTCCCTGTCAGCTTAGTCTGCAGGATATTTCACCCAAGACCAAGACGCACAAGCCAACTGTTAGTCTGGAAAAGCAGGACTACAGGCCAACTGACAGCCACTTGCTCCCATGTGTCATGGAGGACCTTTGTCCTTGGGCCCGCTCAGCCAAGATGAATGTCTGTCTGAACTCTAGAACCATTTCTTGCTGCGTGCCTCTTCTGTTATTATCCTCTGCTGCAATGAGAAACTGTCCCTGGTCTCTCTCTGTGTTAAAATGATAGTCCATATAGATGACATGAGGAGCTTAATGGGCATACACTGCCATACAAGGTCCACTCAACTACTGCTCTCTTCTTTTATAACAGATGACAGAAAAGATCTGATATGTAGATAATGTATGTATATAATAACTGTCAGGACCAGGTTTTCAAACTCTTGTTTTCCCTTCCCCCACTGTTCTCTTTCCACAGGTGGCTCAAACTGGAGCTGGGAGGGGCCTCCTGTGGAATACCTTCGGTACTGAGACTCATCTCATCAACTCCACCTCAAAATGGGACAATTTCAATAAACCTTTTCCTGACCTCAATCTGCCGTGTTCTTGGTCTGCACTTTTTGGGGTCCGCTTAGAATAAGATCATAACAATACTAGTGTTTAATGCTAGACACTTCCGTTGAGTTAGAGGGTACAAAAATCTCACAGCTAAAAGCTTGCTGGGATATTAATTTGTTGTATTTAATTGATTGAAAACTAATTTTTCAATAAACATGGATGATATCTGACTTATCGGAAGTGGGTTGTTTTACTGACTTGTATTAATATTCATTATTATCTAGTGAGACAGATTACACAGAAATTGGTGAGCACAATTGAAATCATTAATAAAATATAAACTATGTGTGGTAGTGGGGGATGGTCAGCGTCGGCTACAGGAGGGAGGGAGTGGAGATGGGGTGCGGGGATCGGTGCCTGGGGGAGAGTCTAATTGTACTCAGGTGTTCAAGTTCCACTAATGACTCTCTCCCCTTATCAGCAGTAGCGAGCTGGGGCTCGGGACTGGAAGAGAAGGAGCCAGTGCACGCCCGGAGAGGCAACGATACGCGGCAAAAGCAAATAAGGAGTTGCTTGCGTGAAGTTTTGATTTATGTTGTGAAAGTGTCTGGAGAAATAAAAGAAGCTACTGAGGCACCCTTACCTGCGTCTCTACTGTTTCCTGGCCGCTGACCCACGGTGACAAGGGGGTTCTTGTTACACTATGTACATCGTTGTTATTGCAGCAACACCAGTTCATATCACATTTTGTTTTGCTGATAGAGACCAGTGCTTTGATGCCAAGTAATTACAGTGCTAACCTTTGCAAGGTTGGACTGATCTCATCACACCACAAATGTCGCTGCATGTCCACTCTTACGTGATGTCCTTGCAGCTGCCAATTGCGATATATACTTCCTACCCAACTCAACTCAGCTCAACGTCAACTCATCCAAATCACTACGTTGTCTTCTTACTGCTATCCAAATTCTTTACAGTCAAGATGCTCATGATAATGTGGCCATTCTGGGCTGAATCTGATGTCAAAGTATAGTATGATTATGTCATCCAATGCAGGGTGGTTATCAACATCGGTAGAGAGGTCTACCAATCTTGCCAAGTTTTGTAACTCTTTTGTCATAGATATGTGACTTATTAATTAAAAAAAGAATATCCCAGAGTTTCTTTTTCCCTTTTCTTTCATACAAATAAAAACATACTTTTAGAAAAAATTGTATATAACAGTGTTAGCAGTATTGACAATGTCTGCTCTTCTCTCACCTTTTGAAGAGTAGAATAGCAATGACTATGATGATGATGAGAATGACAGCCAGGACTGGGCCCATCACCCAAAGCATCTGTGGGTCCTCAGTGTGTCGGCTCATCCCACTGTGGAGCTTCACCATGATGGGCTCGGAGAACGGGCTTGCTGCAAACATCCTCTGCTGCAAAGAACCAGAGGATGATTCAGGGTCAGTTCGGTTACAAACAGCAGAACTGATTCAATCTGTTGGGGCTTTACTACATCATCCTGAAATACTTTAATCAGCAACAACAATATTTCTAGTTTTGAGGTTGGTTAACTCTGGTTGGACATATCTTTAGTAATTATGTGCTCTGATTGAAACAATGATCAGCATTTATGTGAGTGTTGATATCAGTTACCCCAGGCTGGTACGTGGCTTTGTACTCTACATAGTCAGTGGTCTTTTTGTTATCCTATTGTTCCATATAGTTTGCCGCTCTGGAGACATATTGCCACAAGTCATTTAGTCCTGGGAATAAGATAAATAATTTGTGGCCATGAGTTATGAATCTGCTCTTTAATAACAAGACCTGGCCAACTGGGCTTTGAGTTGACACACACTACCGGCGCTGAATCTGAGGCCACGATGTTGTGGAAATGTAGGCAACATCATGTAATTAAGTGAAATAGTTTACCTCTCATTCAAGAGGCTTCCTCAGTTCAGTTGGCCAGGTCTTATTAAGGAACAGATTCACAGTCGTTGAATCAAGATAATAAGTCGTAGCCACGAGTCAAGATGTAGAAAACCAGATGTTCTTCATCTTCAACAATCCTATGTTCTTCAAAACAAACTTCTTTTAATCTGACAAAATAGATATATCTGGCACTGCAGATAATTCAGATCGAACTGGTCAAAGGGGAGCAATGATGCTCACAACCAATGCATCTAATTGACTCCACCTTTCCAGAGACAGTTCCCGAGGAGAAGCCTGTAGATGAGGCCTTACCCACTTAAAAAAGTAAGATCACATAAAAAAGAACAAACAAATAAAAGCAAAGTCATTAAATAATGAAAACACTAAACTGTGACAGAAACCCAAAACAATCACAAATTAAGTTTAAACAATGTAGCTCTATGAATAAAATTGTGATTTGGAATATGGTCTCTATGAATACAATTTATTTTTTATTTATTGATCGATTAATAAAAACTAAAATAAAGTCAAACTTAGAGAATGTGGTATGATAACATTATGTTTTATGCTGTCTCTCTTGCTATTCAATTAAAAAACTAGAGTCAGAATTGAGCAGCATATTCTTACTTGAGATCAACCAGCCAACACAAACAGTTCACTTCAAACAGCACACCAACAGGACCTCCCCTTCTTTCTTTCTATCATCTCCATAACGTAACTGGGACAAACATTTAAACATTTTTTTTATATATTTTATTTTAAGACATTGATGCGGGCCAATTAAAAATGGATGGCGGGCCGCAGTTGACCCATGGGCCATAGTTTGGACACCCCTGGTCTAAACAATTGACAAAAGTTAGCAGTATTCAGTACAGTACAAACACATGAATTTGTGTCGATTTGTGTGTTAATGTATTGTAGACACAGTATGTCTTATATGTCGTGGCATTTCTGTTTTTTTGTGTTTGTTTCTAGTGTTCGTGGGAGAGTAAAAGATGCACTTCTAAAAAACAAAACAGTGTTTAACTAGAGTTACTGCCCTGCAGTTTGTATGCTTTCACCAACCAATCCAGTTTCAGTTCTTCCAAGTTTTTCTGACAAATTTCATTCACAATAATATTAGGCCACTGTGATTTTCACCTTTTGACCACTGATCTGGTAACCTTTAAGTCCAAGTGACAAACACTCAAAGCCTGACTTAAGATATCATGTTGAAGAGGCTAAACATTTTTTTGAGTTGCCACCTTGACTTTCTACCACCCAATTCTAATCAATTCATTGATGAGTCTAAGATCACACATCACAGAGCTTGATGTAACCCTGACCTTTGACCCTAACCGAAATCTGAGTCCAATTGAATGTTTGTAATGTGGTCTAAAGACACATTCTTCAATATTCTGGACAAAAACCTCTTCCTCAGAGTCGAATCATTATCATGAAAAAAACTACAACGACAAATTCCTGATCAACGGAAGAAACGCACTTAAAATTAAAGAGGCACAAGTTACTGTGAGTGACAGCAGGGGTAATTTCATCACTGGCTGTGTCATGGATTCACCCTCTTATTAATATTGTTATTTCTCTTATCATAGTTTTGCATATACTAATCCATTTGTCATTTCAGAACTCAGCCACTCCTCTCTGCTCTGCACTTCCTCATGTCACAAATCCCTATATCAGCTCCACCCACAGACGCACCTGCCTTCCATCAACTCATTAGTCTCCCCAGTATATCTACCTGCCTGTTCCCTTTGTCCTCTGCCAGATCGTTTAGTGTGGTTGTACCTAGCCTTCCAGCGTTTTCCCTCCTACCTTATCTTCTGCCTGATCTCCGCCGTGACCTGCCTGTTATTTCCCTGGATTTCCCCTTTGCCTGCTCCTTGTCGGATTTGTTTGTAACTGAATTAACTGCCTGGCTCCTGACCCCTGCTATGTTTAATAAACCCAGAAATTTACTCATTCCCACTCTGCTTTTGGGTTCACGCGTGCCATTCTGCCGGCCCTGAGGTTTACCTGCAGATGCACGCATGACTCAAGGATGTAATTAGCATCCCTGCAAGTGCCTGATATGTGTGTTTTGCTGCAACAGGCGTTTTGTTTGTCCCACACACAGGAAACACTGGGGAGGAAAAACATTGACATTCATGACAAGCTCTACTCTGCAACACACTAAAGGCAGAAGTATCGTAATGTGATCTGCAGGGCGAAATTCAGTTTTTACACAAAAAGGTTTCATCTGGAAACTTCAGCAAATGCAGACAAAATAGCAAGAGATTCACATATTAAAGCCCCATCCACCCCTTTGTTCTCTTGTGTTCTTCAATGGTTTATTAAAGGTAAATGGTGCCATTTGTAGGACCTGTCTTGATGAACTATTTCTGACCCTGCTGAATACAAGGCAGTAACTGCAACAGCATAATTTTGACTAATGCCTCACTTTGCCTCTCTCTTACATGGTCAGAGCTAACTGGGCTTTAACTGCAATAGAACTGCAAAACAGTATGTGGCATAAGATAATTGGGGTAGGATGGTTAGAGCCCTTGTGGAAAAGGATTTATTATCATTGTCCTACCAAGGAGGGCAAAATCCTGACTGTGGGCAGCCCATTCTTGAATAATCAATGCATGGAGTTTGACAGAATTTGTGGGTTTTTGTTTGACCACACGCCTCTTGAGGATTGACCACATGTTCTGAATAGGATTAAGGTCTGGGGAGTTTCCTGGCCATGGACCCAAAATTTCGATGCTTTGTTCCCCGTGCCACTTAATTATCACTACATCATGCTGAAAAAGAAATTGTTCGTCACCAGACTGTTTTTGGATGGTTGGGAGAAGTGGCTCTCGTAGGATGTTTTGATACCATTCTTTATTCATGGCTGTGTTCCTAGGCAAAATTGTTAGTGAGCCCACTCCCTTGGATGAGAAGCCACCCCACAGATGAATGGTCTCAGGATGCTTTACTGTTGGCATGACACAGGACTCATGGTAGCGCTCACCTTTTCTTCTCCAGACAAGCTTTTTTCCAGATGCCCTAAACAATCGGTAAGGGGATTCATCAGAGAAAATGACTTTACCCCAGTCCACAGCAGTCCAATCCCTGTACCTTTGGCAGAATATCAGTCTGTCCCTGATGCTTTTACTCGGGAGAAGTGGCTTATTTGCTGCCCTTCTTGACACCAGGCCATCCTCCCAAAGTCTTCGCCTCACTGTGCGTGCAGATGCACCTCACACCTGCCTGCTGTCATTCCTGAGCAACCACTGCACTAGTGGTGCCCCGATCCTGCAGCTTAATCAACTGTAGGAGATGGTCCTGGCGCTTGCTGGTCTTTCTTTGACTCTGAAGCCTTCTTCACAACAATTGAACCAGCTCTTGATGATCAGATAAATGGTAGATTTAGGTGCAATTTTACTAGCAGCAAAATCCTGGCCTAGTGAAGCCCTTTTTGTGCAAAACAATGAGGACTGCACACATTTCCTTGCAGGTAACCATGGTTAACAAAGGAAGAACAATGATTTCAAGCAGGACCATGCTTTTAAAGCTTTCAGTCTGCCATTTTGTCTCAATCAGCATGACAAAGTGATCTTCACCTTGTCCTCGTCAACACTCTCACCTTTGTTAACAAGAAAAGCACTGACATAATGCCAGCTGGTCCTTCTTTGGCAGGGCTGAAATGCAGTGGAAATGTTTTTTGGTGATAAGTTAATTTGCGTGGCAAAGAGGGACTTTGCAATTAATTGCAATTCATCTGATCACTCTTCACAACATTCTGTAGTATATGCAAATTGCCATCATCAAATCTGACGCAGTAGACTTTGTGAAAATTTATATTTGTGCCATTCTCAAAACTTTTGTCCAAGGCTGTACTCTGCACTAATGGGTTTGGCAACAGCTATCTTCCAATTCAGTCCTCATTTTTAACTAAATAACAGTGTTGAGATACTGTTGTGGTGACAAAACATGTACAGAAACAACCAGATTTGCAAAACTAATCAGAACTGCATTTGTGGTAGTTCCAAAAAAAGGACCACATTTTGCTATGATGACACACACATTGCAGTGGTATCAGCATTTGACTCAGCCAATCTGATCACAGCTGTTCGCTGAGCAGATGAATTTCTGGCAGGTCAGAAATCTTTGTTGTGGGTTAACTGCTGTTTGCAGTGTAAGCAGTTCTCATTCCTCATATGGCAGATGTGAACGACCCATTATTAGCTGTCATGAGGCTATTTTAATGGCATTTACGTTTACATGTTCTTCACTGAGGCTCTGCTGTGAGAAAAAAGGTATACAACTAAAATTCCCCTCAAATAAGACCAGTGTACTCCTGCCCTCTGCAGCTGTACATTGATCTTTCCTCTCACATATTTACCATAGAATTGCTCACTTTTGTGTATGCTTTTGAGGATTGGACCTGGTCGAAGAAATATAAGAACTCTACATGGCTATACATCATTATTAGGAAGGAGTTCCTGGCTTTTACATATGTATTCAGGATTTACCATTGAAGTTTTAACATTTATGATGCTACATATGCCCATAAACTTATAAAACCGAAGAAGTCACTCACAGACTCATGGTCCGTCAGGTCAGCCAAGACAAAGCAGCGATACTGCTGCTGGCCTGGGAGGGGTTTGTTATAGTAGCCATTGTATTTCTTCTCATCACCCAGAGTGAAGATCTCAGGCAGGACGTCCAGCTTGGCAGTGATGTAGGTTTGCAGGAAGTCCTGGCTCTCTCTTCTCTTTCTCTGCAGTTTGCTGTCAGCACCAGCCTCCAGGAGCTGCCAGAGGGATGACACATCAGGAGAAGTTGGAACTGACCTGTCATGACCCTAAAAAATAATAGAATGTGACAGCACAAAACTAATCTCTGTTTAGACCTTTTTTAAGGTTTTGCAACAAGAACTTCTTGGCACTTAGCACAGGAAACAATATAACAAGATTTTCACTTATCGGTAAACTAATCAATTTTAAGTCACTATATACTGGTATACTGACAGAGCCTATATTGTCCACTGAAAGTATTACTGAAGGTTAAGTTGCCTGTGAAGACATCCCAAGAAACTATTTTAAGTTACTGCTGACTATAACTTTTCTATTGCTGCAATTTTAAATCAAAAGCAATTACGAAATAAATTTGACTTTTATGATGAAGTTAAGAAGGACATGCCACATGTTTGTCGGGGAGCTCTAATTTATTAGTCTATTGATAATGATGAAAATAATCATTCAAAGTATACATTCACTGCATCAGTTGACTACAATCTTGTGATTTGCTAACTCCCTGATGTGTTCCCAGTCATATTTGCTAATTAGAACCCCTCTAATGTTTGCAGAAGTATATTGCTGTTAACAAGAAAAATAAAATATGTATCTGATTACAATATGAAAAGTTCACTAGATATTTTCCCATTACTATCACAACAAATTTCAAGTAATAATGTGATACATTCCTAATGATATAAAGCTTATAAACCTATTACAGTATTAACCTATTTGTGGGCAAATGGCCCTTTGGTGGATACAAGAATACAAGACCTTCCAAGGAGTGCAGAGGGTCATGGCTTCGTTACTGAAGATCTGCTCATTCTTTTCTGTCCAAGTATGTGTGTCTCTGTGTGTGTACGAGGGTACAAAGGCTCTCCCATCTCTGCACAAGACATCTGAAGCTCTGTTAAGAGTGACAAATTCTTGATTGCATCTCCGACAAAGGCCCTTTTTTTCCAATCTACTCAGATTCTTCTTCCAATTCATAGTTATTGAGGTCACAGTACTCCTGGGAACACTCAAGTCTTATACATTTTTTTATAACCTTGCCTTCAATTGTGCCCCACAACAGTTTTAATAAAAAGACAAAGGGCTTCCTGGATGTCGTGGCTTGGTTTTTTACAAAACCTGTGACTTGTGGGGCCCTACATACACAAATGTATCAGATGGGTACCCTCAAAAGTCTTGGGTTCCACGATAAAACAGTGTATCAATAAGGTCCAGAGATTTTTGGTCACCACTAAACTTTGATCTTTGATCGTGAGACCTTGAAGTCTTCAGTGCTTGGACATTTTACTAGCAGGGGGGATTTGGCATTTAATTGTCCACCCATGCAGAGATTACACACACAATTAAAAAGGAGATTTTAACACTGTTGTAATGTGAAGCAAATAATAGAGTTTGTGAAAGTGGTCTGAGATGTTCTTTATGTTTAACAACAGCCTATAGGCAAACCAGTGAATAAACTTCACCCTCCCCCCCACTTATGTTAGATTTCTTTCTCTCAAAATGAACACCCACACAATACCCTCATTACTAACTTATTGGCACAACATGAACCCTGTCCTATAAAAAGGAATGGATTTCAAGGCGGGGCGTCACATTATCCCCTCTGACTGCTGGGAGCTGCAACACTGCTTGTCAATGACAAACCAACACATTTTGCCTCGGAGCTGCAGCCAGGATCAAAGAGACATGGAACAAAACTGTTCTGACAGATACGATCACAAGTGGCGAGCAATAAGTATGTGTGTTCACACGTTGCATTAAAAATGCATCCTGAAGGTGACTCCTGTCACCACATGTGATTGGATTTCCCTTTCCCTCACCATATGCAAATTAACACATAAGTCATTTGTGTTAGTTGAGAACAAATCATGTTGTTTTGACCCAGTCCGAGTTTACAGATGGGTCCAATGTCACTGTTTGTGGGTGTCTGCATGTTGGCATGAGAGAGGGAAGAGTCAGGAGGTGCTGAGTGAATCTGGTGCAGCTGCAGTGAAGAAAGATTCCCCCAATTTAAGAAAAGTATCAGTAAAAATAGTTAAAATAGGTTCAGTTCATAGTGAAACTGTAGCAGGCTAGAGGATGTCAGCTGAATAGGCAGTCCTTCACATGTGGCCCAGGACACATTCACACTGCTAATAGAATCTGATCTGAGTCTATTCAGACCAGTACTTAGAGCTGTCTGATTGGATCACAAAAATCCCATGTTAATGCCATGTGTGAACGGGGTCTCAGACCACATTTCGGAGGTGGTCTGGGTTGTGTCAAATATGAAAGACCACCTACTCCATTGACCTGGTACCTGGTTTCATAATGAATAGAAGTATTATGAGCCCAATTCCATTAAGCTGCTTTGTTTCACCAAAGTGCTATTGTGCATGATGGCTCATTATCATATAAATGGTTTAGCGTACATTTGAATATATCAGAGGAATGTTTTCCTACAAACCAAAATGTCTTCAAGCCCCTCCCATTGCCCCCTTGCCATGAAGGAGAAGTTGGTGCTGGTGCTGTGGAAAGTTGATTTTTTTCACAAAAATGTGTTTTTTGCATGTACAAGTAAATTTTCTTGCTTTGAACTTAATCAATTGTTGTGTCAAAACAAATTGAATCAGGTAGAACAACTTATATCAAACATGTTGATGAACTTCCAACATATAAAACCATCCTATTTATGCTAGCTGAAGATTAGCCTGAATTGCTAAGAGATGTTGTTTTCTCTAAAACTGTGGCTGTGTGGGGTAAAGTGAGACAAATGCTGTGGGGTAAAGTGAGACAGTGTCTCACTTTACCCCACCATGAAGCACAAGTTAAGTTTAGTCTTAAACATATTCTTGTTATATTACATTATATATGTTTTATTTTTAATGTCATAAACATTGTAGAAAAGCCATCATGCCAAGAAGCTATACACCAGGAAGACAACCTGGGGCCAAACACCCCTCGCAGAGATGGAGAGTGCAGCCGCTGAGGTCATGCAAGGAAAGAAGTCCTTAAGATAAGCTGGAAGGGATAGAAATATTGATAAGACAACCCTCGAAAGATTCATAAATAAAAAAAGAGAAAGGGAAAGTAAAATCGGTAGCCTGGGGTGCAGTAGCTGAGGTAAAGAGAATAGGCACAGATGAGATGGAGGAGGAGCTTGCCAAACACTTGAAACAACTAGCTGACCAGTTCCATGCCCTTGCTCCAGTAAAGTGCCGTGAACTGGCATTTGAATACGCAGAGAAAAACAATATCCCTGTCCCTGCCAATTGGACAGAGAAACAATGTGCAGGTAAGCTAGGTTGTTCAAGAGATCACATGAAACATAATAATCATAAATGTGCTTAATTGACCAATTCCCATGATTCTGTTACTAGTCCGATATTAGTGGTTATCTAGCTGTCGGGATTTTAACTATTACAACATGTGTTGTCATGGTAGTTTTAAAGTGGAAAATTTTCACTGCCCTTTGTCCTGAAGACATTCTGATCATTTCAATTTCTAGAAAACATCCTGAAATAATGGGAAAAGAGTATATTTTACTGATATATCATTTTAGCTCGCCTAGAGGGGAGCAAATGTAAAAAATTTCCCACATTACCCCGCTCTCCCCTTTTGATGTAACAACTCATTCTTGCATGAAGTCGTATTGGGTTTTCATGAGAAACTGAAATTGAGCATAGCTTGCTATGTTTAAAAAGAAAATGTACTTCTAACCATGACAACTACAGGCCTGACCCCACCTCTAACCAGCATTACCTGAAAACAAACTGTGACTGTGAGCTCTTGATCATGACTAGAAGATAAGAGCTCATTAACTCACCTCATGTATGTCCATGTCTTCTGGGCACTCCCATCTGCTCAGAGAAGCTGGGGTGACAGGGACAACCACTAGGTAGTACCACCTGTATCAACACAGAAACTCAACTGTGTCATGTATACACATTTAAACACAAAGTTTCATACATTCCATTTGTATCCATTTTAGTCATCTATTTTTAATGTGTGGACTATCATTCACTCCCCATCTTTGTTAAACACCAATTTTTGTTCTGGGATTAATGAAAAGGTCTGTGTCCTATTTCTTAGATGAAAGAATAGAACAAATAAATAATTAAAAAAAATGGAATCTTAAGTCCTAAATTGAATCAGCATTTCTGACCTATGCAGCACCTAGACCAGGGGTCACTAACAGGCGGTCCGCGGTCCGCGTCCTGCCAATAATCTGCCCGTGCGGAGCCGGACCTACAGCCAAAACAGAAGGTTTTGATTTATAAACCCTGACGGGGCGCTTCTATATGTTACCGGCGCAGCTCTTGTAGTCTTTACGGTAGTGGTTCAGCGGATGAGGAAACGCACAGACCAATTGCATGCGAGTTAAGCCATCCCACTTGATACTACTCAGCCAATCAAGTCTGTGCATTCCAGGCGATTAACATTGCAACTCTACAGTGCAGACAGATGAGAGAGTTAGAGGCAAGTTACACATGAAAAGACAGTAGAAAGAAAAAGAAAGATAGCGATACAGGTAGAGAAAACAATGGGAGGGAGAGAGACAGACGACTGAGCCAGAGAAAGGGAGAGAAACAGAAGTCAGACGGAGAAAGGGAGAGAAACCGACGAACAAAGTGGGGGAGTGGGATATGAGAGGGGAAGAAAGTGATTCTAAAACGGTTAATTTGTTATGATATGTTCAGATTTATTATGTTTTGAGTCAAGATGTGAATTAGAAAATTTGAAATTATAGCTTTTGCTCCCTTTATTTTATTTTGCTGAAGGAAAGACCTTTATTTGAATATGAAAAAATTTCACATTTTATTTATTTTCTCTTATTTTGAAATGCAGCCTCTACTTTTATTTAGATAATGAGAGAACATTATACATAGTTATGAACTGTCTGTAACAAGTGATGAGGTAAATAAAGCAGATTTCAATTGGCTGTTGCTATGACTGCCCTATAGGTTTATGTCTTTGCTATTTATTTAAAAAAAAAATAATCCTTGTCTGTATTTACTTTTATGTCTCCACTCGACTTCTCCTAACAGCACTGAGTGTTAGCAATAAAATATACTTTGAAGGGGAAAAAAACATAGCTCTGCAGAGTGTTAAACTGTCATAATGTGTAGATGCCTCTGGCTCATGGAGGTAGAGCTGGTTTTTAACTAAGCAGAGAGTTGGCCGTACGAGTCATGTAACAATGTTAAAATATCTACCAGATCGACTGTCATATGCTTCACCCACCTCATATACAGCATTTATCCATATCTGCATCTTTGCACTCTGTACCTTTGCTCTATTGGCCTCTTCTATTTGCACATAATAGTTATGTTTATTTTGTGAGCTTTTTGTGAAATTCCTAGTATGTGTACACAAACATGGAAAATAAAGCTGATTCTGAGTTGAACTACTGCACAGTGAACGCCACTCTCCTCCTCTACTGTAACATTGATCAAGTCTAAATGGGGTGTTTAAGATAGATTACATAACATGCAAAAACCCCACAAACAATCAAATTCATGTTTTTATTGACACTGTACACAAAGGGGAGATTGATTGATTGATTTTCAAAGTAAAATATCTCAGTGCTTTCAACTAAGAATACAGCTGTTCTACACTCCAGTCATTACAACTATCATCTGATGTTATTCACAATGAGCCTTGATGTCTTTGTAACACTGTAAATTATTTTGTTAACAGCACAGACCTGATAGGGGCTCCAGCAGGGGCCCTGGGCAGGCTGACGGTCACTCTCCCACCCTCTTCCACATCAAGCTGATACAGAGCAGGTTTCATCCTCAGGAGGTCGGGAGCTGTGTGTATGGACACCTGCTGTTGGAGACCGCCGGCACTGTTCCCCCGACTCATTAACACAAAGGAGTAATCAGTATCTGGTTGAAGCTGAGTGATCAGCTTCCTCTTAAGGTTCCCCTGGACCTCCACACTCTTCTGGTTGTACAATATCTGAAAGCAAGAATGATTTTTACTAACACAGATAGAGGCCAACTGAATATATAATGTTTACATTGACTGTCTGTGATATGAATTGATTCTTCTTTTGTCTAAATAACCCTGACAAAAATAACTGTTGGAAGTAAAACAGTTAGGTTACAGTGAAATATTTTTGCAAAAAGTTTTATAAAAATGATGAATATCATTATTTCAAAATGGTTCCTTCATGATCCATCGTTTCATTCTTGCATTAAACTCACTGATCTTAGAAAAAGTAATTAGCAGTATGGTATGATTTTTCTTGTTGGAGGTTACATTAGATATCCGAGGCAGATCATCTGACTATGTAAACCAACAATGCTGAACCAGTTGGTTTAATCTACACAAACAGACATTTTGGGACAATTGGCAATTTATGATTTTACTTTTCTAAAACCAAAATTAAACCATTTGTGCATTACCTCTAAACAGCTTCGCTACCCATAGCACAGGTAACAAAATATTGTTAGTGCTGGCAAAGTGTGTGGCAGTGTGAAAGTAAGACTTTTGTAAGTTACTCACAGTCACTGCTGACGATGTAGTTTGCCAATAAATTGTTCCAATACCAAAGTAAAACATCCCTGTCTATTAATAATTACATTTATGTGTAACTCTTTTCCAACAATCTCTCATCTCTTCCCCATTTTTCTCCGCTCACCCCAATCAGTCGAGGCAGATGGCCGCCCGCCGAGTCGGGTTCTAGAGGTTTCCTCAAGCAATTGAAGGAGTTTTTTCTCTCCGCAGTCACCAAAGTGCTGCTCAGTGTGGGAACTTTTGGGTTTCTCTGCAGTTTTTAAGGTCTCAACCTTCTATGTTAGGGGTCAGCAACCTTGATTATCAAAATATAGCAACAGCAGGATGTAAGATACTGGCAGTGGGAGGTAAGGCGTACATGGAATGCCACAACCAAGTGGCTGGCATAGTTTACTGGAACATCTGCACCGAGTATGGGCTGGAAGTCCGAAGGTAAAAATGGTAGTCACCTCCAAGGGTTGATACGAAGGACCAAGCTAAGATCCTACACTTCAATACGCTGACAAATAAAATGGTGATGCCTGATCAACCACACATTGTGGTGGTCAACAAACAGCAGAAGAATGCAGTCGAGATAGATGTAGTGATCCCAAGTGACAGGAACATCAAGAGGAGGTATCATGGGAAAATACAAACGGTTAAAAGACGATTTAGACTAGACAATATGTGGAAAGTGGTGGCAGTGGTTATTGCTCAATGCACTGCAACTTCAGACAACGCAATTGCAGTTACAGAAACGTAATTACGTTACAGAAACGAAATTACATTACAGAAAATGACATCAGAAGTTTTTCCAAAGGACTCCTTAAAGTCATGGACACGTCCGCTTGTTGTTACTGCCGCAGTTTTAAGTTGTTTAAGTTGGTGTCCGTCGGTGATCAGGGGCAATTTGTTAAACTGTAAACTTCTTTGGTTTATTTTAATAAATAATAAACTTTATTACTGCAGATGTATCCTGTTAACCCTCTGAGAGACACTGGGCTTTAAACGATCTAAAATATGTTGTCTGTAGAGCGTCATGTCTGAGCTAGAGAAATGCCATTTTCTCCTGTTAAACTGAATAAACAGCGCCAACCTTCACTATCAAAAGAGCAATTTTGCCCCCTCTTCTGTGATCAGATCTCACGGTGTGTCTCCGAGCGAGTGACCGGAGGCGGAGTCCGGGGGCCAGTGTGTATGTGTGCGCTGTCTGGGAGCACACACACACACGCACTCACTCTCGCCCGCTCCTGGTATTTCATGATGGCCTGATAAGATGATGATTAAAAAAAAGTGAATGTGACGTTCACGTTAATTATATGAAAAATGATTAGTTAAGTTCACCGTTCGCGAAAAATATGCAAACCACTGTACAGGAAGCCCCTGCAGAGGGGCTGAAGAGCCCCATTTAGTCCCAAGCCGCAGGTTTTAGACTTGTGTCTTCTGTGGCAGCAGTGTCCATCACTTTGAGCTGTCCTCTGGAAACACTTCCATTGTCGCTTCTGTAATGTAATTTTGTTTTCTTAAGTTGCAGTGCATTGAGCTCTCAGGGCCACCGTACAAACTGGCTCCAGGAATAATAACATCGGAGATCTCTGTCCAAAGGAGCCCTCATAGAGAACAAAGTCATCATATTTTCTGTTGTTGTTTTTTTCTATGGCCTTTTTATAAGACCTCCATTAGAGTGTAGTTTGTGTAGTGTAGGTCCAGTTAAATCTTCACTTAATACAACAATTTTGACCTTTGTGCTTCCTGTGCTGCGCTGTTTATGATTTTGTGAGGCACTCTTCAACTGGTTTTTGCTACAAGGTGCTCAATAAATCAAGTATGCTTTAGCTGCTTAAGGCCGATATATGCTACTCCGTTTTGACGGAGACGGACACATGGGAATGCCTTCTCCGACGTGGAAACACCCTCTCCGAGCACCTCAGAGAGCTCTACTTAAGGCCAATTTATGCTTCTCCGTTTTGACAGATACGGACAGATAGGACCGCCTTCTTTGCCGTGGAATGCCCTCTCCGGGCTCCACGGAGAGCTTGTTCGTGCAGCTCTGATTTTTCTAACTACACGTCGGCATGGCTGAGAGCCTACGGATAGCCATTGGCTGTGATTGGTCCGCTAACGACAGTATTTCGGAACGACATCATTTCCGGACCTCAAACTTCCAGTTTCATTTCCTATATCACAATAAACCCAAACACAACTACGATTCTACGATTAATGTGACAAGTGTGTTAAGCCAGCGGAGTTGTCCAGCTGACTGTGGCTGGTTAGAGCACTTACGGCATGTTTGTACGATCACATACGGTTATAACGAACTTTCATAACAGCACTAGCGTCCCAGCCACCATGCTAACTGCGGTGGTAACTGTGACAAATCATGCTGTCACAACTTTAATTCCAGAGCTATCATGAGACTGTTTCTTAAATACCGACAGGTTATAAGCAAATACTTGGTAGTAGCTAGTATCGGGAGTCCCTGCTGACTGTGTGTGGAAGCTTGGGGGGAAGATAGCTGCTTCCGTGTAGCTTCAAGTATTGGAATTAGCAACAAGGTTCGGAAACAAGACCGGGAAACCGCTGCGCTAAGAAACGATAACATAAGCATTACGACCCGCTGGGTGTCACTTTATTTTATTGAGTTGCCATCGTACACGGTGTGTGTGAAAAGCCGGGAGCAGGTAAATATTGAACGTGGACCTCTTCTGAGAACTCATGAGGTAGGCTTCTCTAAGCTTTTCTTCCGTTGCGCCACCTACTGTTCTGGCGCCCAATTGTTTTTGATCCGTCTGTCCGTAACGGACTCGGAGAAGCATACTTTGGCCTTTACACGTCTGATTTTTCTAACTATACGTTGGCATGTCGGAGAGCCTACGGATACCCCTTGGCTGTGATTGGTTTCCTAACGACATCATATCCGAACGACATCATTTCCGGAATCTCTGTTGTTCTCGTCTCATAAAATACGTTACAAGCATGTCTTCTTCCATGTCAAGAAGCTCCAGCTCCATCAACAGGTAAATAAACAATCGACGACTTCTACATACAAAGACGTCATGAGGTAGGCTTCTCTATGCTCGTCTTTGCCAAAAAAAAGCTGCACGACCTACTGTTCTGGTGGTGAATTGTTTTCGTCGGAGAACCATAAATGAAAAAGAGTGTCAGTTCCGTCCGTCCGTAACGGAGTCGGAGAAGCATATTTCAGCCTTTACTATTATTCACTTGGTGATCCCTGATCATAAACTTTTTCCTTTGCACTTTAGATTATCATCAGAGCATCATGGTGCCACTGGCTATGCAGGTCTCATAAACCCTATGAGACAAATTTTGATATTTGAATATGGGCTATACAAATACAAATTTAATTGACTGATTGAATGAGCACTGACTACCTGATGACCAGTTTTAAGATTAAGTGTGTGTAATTTGACTGGCTGGAACATTGGGCTCATCTTACCTTGAGTGGCACTTGAGATTTGTATGTTTCTGGCACTTCCCAGGTCAGCAGCACAGAGGTTTTCGTCACAGCCTTCACGCCAAAGTTCTTGGTGAACACTAGGGGAAGGTCTGGATGATTATTAGGGGGTTAATTTCCATGCACTTTATATTTACAGAGCCCTTTTGGTGACATTCTGGAAAAATAAATTGTGTGTCCAAGAGTTATGAGGCTGTTGGAACAAGATAGTTGGCCACAAATTATTAATCTGTTCTTTAATACCCAGACCTGCGGACATGGATCTTGGAAGTATCTTGGACTAGAGATGAAACGTGTCACTTAATCACATTATGTAGATTATATAATGAGCTCTAGTTTGACAAACACAGTCTGCACTGACTCTGATTGAGGCCAAATTTTGGTTGATTATTTGCAATTAAGAGTCAAGACAAACATTGTGACCTGTCCTTGGTCGCCTTGAGGCACTGTAAAAAGCACAGCTAGATGTCAAGAGTGCAAGCAGCGGACTTCCGGTGGCCCGGCAACTAGAATGGCAGCATAGAAAGGAGCTCCTGCATCGACATAAATAATACCCCGTAATTCAAATTCTTAACACGGCTAAAGTGACTTAAACTCAATGAATGATGGGTGGGGGTAAAAAGAAAAAGGAGGGAGCCAGGTATCAGAGTCAAACCGACCAAGAAA
Source organism: Platichthys flesus (assembly GCF_949316205.1). Taxonomy (NCBI): domain Eukaryota; kingdom Metazoa; phylum Chordata; class Actinopteri; order Pleuronectiformes; family Pleuronectidae; genus Platichthys; species Platichthys flesus. Next base: position 26,612,336 of record NC_084953.1, read on the forward strand.
CCCGAAACAACGGCAATGCTAGCAGTAGCGAAACTCGCAGTGAAAATGGCGACGACACGGAGGATGAGACTGCACCTGCCACACTCAGCTCCCTGAGTAGAGTGGTGAGTGAAGTGGTAGCCGCCGGAATGCGGGATCTTAAATCAGAAATGAAAAAGGAACTGTCGCAAGTAAGAACAAGTCTTAAAGAAGACATGAAAATGTAACTGGACTAGCTGACTACCGAAATCAACCAACAAGTGAGTGCCGCTACTGGCAAAATAGAGGAGGTGGCGGAACGACTGGGAGAAATTGAGAAGAACTTGACAGGGAAGGAGAAATGGGACATTGGTGTTAAAGACACTATTATCCAACTGCTTGACAATCAAAAGTTTCTCCAGGAGAAGATAACGGACTTGGAAGTGCGCTCACGGCGTAACAATATAAGGATTTATGGCATCCCCGAAAACGCAGAGGGCTCTTCTATGCTACGGTATGTGGAACATATGATTCTGACTGAACTGGGGGACAACGTGGGCCTCCGCGGAGAGGGGAGTCTGGGAATCGAGAGAGCACACAGGTCGCTCGGCCCACAGCCACCTGCGGGCGCGCCCCCGCGCTCTACAGTGCTACGGTTCCTACAGTTTAATATTAAGCAGAAAATCCTCCATGCTGCGTGGAAGAAACCCATCTGTGTTCAAGAAAAGCGAGTGTACTTTGACCACGATTACGCAGAGAATGTACAGCAGAGGAGGAAAGAGTACACTCCCATCAAAAAAGCGCTCAAAGAAAAAAAAGGACCCGCTTCCAAACTCCGCTGACGAGGATGCGCGTGCACTTCGATTCAGGCACGGTGACGTACTGCAACGCCGAGGATGCCGCGGAGGATTTAAAGAGACGTGGATTCACAGTGGGTCCGCTATCGTTAAGAAGATCCAAAGACATCACCGTGGAGTCCATCAACAAACTTCTACCGTGGAGTACAGCAGAGATTCAGCGAGCAGGGAACGCGCATAACTGTCAGGAGAGCGCACGCGAGAAGTTGAAGGTGTTTCAGAGGCCAGCCAGCCAGGATGCCATAATAATGGATGAGTCATTTTCTCTGCCCCTCCCTCATAGAGATATGTTAATCTATCTCCACCTGTAAGTTAATGGTTCTTAAGCAATCGATACCTTAATTTAATGTTACAATAAGCTAAAGAAGCTATAAACATAAAGCCACAGTAAAGACTCATGTGGAACCTGTGACCTCCCTTAAATATAAGTTAGTATAGCAATGGTTCGATGCAGCTGACCTTCATAATAGGCCACCACTTTTTTTCAGTGTTTCTATTTTCTCATATTTTATTTCCTAAGTACTGCTGAGGGGCCCCACAGTGGCATTCCCCCTCAACCTAAAGAGGTTTCAAGAGAACCTCTGAACTGGAAGACCTGTTCTGTAAGTTTATCACATGTTCAGTGAATGTTATGTGTTGTTTGTGTTGTGAGGGCTTTGACTGAATTCTTAAAGGTACAAGAAAACATATTTATGGTGACTAATGTCAATGCAGTATTATAATATACAGTCTTGGAATGTAAATGGCATAAACAATCCCATCAAAAGGAGCAAAATAGTTGCAAAGTTGAAACGAGAAAAAATGTATATAGTTTTTCTGCAGGAAACACATCTCTCTGCTATAGAACATGAGAAATTTAAGAAAATTGGATATAGAAATACCTTTTTCTCCTCACACAGGACAGGAAAGAAAAGGGGAGTAGCCATTCTTATTCCAAATTCTGTTTGTTTTGAATTGATCGCAGAACATAAAGACAAAGAGGGTAGATTTGTCCTAGTCAAGGGAAAAATAGAGCAGGAAGAAGTTACTTTGTGTAACGTGTATGCACCCCCTGGTAGCAACATCTCTTTCTTCAGGGAGGTATTTAACCTCATTGCTGCAGAAACATGTGGCACATGTCTATGTGCAGGGCACTTTAGACATTAGACACAACAAATCGAGTGAGAAGAAAGAATCTCTTAGAAAAACAAATAAATAAAATTCTTCAAGACCTTGGACTAATTGATATTTGGAGATATTCACACAAACACGATAGTGATTTTACCTTTTACTCTGCAAGGCATAATATATACTCTAGAATCGATTATATCTTCATGTTTAGCAGAGATTTCCACAAGGTGAAATATTGCACAATTGGACAGAGAGATCTGATCACTCAGGCTTAACTTTGAAATTTTCTTTAGATAGAAATCCTAAAACTACTTTATGGAGGCTGAATACTGGTTTATTAAATAGTAATTCATATAAAACTGAAATGGCCAAGGATGTAGAAACTTATTTAGAACATAATGATAATGGAGAAGTCAGTCCTGCAATTCTATGGGATGCAGCAAAAGCATTTCTTAGAGGAAAAATCATAGCTAAGTGTGCTAGGCTAAGAAAGATCAGAGATAAAAAGCTGTCAGACTTGCAGAAGCAATTAAAAAATCTTGAGCTACTTCATACTACTAACAACTACCCCTCTTTACGTAAGCAAATGAGGCCTGTTAAGCAGGAGATAGACAAAATTCTTAGTGAGGAAATTGAAAAAAAAATGAAATTCCTAAGACAGCGATATTATGAGATAGGGCCTAAAGCGTCTAAAATACTTGCATGGTGAATTAGAAAACAGCAAGCAGAAAACTCAATTCACAAAATTAGGGATCCTATCACAAATAAGGTAACTACTAAATTAGAGGAAATTCAGAGTGCATTTGAAAAATATTACAGATTACTATATACACAGCCAGACAAATCAGACAGACTTACAATTCAAACATTTCTCTCTTCTTTAGATCTCCCCTCAATAGGTAAAAATCAAAACGAGGAGTTAATTCATGAAATCTAAACCGAGGAAATAGATAATGGAATCTCAAATCTTAGAGCCAATAAATCACAAGGCTGTGACGGATTTCCTCCGGAATGGTATAAGTGCATGAAAGAATTCTTGGTTCCTTTATTGAAGGCTTCCTTCAACTACACTCTCAGGGGTGGGGCTCTCCCGCCATCATGGAGCGAGGCATTTATTTCAGTAATACCAAAGGAGGGAAAAGACAAAATGGACTGCAAAGGGTATAGACCAATAAGTGTCTTAAACATAGACTATAAACTGTATGCAGCTATATTGGCTAAAAGATTAAACACAATAATGCCTTCCTTGATAGATGAGGACCAAACAAGTTTTATAAGTAATAGGCAAACACACGATAATATTAGAAGAGCCATAAACATTATTAATCAAATTTCAAAAGGAACATCAAGCGCAGTCCTTCTCAGCCTAGACACCGAGAAGGCATTTGATTCGGTAGGATGGGATTTCTTATTTCAAGTTATGGAAAGATTTGGTTTTAGTGATTCATTTATACAATGCATAGGAATGCTGTACTCCTCCCCAACAGCGAGGATAAAAATTAATGGGAGCCTTTCGAATCAAATAATGCTACAACGAGGATATAGGCAAGGTTGCCCATTAAGTCCACTACTTTTTAATTTTTTTATCGAGCCCCTTGCACAGGTTATCAGAGAGGAGACCGCTCTGGTGGGTATAGATGTGGGAAGTGTAGAGAACAAAATTTTTCTATATACGGACGACGTCCTTGGCTCATATAAACTGTTCAATGTATTTTTTTGAACTATATATAGAAACTAATCTTCTCTGTCAGTAAGCTGCCTACAAACAGCAACTTACTGTTTACAAACCAGTTATTGACTTAATCTATAGATCTGTAAACCATATATATAGATTGGTAAAAAGCTAATTAAATACAAAGTTGTAGAATGCTAGACACAATATAGATTTAACTGTTGAATCTAAATATAAGGGACTCTTGGCAAATGTTGTCATCAATGAAATACTCCAGTTCAGATTTACACATGGCTTTTCCCCCTCTACTCTGTACTTTCCAACTGAACAGACTGGAAGGAGATATACTGACTCTACTATGTGATCTTCCTTCCATCCTATTAATATATGCAGCCTCTACTTCACTTTTTTTGCTTTACACCAAACACTGCACTCAATTAAATTGAACAACTATTCTGGTTACACTCATGTTTTGTTTGTTTTTGTATATTAGAAGATAACAAAGCCCTTAATGTTGAAATCATGGAGTGATATACAGATCGCTGAGGTCACAAATGAAGGTGCAGTAAGCACAGTACAGCACTGAAAGCACTTCTCACCTGGCATGGAGGTTGACATGGTCCTGCTCTGGATGCTTGGGCTGATGGGACCTCCCCCCTTACTCGTAAAAGCTTGGACTCTGATGTCGTAGGTTGTGTCTGGTTGCAAACCTTGGACGGTCATCAGTGTTTCTGTGGTATTGTTGGTGTTATTGTGCTGGATATTGATATCACGATACAACACCATGTACTTCACAATTTTCCCATTCCTCTCGGACAGATGAGGGGGGTCCCAGGCAAGTTGGGTGGAGGTGGCGGTCAGTCCCACCACACTCAGATTTTGGGGGTAGCTGCTGGGGATGTCTTCAGGGGTGCTGATCTCCTTCACATATTCCTCCCCATTACCTGCTCGGCTTTTGGCACACAGTTTAAAGATGTAGGTGGCACCCTTGTGGAGGCCGGTGACTGTGAAATGGTCATCGATCTTTCTGAAGTCTTTGATGGTGAAAGCTTCTATCTCTACTCTCTTGTACAATAGCTGGTATCCCAAATGCTCCCCAACCATCTCTTTAGGAGGCTGCCACTGGATCAAGGCTGTATTCCCTATAGTGGTGCTGATCCTCATGGTTGGCTTACCAGGAACTAGAACACAAGAAATATTCTCCAGAACATGAAACAATATTTTTTCTGTTCATTTGAAGCAGATTCATTCCCAAATTTCTTGAGCGATGGATTGATATTTTTTGTACAAATCTAGACTGTACATAATTGTAGCTGAAATGTTTTTGTAGCTGAAATGTTTTTTTCCGCAAACTGTTTTTACAGTTTGCGGATTCATCTTTTTCAGATGCAGAATGTATTATTCCTTCAGGGAGAGCAATTTAATGTGTGGTGTTTATAATGTGTGTATAATTGTAAACTAAACACCCACCTGCTCCTGTGGTGGTGACCACCTTGGCTTTGCTGCGAGCTCCATCACCCTCAGTGGTATATGCAGCCACAGTCAATGAGTAGGTCGTCTCTGGCAGCAGACCTGTTATAATGGTATCCTGAGAGAGAGAGAGAGAGAGAGAGAGAGACTTTAAAGTTAACTTTTATTTAAATCATTTCATGAAATAAACGTAATAAATAACACCTCAATCAGATCATATTGTACACAAGAAAACTACATGTCAGACACCCCCACGGAATTTAAAAATGAAGGATCAGTGAACCGTCCTCCTCTGTGGAACATAAAACCTGTCTGATCCCCCACTGGGATGTAAAAGCTTCCAGGTTACTGGTCAGGCTGTAGAAGGCGTGTTCTATTTTAACGCGAGTTGCTACCAAGCCTTTAAAACATTTCACCACATCAGTCCAGCCTACCCCCAACATCTGGTTCTCCCTGCTCTTCCAGGTGGCCAGTTTAGTGATCCCATTCCGGAAGTTAACCAGGACGAGTGTTTCTCTGTTTCTTTTTTTATATTTAGGCCCAAAAACAAACAAAGGGAGAGAAAAATTCTCCCCCAGAGCCTCCACCCACTGCTGTAGTTGTTTAAATAAACCCTCTAGTCAAGGACAAGTCACCACTAGATGTTCTAGAGTCTCCCTGTCACCACAGAAAGCACATCCCTCCCCAGCGCTCGGGTCCAGGTGAGCTCAGTGTCTGTTTGTAGCTAAAGCTCCATGTATAATCATCCACTGGAGGTCACCCACCCGTTTTTCAACAGGAGGTTTATATAGGACCCTCCACCTGCCTTCAGGGGTGTAGCCTGCAGAAAATTCCTCGGTCCACCTCATCTCCTTGACTCCAGCCAGAGAGCAACGGTTCAGCACCTTCACACAGCCGACATAAAGCTGACATAAAGCCTCTTCTTCCCAGAAGAGCTGAAACTACCCAGCACCGGTGTTTTGAAGGAAAGAAGCAGTCCACTCTCCTCTCGCCACCCATCAGCAGCAGGGCTGACGATCAGAGAGGGAAACAAGTACTCACAGTCATCATCCCATTGGTCAGCTAGAGTACAGTTTTCAGCAAACGCTCTCAGTGGCACAGACAGGGACTGCATCACTTCCTCCACAATCCTCTCCAGCACTCTGGAGGACCTGACGTTGGTGACGTCGCAGAGTGTTTCCATCGATGCCTTTGTGAGGTGGCCCAGTTTGATGATGCCTGCCCCAATAAACTTATTCCTTAAGGTCGAAGAGGAAAATGTGTCAGTTCTCAGGAAATTGTTGTAGAACAGCGGCTCCTCAAACAACCATATCCCCGGTCTGGGGTCAGGAGTCTGCTTGACCTCCAGCGTCTGCCAGGCGTTCACCACTGAGCTGTAGAATGGTGTCAGCCCTGTCAGGTCAGCTTCAGTAGTTGAGATCAGAAATAGCTGCTTGTCCAGCCCTAGTCGGCCAGCTTGCCTGAGCAGCAGACGAGCAGGAGCCAACCAGCAGAGACCACAGCCGTAGAGTAACTTCTGCACCGTCTGCAGTCTGAAGGCCGCAGTTCTGGATATGATGTCGATGAGACCTTGACCTCCCTCTGCCACAGGGAGATACAGGGCCGCTGCCCTCAGCCAGTGCTGTTCAGACCAGAAGAAGTCCACCAGGCGATGCTGCACATCCTTAAGCAGCCCTGGAGGTGGCACCAACACGATAAGTCTGTGCCAAAGAGACGAGGCGACCAAGTTATTCACTATCAGAACTCTCCCCCTGTAGGACAGATAAGGTAGCCACCATTTCCATTTAGACAACTTTGCTTCCACCTTTTCCAGCACCCCCTCCCCGTTCTGCTGTGGAATCCCTCACTTCATAGATGGACCCCCAGAACCTTTAGTCCATTCTTTCCCCACTGCAGATTTGCAGGGAGATCAAGCTCAGTCCCCTGGCTCCACTGCCCCATTAAAAACCCTCACTCTTCTCCCAGTTGACTCTGGCTGAAGAGGTCCTCCCATAACAGACCAGACTTTCCTGTAGTTGCTGGACATCATGCTGGTCATGGATAAAAACATTAACGTCATCAGCATACGCCGAGACGACCACAGGAGGGTTGTGCGCCAGCCCCGGCAGAGAGAGACCCCTCAGCCTGCTCATCAGACTGCACAGAAGTGGCTCTATGGCGATGCTGTATAGTAGTCCTGAGATGGGGCAGCCCTGCCTGATGCCTCTAGTGACGGGCATAGGACAGCTCAGCCCTCCCCCCACCTTCACCACGCAACTAGCCTCACTGTAGAGCAGCTTGATCCAGGAAAGAAAGCCCCCCGAACACCAAAAGCCTGCAAAGTTGAAAAAAAACAACTCGTGATCCACACGGTCAAATGCTTTCTCCTGATCGATTGATAAAATACCCACCTTAACATTATATAATTTACACACTTCACACACATCTCTTATTAAAAACAGATTGTCCAGGCACACAGTAGCACTGATCTGGGTTGATCAGCTGTTCGATATATTTCTTCAGCCTGTTGGATAAAACCTTCGAGAGGATTTTGTAGTCAGTGCATAAAAGGGCGACTGGTCTCCAGTTCTTTAAAAGGCTAAGATCTCCCTTCTTAGGAAGCAGAGAGAGAACTGCCAGTCTACAGGATGTAGGAAGTGTCCCTTTTTTAAAACACTCTTTAAAAACGCATAAAATGTCAAGTCCCAAAATACCCCAGAAATGTTTTAAAAACTCAGCAGGTAGTCCATCTACTCCAGGGGCCTTTCCCGACGCAATCTGCGCAACGGCCGTAGTCAGCTCCTCTAGGGTGATGTCAGTGTTTAGTGTGTCCTGTTCTTCTAGAGTCAGCTGAGGAAGTCCTTCAAGCAGCTCTGCAGTAGCGTTGGCATCACATGGTTCTGCCCTGAACAGCTATGAGTAGAACGCTACAGCATGTTTCCTCATCAGAGCCGGTTCTCTTGTCACTTCTCCGTCCGGGAGTCGCAGAGACACCATCACTTTCCTTCGAGCCACCTACTTCTCTAAGTTAAAAAAGAAGGTGGTCGGAGCGTCCATATCTTGTAGTTTAGTGAATCGGGCTCTGACCAAAGCTCCTTTGGCTCTCTCATGTAAAAAAGAGTTTAAGTCCTGTCTCTTAGTTTTGAGCCGTTCTGCATTCTGCCCGTTTTTGTGTGTCAGCCTCCAGGTTTTTGACAGCCTCTTCTAATGTCTTAATGGCTCTTTTTATTTTAACTGTTGAGTTGGCTGAGTGTTGCTGACAGAACACTCTGATTTGGGCTTTTCCTACTTCCCACCACTGTGTGAGGGAGGAAAACTCATGTTTCTTTTTTCCCAAAAAAGCCCAAAACAGTCTAAGATTTTCACAAAAAGTAAAATCATGTAATAATTTAACGTTAAAATGCCAAAAGGACTTTGGTTTTACTGTTGATGATAAAATGAACTCCATTGAAACTAGATGGTGATCACTGAAACAAACAGGGAGGATCTGACAGTTAAAAACCTGATTAGTAAAAGCGGCAGAAAGATAAAACCTGGCTGCACTCATCCTTCCATCTAATATTTTGCCTCGTCACACATGTGTCATGTTGACAACACACTCGACACACTTTGGACAGATCATCTGTTGATTTCACACAGATAAACAACACTTGCATTACAGAAACTACGAAAAACACACCCGTTCTGTGATGAGCGGTTGGGTTGTTTTCATTCTCCGATGGCAGAACCTTATCATCGACAACAACGAGAACATCTTTTAAAATCCCGTCCGCTGACTTTAACCAGCAGCGACAGGAGGACACATGAAGCTCCACACGTCCATTAGAAGCACGTTCACCAACTTAACTCATGAAAACTCCGCTCAAGCTTCCGCCTTGTTGATGTCAGGGATGTTTACATGTACCTGTTGTTTGGTGTGTGTGCGTTGTAATGATCACCAGCGACAAACAAAAGCACTTAGAGTGGAGCTGGTGACGCGTGTCTGTTCTTCAATGCTCCCTGTGTCTCCTATGAAGAGGAGCGTCAGATTTGTAAAGCCTGGTATTACGTTTAAAGCGTTTATTCTGTGTTCGGACTATCACCAGATGACATGGGCGTTACCTTAAAGCACATCTGGTGATTTACAGCCGACAGAGCAAAGTAGGAGACATTTATCTAACGCGCGATGCAAATTTCAGCGACTCGGTGGCGTAGTGAGATCGTCATCAGGCTAGAAACTTATAGTGTTTCAGCTTGTTGTTTCGAATCCCATTCAAGGTTTTGTACTATTTTTTTTTTTTACCATTTAAATGTATATTGCGGTCTCAACGTGATGCTGACACGGACACATGAACTTGTGAAGGGTTTTTGTAGGATTTTTTTTTCAGCAAGACCTTCAGTAGATCACCGCACTTCACACACAGGCGCTTTGTGAAAATGATGAATCTGCCACCGGCTCTGAAAAACAGCCTCAACATCTGGAATGTCGCCAGAAGCCATGCCCCCCAGTTAAACTGGAACAGCTGGACCAGCCTCACTCCGTGTCTAAGAGACAAGGACAGCGGCCGAAAGGACGCCATCCCGCCGCGATCACACGGCTCGCTCAACGCCAAACAGTCATTTTGCGGTGCATTAGCTCATTGGCGGTGCATTAGCTCATAAAATTAGCTCATAAAACCTGAAATCAACCACAACTCTGGCTTTTACCAGGGCAGGAACAGAGCAATGACATTAGTCCCTGGTTGTTGCTCGACTTTATTTCTCCTAGTAATGTAAATAGTAGGGATTAGCGAGTACAGCATTATCTGTATCTGTATCTGTATCTGTTAACCATATGAATTATCTGTATCCGTATCCGTACTCGGAGTGGGCGTGGCCTAACCCGGAAGTGGGTGTGATTTAACCCGGGAGTGTGTGTGTGTGTGTGTGAGTGTGTGTTTGAGTGAGTAAGAGAGAGACATAGACAGAGAGGGGGAGTGTGTGTGTGTGTGTGTAGCTTAATTTGTAATATTTTTTATACCACTACTACTTACAATGTGTCAGACACTCAGTGCGTGAAGTAAAATAAAACTGGTTAGAGCAAACTGACGGTTTAAAAAAAACAAAAAAAACCTCCAACGACTGGCAGAGAGAGGGAGAGAGAGAGAGAGAGAGAGAGTAGCCATACGCTAGAGAGTAGTCAGACACTTAATGCGTGAAGTAAAAAAAAAAAAACTGTTTAAAAAAAAAAAAAAAAAAATCTCCGACAGGCAGAGACGCAACGCGAGTCGCTTTCTACCAGCACCACGTCTGAACGAACCCACGTTTAACAGAACTCTACTGGTTAATAAGTAAGTACAAACTGAAATAAAAACAAACTTCAAGCTGAAGAAACCCTAAACGTTAACCGAAAAGACCCGCGAACCTGAGTGACTGAGAGAGACAGAGAGCTGTTCTGTGAGTGAGTGAGCAGAGCGGTGTGTGAAGGGGAGGAGCGCTGTGACGCTGTGTGAGGATTTTCATTCAGTCCGAGCACAGATAATGACTCGTATTACTCGTATAATACTCGTGCTTGGCAAAAGTGCTTTATCCGTACCGGATACTCGTTTCAGCCGAGTATCCGGCTCATCTCTAGTAAATAGCCATCTTGGCTTGACCTAGGACAAAGTTCAACATTTTAAATACATTTTGTCTTTTCTTAACACACTTAAAACCAAGGACAAACGTCTCAGTGGAGAAATCTTCACTAAGATGCACACATGCACACATCTTTCAGCATGCAAAACAAAGCTTCTAACCTTAAACAAAGTGTAAAAGCCTGAAAAACGGTTTCCCTTTGGTGACAGAAAGGACATTCCTGACTTACATTTCTGTTTATCACTGAAACAAAAGCATTGACAGCAACTGCTCCATGAAGAATTCTCTACTGTAAATCACACACTCTTAGCCAATGGTGGTTTATAAAGTGCTCTCCATTCCGGCCTCACCCCACTATTCAGTTTGATAGCAGGGCTCCACGGTGTGTCAACCCTACTCTCCAAACTTTTCTTATAAAAGCTTTGACACATGCATGATACAACTGTCCTGTAACCATATTTAGCAGCATAGTGTTTGGGTTCCTAGATAGAAGTGGACCTATACACCCGTCCAGATTGGGCCAGACTACCAGCCCAGGGAAAAAGTCCTGCTTGTCCGGACGACACACCCCTGCACAATAGTCTACAAGCAGTTCAGTCTCATCTGTGGTACAGGCAGCACGCCATTTTTCCAGGAGCTGTGATACCACCCGAAGCGACCTCAGCAAACCCCCTCCTATTCCCAAAGTATGGCCCCATCAGAACCACTACATCTTTACAAGGGACGATCTTGGCGCCACACAGCATCTTCTGGAGTGCCGGGAAGTTGGTCGAGGAGACATCCAGACGAGCACCTCCAACCACAGGCTCTTGCAAGAGCCAATGTAAGGAGATTGCAGGGCCAAGGCTGAGAAAGTCCGCACAAACTCCAGATGCTCTTATTCCAATATTTGCATTCATGTATACACCTCATTCAGAGAATGGTCTCCGGAGTTGAAAACAGCTTTAAAGGGAAAATTCAACCAGTAAAATATACCTCTTACAACTAGCCGAAGTATAGTAACAGGCATATTGTCGCATTGCTGCCATCTGCACCAGAACAGACGAGAGCAAACATGTTTGGTTTTATATTTTGGGTGAAATGTTTTTTTTTATTTAAACAACTTGTCTACTACTCCAATTTCATCAGACATTAACATGTTTTTTTTGGTGATCACATTACAATCAGATAGAGTTTGACCACATCAAAGTACAGGTTTAAAGGCGCCAAAGACACACTGAGGATTGGTCAAACCCCATCGAAGTGTAAATACAAATATGTTGCCAATCCACATACAAACACTATATTGGTGGAGAAAAGCACATTGTTGCAAACAATCAAGGAATCAACAGCTAAACAGATCAAATGCATTCGCCAGTAAACAGGGGAATCGGTTATCTTTTTCAGCCACCTATGGGTGGAGAGAAGAGGATATCAATATCAAAGAAAAACGAATAGCCCACAGCTTCACTGATGGACGGATACATCTACTTCTATTATTCTTTTGTTTGTTGTTTTTAAGAAAAAGGAGCAGAGGCTACACCATGAGCTGGACTGAGATCAGATCGTGGCAGGTCTCAGTGTGGAATAAGTATTTCATTTTAGGGTCAGGTGTAAAATAGAGTTCAAGTCTCAGGACATATGAAATGGTACTGACCCCAGAAACAAAAGAAGTGTTTGATGCTAGGGAGTTGAGCGAAATATTCTCCCTTGCTCTCAAGCTGACATTGTGTATGCAGCAGAGATCTCATCTTGGCTATAGGGCTTAGAGGGCTTTGAAGGCTTTCTGTAGGATTTCTCACATTGGTTGAACTCTGAAGAGTAGGGTTGGGTACAGAGAACCGGTTCCAATATGGCACCGGTTCCAATACAACCGGTACCTACCCGGACCGAAATGCAGCGCAGATTTCGGTGCTTTATTTCTGTGCCTGAGCCAATTGAACTGAGGTCTTCGTTCCTCCCGCCTCCTCACACTTCCACTCCTTCCCTTCATGGGGAAGGGGCGCCTCCCGTCGGGCCCCCGCATTAGTGATGGGAAGTTCGGATCTTTTTACCGTATCGGTTCTTTGAATCTCGTTCAGTAAAATGAACGAATCTCTTTTTGAGTCATTCGTTCGTTTCAACGGGGGGGGGGTGCAAACGATCCAAAGACTCGTACCCGGCAGATGAACGAATCTTTCAACTCCCAACTGTGTTTTCCGATCAATGATTCGGTCATCTGCCCACAGAGTCTTTGGGCGACGTGTCGGCCACACAGAGCGAGCTCATCTCCCCGGTCACCTACATGCACGTCTGCGAGACGGAGGTGTTCAGCATGGGGGTGTTCCTGCTGGGGACCGGAGCTTCCATACCGCTGCACGTCCACCCGGACATGAACGGGAATCTACGGAGCTCCTGATCCCCACGCTGCCAGCACATCCAGCTGGCCCGCCGCATCCGCGGACACAGAGCTTAAACTGCTGCTGATCCACTGACTATAACAACGCTGCATTCCTACACTTATAAAATGCAATTCAATGTGGAAGTAATCCAACTATTCAGAATACGTTACTCAGATTAGTTAATGTAACGGAATACGTTACAGATTAAATTTTTGGGCATGTATTCTGCATTCTGTAACAGAATACTTTTTGAAAGTATCCTTCCCAACACTGGAAATGTTAGACTTGAGTGTAGTAAGACACCTATATTTAAAAAAAATAAAATCTCAAGATGGTAAATTTGCACACAGGTTTTAAAAAGTGCATGCCTTGTGTTTATACTTACAATGACTTTGATTAAATTACGTAAATGCACACCAATTTGTTATTCTTGTTTCTGTAATGAGCAGTTAAATAAAAATGTGGGAAAGAATATTGTGCAGTATCTAATATTGTGTTGGTCATATTTAAATCATTCATTACGTTTTTTTGGGGGGAAAGAGAGGATAAAATAAAAGACTTGCATATTAAATCTTAATCGCAATATTTGGGGGGAGGGGGGGGGGGGGGGATCGCAATTAGATTATTTCCCCAAATCGTTCAGCCCTATTCACAAGTCATAATGACTGGTTTTGTTATTTTCTCTTTACATTTACACTTACAGTTTAGTGCAGTGTAATAATTTCCCGTGATAATTAAATGCCAGTGTGACAATAAATGACAATTTAAAACCATACAAACGGTCATGTTTTATTGTATATAATAGAGGAGGTTTTCTTAAAAAAATATGATCTGCCACACAAAAGCTGTCAGTCATGGCTGCTTTTTAACACGCGAAAGGGAATGAGGTAACTGTTTCCTCTTCTGAGCCTATGGAGGTCACGTGGGAAAGGATCCAAAGACTAGCAACCGGTCTTCGATCAGTGATTCGTTCATCTGCCGGATACGAGTCTTTGGATCCTTTTTCACGTGACCTGCATCAGCCTATGCAACAGTTGCGATGCGCGGCCACGAGAAAATGAACGAATCACTCTTTGAGAGGACTCGTTACTCCCGAGTCCTTGTAACGATTTGTTCAAAACGAACGAATCGTTCACGAACGACACAACACTAGAATGAATCACTCTTTGAGAGGACTCGTTACTCCCGAGTCCTTGTAGGGATTCGTTCAAAACGAACGAATCGTTCACGACCGACACATCACTACCCCGCATGAGTCGGGTGCGTCTGCCGGTGTACAAACTCTTATCTCCACGCTGCCCGCGTAAAGCCTGAAATATGCTTCTGCGACTGCGTCTGTGTCTTTTCACGCCGCTGTGGCGCAAGACTCGTTTTCATTCATGCTTCCCCAACCGTTGCGCGTCTTACAAAGCAATTCCGCGCCAGAACACTAGGCGGAGTAATGCTTTTTGTCGAAGATGACCTTAGAGACGCCTTCTTTCTTCTTCGTCGATTGTTTATTTACATAGCCACTGCGGCTCCTCGTAGCCTTTTTCTGGCGGACAAATCCGCCAGTCAGTGACGGGTTATACAAGTGATCATACTATCGGATATCTTCTGCCAAGTGCTCTTCTATTTGGTCCAGATTCGTTCTTCTAAATCTTCCGTGATTTCTGCCGGTATTATGGGGCATGAAACCGGAAATGCAGCTCCAGAAGGGGTGTAGAGCAGACCAATCACTGAGCTTGCCGAGCTTTGCCTTAAATTTTAGAAAAGGGGGTCGACACCCGTCAGCACGTAAGGAGGGATACATAAGCACGTAAGGGACCCGGAAGGGCTCTTGCGCTTACGGGCCCGTGAAAACGCAGAAGCATGTTTCAGGCTTAACGCGTGCGTCAGGGCTTCCGTGCAGGTGTGGGAGGATCTCCTCGCCAGGCTCTGGGTCGGCTTGGAAAGGCTGGGGGCGGGAGGAACGAAGACCACGCCGAGAAAGGTTTCACAAAAGCGTCTGCATTATGGGGAGACGAAGGCCGCCCCGTTGCCTTGCCCGCGACAGCCCCAGCCGCGGAGACACGGGGGTCTCCGAGTGATTGAAAAGCCATCCTCACTCTTCAATTAGCTCAGGCACCGAAGTCAGAGTAACGAGTGTATTGTATTTATTTTATTTATTTAATTATAGTGTCAACTTTAGTTAACAGTTCATATATTAATCATAGTTTTAAATTAAATGTGTTTTGTATTTATTTATATTTATAATCTACTTTAAACAGTTCATATATTTGGGATAAAAAAAGAAAGCCATTCTTAAATGTCGTCAAGCATCGTTTTGTCGTTTTTGTCATTTTTTTTAAATATCGGTTCAGGCACCGTTTAGGCACCGGTATCGTTTTAAAAGTATCAGTTAAGCACCGGTATCGGATAAAAACCTAATGATACCCATCCCTACTGAAGAATGGGATGGCTCAGGGCAGGCAAACTAAAGTTGCGACATATGGACATCCTGATCACTTGAAATGTTACTATATATTGGATTTTAGCTGTCTGTGCATTCCAGGCGGTTAACATTGCGACTCTACAGTGCAGACAGCTGAGAGAGTTAGAGGGTAGTTACACATGAAAAGACAGTAGAAAGAAAAGAAAGATAGCGATACAGGTAGCGAAAACAAAGGGAGACATACCGACGACTTAGCCGGAGAAAGTGGAGAAACAGATGAGTGAGACGGAGAAAGGGAGAGAAACAGAGGAGTGAGACGAAGAAATGAGAGAAACAGAGAAGTGAGACAGAGAAAGGAAGAGAAACAGATGAAAAAAGTGGGGGAGTGGGATATAAGAGGGGAAGAAAGTGATTCTAAAACTGTTGAACTGTTAAGATATGTTGAAATTTATCACCTGTAAAATAGGTTGAGACTTTTGAGTCAAGATGTGTAACAGAAAAATTTAAATGATAGCTTTTGCTCCCTTTATTCAATTTTTTTTAAGTTAAGCCCTTTATTTGAACACGATCAGCTTTCACATTTTATTTATTTTCTCTTATATTGAAATGCAGCACTACTTTTATTAAGTTAATGAGAGAACATTATACATTTCTTCAATCATACATATATGTTCAGTTCTATGTTACGTGACAATAAATATTGTCAAAATGTTTTTGAATCGTACTGAATTCATTACATTTGACGGTCAGGTAGTGAGTGCATGCAGATGTTGATACAACTAATATGCTACTTAAATATATGTATCACACTAAATAGTCAGACATTATGATCTTCCGGACCTTTGCTTCAAGAAATCTTCTCTAACTGGACCTTTTTCAATTTTAGTTCAATACCCCTGCCCTACAGGGAATGTCTTGGGATTATCCATTGCTTAGTGCCTGTCTGAAAAGCAGCTATATAGAGTTTACCTGCAAAGGGAACCCAGCTTTGTGCTCACAGGGTAGCTCTGGAGACTTTCTTATAGCAAGGACATAAGGTTTACCCATAAAGTTGCAAGATTTGTTTCAACAATATTTGATAGTCAGCCCCCCACATTATTAAGTCAGGCTTAGGTAAGTGAAGTCATGATGAGTGATTACCGTGGTATTGCTGCTGATACTCATTATTGGCTGCTAATTGCAGGACATATTTTTTGTGTGAATTGTTCTGTGATTTTCAATAGGCGACAGATTCGTTTGGAGTTATTTATTCGATAAAATGTGTAAAACGAGTTTCGAGAATAATTCAATCTGTGATCTATATATCTTGTTTGAATAATAGCTGCATATCCTGGAATGTGAAAGGTGGAAGATGTACCATTACTTGTCTGCCTAATGCAGTAGTATGTTGACAGAGTTCATGTGATTTCTTTCTATATTTTGCCTATGTTGAGTCCAAAACAAAAACACTTTGAAACACTTTCACAGTTATTAGAAGTAACTCCTGTGATTTTAACCAAATAAAGCCACTCTCCGCCCTCAGTCAGCCATTGTTCCTAATATGTTAAGTAAACAAAAGTCACCCAATAAATGTTACACTGGATTTAATTCAAAGACTGTCACAGTACCTGTGCGTCAGGGTGTGAAATGTACACGATGACTGGCTGGCCATGAGGCTCCCCGTTCTCTAGCCTGGAGTAGACCAGCTGGTAACCTTTGATCTGGCCATGTTGCTTCAGAGACAAGGGAGGCTTCCAGGTCACCCTGAGAGCAGTGGAGTTGAGGGTGTCCACCTCCACCTTCCTGGGAGGAGCTCCGGGCACTGCAGTACAACACAGTATACAATGAAAATAGTTTGGAAAAGATAAAAATTCATTTTGTGTGACTGTGTTTTCCTTAAATATAAATTAAGAAATAAATATGAGAAAGTATGAGAGTTGAATAGATCTGAATTACAGAAATACAACATGGTAATTAATATTCTAATAATCATTGAAGATTCCCCCCATAATTTTTCTGAATTCTCAAATTCAGAAAGAAAGATATTTCATCTATGAGAAAACTATAAATACTAATGTGCCATTGTATGTATGCCTCGCCAACCAGTGCACTTTCATATAACACACTTTTTTCCAGCATAATATGGAAATCTGGATCAGTCACAAAACCCCATAGAGATTGTGTCTCTTTACCGTCCGATTAAATTATTGAAATTAAACAATAACAGAGCGAGAACTCCACACAAAAATTTAATACAAATTAAAACAACCTCTGAAACAATACAGGAAACCCAGACTTTTAAATGTGGTCTTTTAAACATTAGATCACTGGAAAAAAAGGCTCTTTTAGTTAATGAAATAGTCTCTGATTACAACATAGATTTATTTTCCCTCACTGAGACGTGGCTGCATCCTGATGATTATGTCAGTCTAAATGAATCTACTCCCCCCAGTCATATCAATTCACAGGTTCCTAGAGAAATTGGGCGAGGAGGTGGAGTTGCAGCTATTTTTAACTCCAGTCTATCAATTAATCCTAAACCTAAACTCAGCTACAAGTCATTTGAATGTCTGGTTCTTAGTCTTCCGAGCCAATCCAGGAACCACCAACAGCCAATCATATTTGCCGTAGTTTACCGTGCTCCCAGGGCTTATACTGAATTTTTAAAGGAATTCCCTGAGTTTTTATCAAACTTAGTCCTAAAGACCGATAAAATTATTATTGTTGGTGACTTTAATATTCATGTTGATAATAATAAAGATTGCCTTAGCGTAGCATTTATTTCAATACTAGACTCTATTGGTTTCAGTCAGTGTGCGCACAAACCTACTCATTGTGGCAACCACACACTTGACCTTGTATTATCGTACGGTGTCGCAATTGACAATTTAACAGTACTTCCGCGCAATCCAGTTCTATCAGACCATAATTTAATAACCTCTGATTTTTCAATAACTGAATATATGCCACTAATACAAAATTCATTTTCTAGATGTCTACCTGATAGTGCTGTAGCTAAATTTAAGGAAATAATCCCAATTACATTTAAACCCGTATTAGCAGTAGATATAAACAACAAATTCTTTAAAACCCTGAGCTTCATTGAGATCGACCACCTCGTCGATAGCTCTGCAGACTCATTACGATTAACATTAGACTCAATAGCGCCTCTAAAAAAGAAAAATGTCAAACATAGTAAATTAGCTCCGCGGTATAATTCCCAGACAAATGAGTTAAAACAATTATCAAGAAAACTAGAAAGGAAGTGGCGCTCCAGCAACAATGTTGAAAACCTCATAGAATGGAAGAATAGTGTTAAAGAATATAAAAAGGCTCTCCACAAAGCAAGAGCCGCCTACTATTCAAAACTAATAGAAGAGAATAACAACAACCCCAGGTTTCTCTTCAGCACTGTAGCCAGGCTGACAGAGAGTCACACCTCCACAGAACCCAGTATTCCTCGATCCCTAAATAGCAATATCTTTATGACCTTTTTTAATGATAAAATTCAAACTATTAGAAATAAAATCAACCATCTCCTGCCCTCAATTGGCACTAATACTCTCCCAACAACAGAGATCTCAGAAACGGCTGAGAATCCTACCCATTACTTAGACAGCTTCTCTCTGATCACCCGTGATCAGTTTACCAAATTAATCTAAGGTTCTAAACCAACAACCTGTATCTTAGATCCCATTCCTACCAAATTACTTAAAGAAATTCTGCCCCTAATTGATAGTTCGTTACTTAACATTATCAATCTGTCATTATCATCAGGTTATGTACCACAGTCTTTTAAAATAGCTGTCATCAAACCCCTACTCAAAAAACCCACCCTAGACCCAGAGGTTTTAGCCAATTACAGACCAATATCTAACCTCCCCTTCATTTCTAAAATCTTAGAAAAAGTGGTAGCCAATCAGCTGTGTGAGTTTCTCCAGGAAAATAATATATATGAAGACTTTCAATCAGGGTTTAGAGCCAATCACAGTACAGAGACAGCCTTGGCAAAAGTCACTAATGACCTTTTAATAGCCTCAGATCAGGGACTTGTGTCTGTCCTCGTTCTGTTAGATCTCAGTGCAGCATTCGACACAATTGACCATCAAATTTTATTACAAAGCCTAAAACAGTTAATTAACATTAATGGAACCGCCCTTAACTGGTTTAAATCGTATTTTTCTGATCGCTCCCAATTTGTGCAAATTAATGATGAGTCATCTGTGCGCACCAAAGTTAATGATGGTGTTCCACAGGGCTCTGTGCTCGGCCCAATTTTATTCTCATTATATATGCTTCCACTAGGAAACATTATCAGGACACACTCGGTAAATTTCCACTGCTATGCGGATGACACCCAGTTATATTTGTCAATAAAACCTGAACAAAGTAATCAATTAACTAAACTTCGAACATGTCTCAAGGACATAAAAACCTGGATGACCCGCAATTTTCTCTTATTAAACTCAGACAAAACAGAGGATATAATACTTGGCCCCAAACACCTTAGAGATGCATTATCTAATGATATAGCTGCGCCAGACGACATTGCCCTTGCTTCCAATGAAACAGTCAGGAACTTGGGAGTGATCTTCGATCCTGATTTATCCTTTAATAGTCACTTAAAACAAATTTCTAGGACCGCTTTTTTCCACTTGCATAATATTTCAAAAATTAGACGTCCTTTCACAAAAAGATGCAGAAAAACTAGTCCACGCCATTGTTACATCGAGACTGGGCTATTGTAATTCATTATTATCAGGCTCCAGCATGAAGTCGTTAAAGACTCTACAGCTTGTCCAAAATGCCGCAGCACGTGTCCTGACGAGAACAAAGAGAAGAGAGCACATTTCTCCAATATTAGCATCGCTACACTGGCTTCCAGTTAAATCTAGAATAGAATTTAAAATTCTCCTCCTCACCTTCAAGGCCCTTAATAATATAGCGCCTTTATACCTTAAAGAGCTGTTAATACCTTAGTAAACCTACTAGAGCACTCCGCTCCCAGAATTCAAGCCTACTTGTCGTCCCTAAATTCTCTAAAAGTAGAGTAGGAGCCAGAGCTTTTAGCCATCAAGCCCCTCGGCTGTGGAATAATCTACCACTTTCAGTTCGGGAGGCAGTCACCATCTGTTCGTTTAAAAGTAGGATCAAAACCTTCCTATTTGATAAAGCTTATAGTTAGAGCTAATTAGTGCGCCAGAACGTTACTTGTTCTATTTTGTGACACATGACACACGGAGCTTCTCTTTCCAGCTTCTCCTTCCTCTTCTCCATCCCTATCCCCCTTCCCCGGAATCCCTTTGCTTTATCACCCGCAGATCCAGGGCCTCTGTGGCCGCACCATGGATTACGGTTTGTGGATCGCGCACCGGGGGTCGCGGTGTTGGATCCAGTGTGGCGGATTCTGAGTCATGTGGGCTGATCGTGGTGCTGGTGGCGGACCCTGTGTCGCGTTGGCATTGGGCACGGGCGGTGGACCAGGACCGCGGTGGTGGCTTGTGATGGGTACTCCTGGTGGGCAGCGATGGACGGTGACTGAGGACTGGAGTGGTGTCTGGTCTGGATGGTGGATCGTGGTCTAGATGGTTGCTGAGCATGGACTGTGCTTGCAGCGGGACTGCTTGGCATGTCATGTTGGGGTTGTCCTTCGGGATGTCTACCCTCATCAATGCTGCTAGAGACTTTGATTATTGATGATGTTGTCCTGCACGTGGCATCTATTGCACTTCTGTCCGTCCTGGGAGAGGGATCCCTCACATGTGGCTCTCTCTGAGGTTTCTACATATTTTGACCCTGTTAAAAGGTTTTTTTGTAGTTTTTCCTTACTCTTGCTGAGGGTTAAGGACAGAGGATGTCACACCCTGTTAAAGCCCTATGAGATGAATTGTAATTTGTGAATATGGGCTATACAAATAAATTTGATTGATTGATTGATTGATAATATGAGCTCACTGGTCCGTGACCTTTACCTTTGACCACTGAAATCGAATTTAAGTTCGGCTTACGTTGTATATGTACTTGTACTGTGTGTAATTGAAAATATCACTGACCAGTGTCTTAGGTATTGGAAATCCCCTTACTAGGTGTATCACTGCTGTGATACTGTCTAGCTGACAGGATGGAACCCTTATTTGGTGAAATTTTTCTTTTAATTGGTACCAGGGATGGAAGGAGAAAGCAGATAAGACAGAGGATGATCTCATGTCTTTCATGTCTTATTTTTTTCTTCATATCATGTCTTATGAAAAAAAAAATTCAAATCTCAAGATGAATTTCCATCACATGTGCAATGACAATAAAGTTGAATCTAATCTAAATTTTGAGTGCAGCGATAACTGGTCGAAATTGAAAAATGTGTGTATAATCGAATGACCTTTTAATGTTTGATAATTTTGGTTGTTATAATATTTTTAATGGAATTTTAACCGGAACTTCTATAATACAAAGTCCTTACAAAGAACTCCCTCTCAGAATGACAACAATGTCACCATAAAAACCATGCATTCCATGTTATTAGGCTTTCATTCTAAGGTCATGGTTTCGAAATTTGATATTTTTTATAATTAAACCTCATATTGATAAATTTCCTGTTTTCACGGGCCCGCAAGCGTAAGAGCCCTTCAGGGTCCCTCACGTGCTTATGTATCTCTTCTTACGTGCTTATGTGCGTCGACCAATTTTTCTAACTATACAGCAAAGCTCTGCGAGCCTTACGCAGACCGTAAGGGATGTGATTGGTCTGCTAACTACATCCTTTCCGGTTTCATGCCACATAATACCGGCAGAAACAACGGAAGATTTAGAAGAACGAATATGGACCAAATAGAAGAGCGTTTGGCAGAAGAGATCAGAAAGTATGATCACTTGTATAACCCGTCACTGACTGGCGGATTTGTCCGCCAGAAAAAGTCTATGAGGAACAAGCGACTAAGAAGAAAGAAGGTGTCTCTAAGGCTGTCTTCGACAAAAAACATTACTCCGCCTAGTGTTCTGGCGGGGAATTGCTTGGGGAAGCTTTGGGAAGCATCAATGACAAAGCCTGCGACATTATAAGGCAAAATCAGCACGCACTCAAAAGCTCTGCTGGATCATCATTTATATCCTCCTTTAAAATGAACATCACAGAAAGTCTGACCAGATTCATGGTATGGTGATATTAATACTCTCCTTTAAGACTTTGTCTCAGTGTGATTGCACATCCTGCAGCTATTCAAACTCAAAATAGGCTACCAGCTTGAATATTTTTGGTATGTTTGGTAGCAGAGGAAAGGTTGTGTAGTGATCTCTTCATCTCCAACCGCTTAGAGACATCAGAGACTGAACATTTGATACAGCTCTACATCTGCAGAAGCTAGACAAAGGTATAATGCTAGGGATTCCAGCCATCTTTGCAGGTTATGCACATCAAAGCTTGACACCTGGAGCCCCAGGAGGATGATTAGAACAGGGCTTAGGCCCCTCACCTACCCTTTTATAGAATTAAAAAATGAAAATATGAAGATTTCTTTAAATTGCTGATCAGCTTTAGTGGGATGTGTGAATGCATACAGACTCGCCTTTGGTGAGGCTGTGCGAGTATAAATGGACAAGGAGAGGATGAGGATCAGCCAGCTCGACAGTCATAGAGAAGCTCTGTGATGTCAGCTATGTCCACATTTGACTCATTAGATTAATTTAACCTCATAAAGAATCAGCAAGCTACAAGAAACAAGCATCAAGCTTTTGAGGGAAATGTCAATAAACTTGAGTGTTAACAGCAAAGTACAAACCCACAATATGTACAGTATGGAAGGAGAAAAAAAGAGGGGAATCAAAAAGAAGAATAAGCACCGAAATCAGCACACAGAAATATTAGCAATGTTTTACATAGAAACCACAGTTAGATTTACCAGACACGTTATAAATGGATGATTTAGCAAAACATCGAATGATTGACAACATTGGATTTTTGGCCACAGACAACGTTCTACACAATTCTTGATTTCTACAATATTTGCATGACAACTACAACATTGTTAGGTTCATGGAAATATTCTTGTTATGGCAACTGAACTACAGATGGGTTACAGTAAGAGTTGGGGAACTGAAGCACTCGGATTTTATTTGTAATGAATGTCCTTTCTAACATGGAGATGTGTGATGCTAAATGTACACTCTGTGAGGCTAACATAGTTCCTGCTGGGTCTACACCATTCTTTCTGACAGCAGGAGGGCAGATCATGGGTGTGGGTGCTGGGAGTTCTCTGCAGCGGCTGTCAAATGCTGCTGTGGCAACTAATTGACTCCTCCGTATCTCTTACTGTGTGGCGTGTGTGTGTGTGTGTGTGTGTGTGTGTGTGTGTGTGTGTGTGTGTGTGTGTGTGTGTGTGTGTGTGTGTGTGTGTGTGTGTGTGTGTGTGTGTGTGTACATTCTTTCTTCCTCTGCTTCCCTAAGATGAAAGAAATCCACAGCATGAACAACCTCAATATGGTGGGGTGATTCATTTTCATTCAATTATTAAGTATATAGGCTACAGTGGCAGCCATTGTAAGGGTACCAGTCACCCAGCCTGGCAATATTAAATTTTGTATTTAGTCACGATCAAGTCATAAGAGGTCAGCATCTGCTTTCCAAAAATTCATTTAGACTGAATGAATCTTTATGATTTCATGTCAATCTTCTTTTACGATATGACATGCCACTGGTGAACAAGACAGAAGACTAAAGTGGTCAATCTTAGAACCACAATTGTAGTGTGAGCATGTAGGTTCACTTTCAGTAGAAGGCAGATCAAAATATATTCATAAAAAAGGTAAAAGAAGAGAGTGACAGATACAAAATAATGATTGATATGAGCCAATCAAAGTGAAACAAAAATGTAAAGCTGGAGTCAATCTGTGAGAAGTGTCAAAGGCCTGGGCATCAGTGAGCAACTTCCATTCTGTGCTGCTTGACTTTCTAAGCCTCTATGACATTATCAATGACTTACCCTTTGATTGCTTGCTGAAAAACGGTATAATATGAACATAATCCTTTTTTTCAGCACTGAATGTTCCCAATGATATGTTACTTATCATACATGTCATCAGAAGTCACACAACAATAGTCTTGTGTATCAGTCATTCAGGTCATGTTAATCCAAAAAGGTTAATCCAAAAAGTCTGGATTAAACTCTCTAAAGAAGACCTGCTAGTGGTTCCTCATTCAAGACTTAAAAAACAGGTCAGTAAGCTCTCTTTTTTCAGTCTTTTTTCAATGTGTGTCTGTGCTTGAGTTGTTATATTTTTGGACTGCTGTTATGTTGTTGTAAAGATGTTTGAATGTAAATTATTGCCCCTTTAAGATTGTACCCTTGTATAACACTTTGTTTTGAAAGGTGCTATTTAAATAATAATTTACATTATTTACTTATTAAGTTTAGTTTGACTTGAACATAAGTAAATCAAAGTTAAAATATAACATTAAGTAAGTTTAGAGTTAAACAGGTCAAAGTTTAGAATTTTTTTTAAGTATTTGGAAAAACTGAAATTAATTATGATTTAGGTTAAGGTACATATTTTGATTTTGCTCCAACAGTTTCAAAAGGAAACTCCAAGTCATTCATTACCTACATACCAAATGCTAAACCAACCCATCCATAGGCCCAGGACAACTTGAGAAAGGGTCCTTGGGTATACAAATGCATTAAGGATTATGCACGTATAATACCGTCATACCGAGCTGGACCGTTTGCACATGCGTTAGCGGATCTTTCGGATTATAAATACTGCCATATCTGGGTTCTCCGGTCCATTCAACTCCAAACTACTTGACGAACATGGACAACTTGGAAGACGACGATGCTTTATTCCTCACGGATGCGCTTTTGGATGAGGGTCAGGTAAGAAGTATACTTTTGTGTTGTTTTTATTATTGTTACTTTCAGGGTTTGAATTAAAGGGCTGAGAGAGAGAGAGAGAGAGAGAGAGAGAGAGAGAGAGAGAGAGAGAGAGAGAGAGAGAGAGAGAGAGAGAGAGAGAGAGAGAGAGAGAGAAAATTTGGAGTCCGAATATATAGGGAATGTAATTGATTTGGTAATGTTTTCCCACGGTAGCCTTTGTTACCTCGGTTGTAAATAAATGTTTGGTGAGATTAGTTCGCTTTAGCTCATCATTGAGGGACACTACAATGTGAATTTCAACATAAACAAAAAATGCAGCAGTATAAAAAATCCTGAATCGGCTCATAAAACAGTTTTACATGGTACCATGTAAGTTTAGGTCGCAAAGTATGGCCTGTGGGGGAAGGGCCCTAATAGGGCCAGCGGGTGGGAATGGCCCTTATAGGGCCAGCAGGGGGAAGGGCTCTACATTGGGTCTTTCACTATTGGTGTTTTGTTTGTGTATGAGGTTTGATTTTGTTTTCTAAAATACAGGATGGTTTAAGATGAACTTAGATTTATTAATTATTTAGATTAACAAGGGATGTATTTGGTTGAATTTATGTTATAGGACAATGATGGTTTTGTTCATAACAAGATGTTTGTAAGAAAGTTTTAAGTAACAAATGGTATGCTTTGTGTCTCAATTCTTGAATCAAGGAGAATCCAACTGAAGCGAAAGGAGTTGCAGCAACGTCCAAAACTGGGACAGAACAGTTTGTTTGGCTTGATGAGGACCAGGAAGGGCAACCTCTCCCAAAAAGAAGAAGAACAGGAGCTAAACGGATGCGCCCTTCAGCCACTGGCTAGTAGTTTTTTCCCTTTTGTTCATTTGAAACCATACTTTATTTCTCCTCAAGCAAGATATCAATTGTATTTTCATCCTTCTGCAGATGCCCTGGGAAGCACAGACCCTTCAAGTGCTCCATCTATGAGTGGACAACCGTTGGATACTGGGATAGTCCAAAACATAGGTATTTTTTTCTTCTTGTTTGTAATGAAGTGATACACTCTAGATATATTTCCCCCTGCTTAACATCTGTAATTCTCCTAACCTCTACCCTTAATTTTCCCCTGTCAAGACTCCCGCATCCAGGAAGTGCAAAAACCTTTTGGAATCTCCTAATGCGGAACCCCTCCCTTCACAGTGGAAGGATAGGCAAACATCCACCTTGGAAAAGTGGACTTTGTTAAGGCCTTTTATGGTTAATCAGATGTTATTATCTGAGAAGCCTAAAGAGGGACTTTGCCAGCACTGCAGACAAAAGACTGCAGTAGTGAGATGTCATGATTGTCTACCAAGAACACTTTACTGCTTAACCTGTGATTTTGCAATACATAGGTCTATGGTGCTCCATAATAGAGCATCCATGGTAGAGGGGTTCTTCAGGCCACTGCCACCATCAACATGCATCAAGGACGATGAGGGAGGAGAATTCTCCTACTATGAAAGAGGTATTTCTAGGTTACAAAACAGACGATTTTAGATAAATTTGATTCAATCAAAAAAATATGCTGGGTGAAATAAGTTATAGCACTGACAGAATACCTCAACTGATTAAGTTAACTGATCAACATTTTGACAACTGAAAGACAATATGATCATTGTGGCCTTGGCCTGTGACCTCAAGGTACCAAAATAGAATCCTTGATTTGGTACAAGTTAAAATTTGTATCAAATTTTAGGAAATTCTGCAATGTAATATGTTATTGGTGTAAGATTGGTCATCTAGGGGTACACTAAAATTGTGGTCTTGTCATTCTAGATGGCAATAAGCGGAGACATCAACTCAGGAAAAAAAAAGTTGAAAAGAAAGCCTTGGAGGATGCCATCATTAAACACAATTCTACTGTGGAGGAAGCAGACAAACTCCCTCCTCCTAACGAGCTCTTGGCTGATGACAACTATAACTCTTTTGATATAATTTCCAGGTCATGGTGATATGCTACAGAAAAAGAAAGTGTTTGACAAGGTAATGCTGCTGTCCAGACTTAAAGAGGAAGCTGCCATTGTGGTTCGTGAGGTAAAGCAGCACTTGCATCAGAATGCACAGAGCTGTTACTGCCCTACTGTCTTTTTTTGTACATAATAAATTACATCTAACATAACTTATTGGGGGATTTCCTTGAACTTATACACCATGTTATTGGCAGATAAAATGCTCAGAGTTGAACTGATGGGATGGGTGATGCAAGATGAGGGAGATATACCTGGATCCTGGGTAGGACATCTTTAGACATGTGAGTGACATTACTCATGTTGCTCTGTTAGTGTTTGTATATTGTTCCATCTTCTGGTCTCCTTGGCGAATCATGTCTAAATTCAGATCTCCTGCATACAACATCAGCTGCTGCCTGAGTTCTCCTTACACCAGCTTCAAGTAAACTACCATCACAGTATCGTTGTTTCTGCATTGTCTGTTTTCCTAAAGTCATACTAAATACAGAAAAAATATGGTGTAGGTCATTTCCTTTAGCTCAAGAGACATGTGACATCTTAGCAGCTTATATTTGGGTCATCTTAAAACATGCACCCACCAGGTACTGCACACTGTAATCTTAAACAATGGTGAAGGTAAAACGCACTAGAAGTAGTATGAATTCCAGGTAATCTTGAGGCTGGGGAACCGTGACCTATGTGCTTCTCTCGCTTTGTTAAAACAAAAAACATGGCCGACATTCATCTAACCCTAGCCCTAATATGAAAATACATATGAACTCTGCACCAAGGTGATTCAACAGGGTGACAGCCGCAGAAAGATGTTCCTGAACCTACTGGTCTGGGAACGGAGGAGCCTGTAACGCCGTTCCCAGCGTTTGCCCTCCTCCCCAGAGGGGTTTGCCCTCCTCCCAGAGGATAAATTGGGCTGTTAATGATCAAAGTTGTCTCTAACTTGGTCCAATGTGAAACATATTATTGTGTATGAAGCAAACATACATATTTTTAACATATCTGGCCATTAAATACCACTTACAACAGAGTTAAGAGATTTCATCCAGTTTGGACCTCAATGGGGTCTGAGAAAGTACACCTGAGATGGCCTGTTTTTGGAGCAAGATGAAATTTAAACTTTGTCGTAGGACAAAAGCAAAGACATCATCGTAAAGGTCTTCACCTCAGAAGTAACATTATGTCACTAGGAAAATTGTGGATGCTCCTGCTCCTCAGGGATGACCTTTTCAGTTTTGATGGCTTATAGGATGGAAACTAAATAAGCAACAGACATGGTATGAACTGTTTTGGAAAGGTCTTGATCTCCACTACCATGACCCAATGCAAACCTATGGGGGGCGCCACTGAGTAGAGCCAAAACCTTGAACATTTTTTTAACCGTTTTATTAGCAAGAAAAACTAAATCAGACTAAACAGGTGTTTTTCTCACACACAAAACACATAAAAAGTCATGCAAGGTTATCTCACATAATAGTGAAAACACATGAGAACAACAAAAGGTGAGAACAACACACAGACACGTACGGGATCTCCATTGGAAATTGTAGTTCTTTGTATCGTTCTTCCGGGTTGAGATTAGGGCTGGGAAAATAGTGTTTAGAAAACATATAAGCGGTTGGTTTTTTAACCATGAATGAAATATTGAAACTGAGACACATATATCACGCCATAAATATCAAATCGCATTTTTATTAAGAAAGCTTGTTGCTAAAATAAAGCGTTTAGCACCAAGAATACCAGAATCTCCGCCCTCTTGCTTGATCAGAGCGCTGCAGAGGTCTACGCAGGCGCACTTTATACCGGTCGTGAAAGTATAAATATTGTTGTAAGAAAATTAATAAGTAGTTCAGAGAGTATGTACAACAGTGGGTGTGTGTGTGTGTGTGTGGGGGGGGGGGGGGGGGGGGTTCCTGGAGGGGGCGCTGTAGTTTTAATTTTGGCAGCTATCTTAGTCTTTTGACGAAAATGCATTTTAGTTTAAGTCACATTTAGTCATTAATCGACTAAAAAAAATTACATTTTAGTCCAGTTTTAGTCGACGAAAACTAATTCCATTTTACTCTAGTCATATTTAATAGCCACATTAAACTCCTTTTCTATAAAAACATATAGCTGGAGCCTAATAGCTAACAAATATATATTTAATTTTAAATGTGAAAACAAAAAGGGAGAGCAGGTCAGACTGGAGGCGAACACAGAAACTGCAGCTCGGTAGAAACCAACTGCAGCTTCTGCTCTGATCAAGAAGCTGAGGCACTGATCTCTGATCAGCTGAGACCAGAGAAACTCTGTGTTTTCACTGTTTCCATAGTTAAGAAGCAGTCAGTCACTGAGTGGCTTTCTTCACGTGTACTAGCTCTGATCTTGTGTCTCTGAGCGAGTGAGCGGGGCGGGGGGCGGAGCCTCGGTAAGCCGGTAAGCTATCTGGGAGGACACACACACAGACACACAGACTCACACGCCCGCTCCTGATACTTTATGACGGCCTGATACGATGATGTTAAACAAATTATTGTGCCCAAGTCAACCACCAACATTTTCGTCCAGACTCACACGCCCGCTCCTGATACTTTATGACGGCCTGATACGATGATGTTAAACAAATTATTGTGCCCAAGTCAACCACCAACATTTTCGTCTCGTCTCGTCAATGAAAGTTAAAAATAGATTTAGTCATAGTTTTTACTTTCAAAGATCCGTTTTCGTTATGTCTTCATCTCGTCTTCGTCATGGAAAGAGGGTCGTTAACAAATATATAACGTCATAGTTTTCGTCAACGAAAAAAACACTGGGGCGCTGGTGGTGGTGGTGGAGGAAGGAAATGTGTGGGATGAAGAAGTCATCACCCGCAACTTCCCCATCCGCCCTACTCTCCCTCTGATTGGCTAGTTGTCTACCAATTAGGAACGAGGAGTGTGTTCGGTCGGATTTTAGGTCAGGGGTTAGCCAATCCAAACCAGAGAAGGGGGCGGGCATTGTCGTCATCGCGGGTAACCTGACTCTCCTCACTACTTGATGCAACCGGACAGGTAAGGAACGACCAATGATGAATATTAGGATTTAAACATTGAATAATATCTTAATATGCTGTAATCGTTGTTTTAATAATTTACAAATAATGGAGCAGAGTATATATTGGATGCTAACATTTCAGCTTGGTGTGACTGAGATCAAGCATTATAATTAAATGTAGCTAGGTCCTTGTTATGGTCAACTGACTCCCTGCTAGCATTGTACCAGGAATTACACTGATAACCCAGAGGAACTTATTTGTCTCTCTTATTAAGTTATGTCAGCCTAAGCACCTATTATGTATATTATAAACATAACTACACTCCACACTGAAACAAATAACACCTATATTTTGAAACATTTCCCAGCAGAGACCTTAAACGCATGAATTTCTTTTATTGAGCTTTAATTTTACAGACCAGGCTCCAAAATGATAATTTTTACTGTTTTCCATCAGACGAAGCCATGTTTGACCTATGAGCGAATACACAGTAATACATTTATGCAACTTAAATGGTGTGGGTGTGTTGGTATGAATGCCAGATTATAGTTTGTGCGACACAAGCATTTACATCCACGGTGTACTTTTTTTAAAATAAGGCACAATAGTTTAAATAATTGAGTTCTTTTGTCATTTTTGTTGTTTATGTATTGTGTTTTTCTTACAGATTAAAGATGCCAAGAGGATCCACAATTAACCAATGTGTTGGCTGCAAAGCAGTTGTTGGTGTGGCCACCAAAACATGCAAGTTCTGCAAGGCTGAACAGCCACGTAAACAAAGACTGGCAAAAAAAATTAAAACATTTGAGAATAACAGAGAACTGGGTGGACAACCAGAAAAAAAAAAAAAACATCCTCCCATGTTATGGATGAGGCGGCTGTTTTGGTAAGTGCTTAACTTCTGTAGTTGACGTTCACAAAATTAAGGCTTTTGATGTTTCTGTATGACTTTTGGTAATGACAGATTAATTTGTTTTAGCTTGAAAAACTCAGCGCTTTGGGGCACAGGGCCATATTTTTCCACCGGAAGCCAGGGAAAAAGCCAACCGCCTGGGTCACACAAGTGCTGCACCCGAAGTGGCAAGTTTCTGATCAGGCTGAAAAATGCCTTGACCGCATGAAGGCCCTATTTGAGGTGGTTATTAATGGTGGGTCTAATTTGTAATAATTTGAAATCTCAACAAATAACTCAATCTACTGAAAAAAATTAAACACCACATTTAAAGAATAGATAAAATTAATTTTGTATGCACCACAAAACATGAATCTGATAGGTGTGTTTTTGTTCTATTGAGGTTGGAGTAACCACGATTCCTCCACCCACAAACCCATCGTCGTCCCTGCAATTGATCCACCCACCATTCACCCCCCGCTTCTGCCCTCCACAACCCTTCCACCAGTTTCGCCTACCAGCCACCGACCACTCAGCCAGCCAACATCCAGCCAACCACCATTCACCCCCCGTTTCTGCCCTAAACAACCCTTCCACCAGTTTCGCCTACCAGCCACCGACCACTCAGCCAGCCGAAATCCCGCCAACCACCATTCACCCCCCCCACTTCTGCCCTAAACAACCCTTCCACCAGTTTAGCCTACCAGCCACCGACCACTCAGTCAGCCAACATCCCGCCACCGACCACTCAGCCAGCCGAAATCCCGTCACCCACCATTCACCCCCCCGCTTCTGCCCTAATCAACCCTTCCACCAGTTTAGCCTACCAGCCACCGACTACTCAGTCAGCCAACATCCCGCCACTGACCTCTCAGCCAGCCAACATCCCGCCACCAACCACTCAGCCAGCCAACATCCCGCCACCCACCATTCACCCCCCCACTTCTGCCCTCAACAACCCTTCCACCAGTGGAAACATTCAGCCTCCAAGTGGTATGAGTAATCAGCGTATGTTGTGGTGACATTTGACACACATCCAGCTTTAGATACAGAGATGCGTATGATTATTGTATTATGACTAAAGTGTTATACAAGTAAGTAATACGGTAGGTCAGAGTAACTCAACTTGAAAATCATCATGAGATGAGATGAGATATATACACTCTTTTGTATTTGTACGAGAGTTCTTTACAAAAAAATAATTTTATTTACTTCATTCTCAACAGACAAGCCTGTAAAGAAAACCACGAAGAAGAACAGGGAAGATTTGAATGACGGTAATTTTGCTATCCTATATTTGCATTTAAATATTTCATTGTGGAAGGAAAGTCCAAAATATTTCTAATCTTTCAAAGTTCGTCAGCTTCGCAAACTAGGAGATGCTGTGGTTATGATCCCAAGCAAACACAGGAAGTCCCAAAAACATGATAATTTGCATTAACAACTCCAATAGAATTTTGTCAGGAGGTTGAGGCTGAACGAAATTGACAGAGCTGGCACACAATGATTTGAATATTGAGACATGTAGAGCGTAAATACATGGCACATTGAACACCATTTATCACAGTCCATGTGATATATTGTGAAGCCCTATTGTCTAGGCATTAAAACCAATAATCATGTCAGCTTTTTCACTTTTCTAACGCTAAATCATTTTTGATGCCATCTAGGGGTTAAATTTTTACAAGCAGGTGACATGATCATGTAATGTTTGCTGATTACAAAGCCAAGAGGAATTTTGTAAAAGTTCCAGAAAGGAACCATGTGGGACCAGACAATAATTGTTTTATTTTTGGAGTTGATGATGATTGCAGCCCTTGATTGACACACCAAGTTTCGTAGTGTTTCCAGTCGGGTCCTATGATCTTCATGATGCAACAATGCTAATATTAATACATTCAAGGTCAGACTGACAGTAAGCGTGCACTTGTTTTTCTCTTTCAGAATGCAACCATGCAGCGAATCAACTGCCTGGAGGAGAAACATTTTACCCGGTAAAGAGGGTAATAAAGAAAAAAAGGCTGAAGGTTTGTTTTGTTGTTATTTTAGGTCAATAATGTCATGTTTTAACAACTTCATTGTATAGAGTCATCTGACCATAGGCTTGCTTGTAATGGTTAAAATGCTTTATTGATTTTCAGAGTAACATAATGGAGTATGTTGAGTGGGAGCCCTGTTCAATTTGGTATGTAGAATTCCTCTTAATTTTATTTTATTTTCCATAAAAATTACTTAACCTTTACTACAGCATTACAAAAATAAATTATTCTATTATCTATTGTTGTTTTATTACCAAAAATGTCAAAGTTTCCTTATTTTGATTAAATTGTTAAAAGCTAATGTGCTGCTATTTATTTATTTTGAAAGATACTAAAAAAAAAAACGAGTTCATGTAGACCTTATTGAGACTATTACATAATCAGGTCATCTACACTGTGCGCATGTTAACATATTTAAAGATTATGGCATATAAAGCGTGCTGTGTCTCATTGCCCTTTTCCCTTATCAAGTTTGAAATGCATTTATTGCTAATGTATAAAAAAAAAACGTCTTGTTTGATTACAGTGGGAAGACGTGGCCCTTGCAGTGGGTCCCAAAGGCGAATACTCGCGCTTGACATGCATACACGCACACTTACATACACACACACAGACTCAAATGTAAAATAAAATGTTCTATGTTCTGTGTTTATTGATCATTTATGTATATAGTTATATTATTAATACTATTTAGAATTTAGCTCTAGCCAACTGTTTTGCATTTATTTGTTTGTGTATAATTAAAGAAAAATGTAAAACCCCAAAGCCTTCTGTGATTGTGTGAAATGCTGAAACCTTTAATTTAATTTATATTATAGAATTTATTTATCCCATAGCCTTTGCCATAGACAGGGTATATCATCATCTGTTTTTGCACAGTTATACAGTTACATTTTAGTACTATTATGCACTATTTTTAATGAGTAAGCAACTCTTTTGTTTTTTATCGCAACCTTTTTAATCTTATGTACAAACAGATGTTTACCTACCAGGTATAATTATCGTGTATGTACAGAATGTTTCATACTCAGCATTTTCTTTTTACTTTAAATTCTTTATTCAATATTTTATTCTAATTTCCTTTTTATTCGTATTTATTTTCTGCACCCCTGCCTGCTGCAGTAACAAGTGCATTTCCCCGATGTGTGGATAAATAAAGTTCTATCTAATCTAATCTAATTAAAAAATATATATATAAGTAGACAGCATTGCTATAACAGAGCACATTTATGTATTAACATGTATTAAGAGTATCTACAAATAAAACCCCATAATACAAACACAAAGTAAAAAAAAAGTTAATAGAGACCATTTTTAATAACATAAGAAAAAATAAGCCATCTCGCTATGAATGAGCTTTTTAAAATGGGGAATAGTTAGATCCATGGAATTAGAAGTGTAATCTATCATCAGTTGTTAATATCAAATAATAGGAATAACTCACATGGACGATGATTCAAATATCACGCTACGACGTGGTTTACGGCATGACAGCGTTCATATCAGTCATAAAAAAAAAACGATAAATATGTGATATTAATACCTATTTCCGGGCGAGATCTAAAAAACATTTGTGATAACTAATAAAATATAGATCATAAGCATGAACTGGCTGAAGACTGTGGAAGCAAAGACAATATTTCTCACTAGAAATGGTGTCAGAATGTATTTTAATGCCCAAACTATATTATAAAATTATATTTTTATCTGAAAAATCAAGGAATGTCCGCCATGTTTTCCTTTCTGCAGACGGGAACTTGGGAGTCACGTAACGTGCGCACACGCCAATGCAAAACAATGGGAGATGGTAACGTCGTTCCAAGTGGACCAACGTTGCCACTGAACGTTTTCTGATGAGACTAGGTTGGCATGACGGCGGTCTTTGGGAGATGCCTCCCAACTCACCTTGATGGGTGTGGAGCTGAGGCTGAGCGAACGTACCTCCTGAGGAGGGGCTGAAGGGGCTGATGGGAGGGGGGGAGGGAGTGTTATGATCAAGCAGTATGGATGATGGAGGATAGAACTACTGACTCTGTGAACTGTTGAGCGACAATGTGAAAAGAAAACGTTTGAGTATTCAAGTTGGTATTGACAGAGCCTGGCAAGTGTCCTTCCAATGTTTATTTTTATATCCCTCCATTCTTTGTTTCGAAGAAAAAACATTGCCTCTGCCGAACTTGTTCCAAAGACTACTGGCATATGGTATTCGTGACTCAGACAATCAGGGTTTGCTAAAAAAAGTCATAATAGGGTTCATAAAATGTTTATGAACAGTTACAAAAGAAGAATCCTTTAACAACACGTTTAAATGTAAATGTTTTCTTGCTACATTAATTAAAATAAAATGCAATTTGGGTTGCTTAATTTTTTCTACAAATCATAGTGGCAGTCAATTATTTGTGTATCAATAGGATTATTAGAAGCCAGGTTAAAGTTTGACAGTTGATGGTAAGGATTTAAGATGCAACCTGGTGTACTCCTCCTTTTGAGCACATGATCGCCACAGTCCAGAGGGCAGACGAAAAAAACGTACAACCTAAAAAATAAAAAAAATAAAATGTGAAAGTTCACCAACTGAAAAGTAAAACAGACAAATAAATGCATGTTTGCACAATGACACATAGAATACAGTGAATGAGTAAATATGGAGTTGTTAGAGCTATAACAGGGGACTGTCGTCTGTGATTTGGCAACAAGGTAACTGTCTGTACAGAGGTGGCTTTCTCCAGTTGTGCTGGATGTACACGAGCACCTATAACTCTATCACACACGAAGCTGCAGATACATTACTGCAGGGCTGCAATAGATCAGAGAGACCAGGATACATGCGTGGGAGATCAACTGCAGCCTGTTATAGAAACAGGGCCAACATTTAAATACAGGGTTCCTACAGGTTTTCAAAAAGTTCAATTTAAGACTCTTAAAGACCTTTTTAAGTCCACTTTGAACAGAATTTAAGACTTATTTCATGGCCATACTG
Source organism: Platichthys flesus (assembly GCF_949316205.1). Taxonomy (NCBI): domain Eukaryota; kingdom Metazoa; phylum Chordata; class Actinopteri; order Pleuronectiformes; family Pleuronectidae; genus Platichthys; species Platichthys flesus. The sequence goes on from NC_084953.1 coordinate 26,648,509, forward strand.
GCAAAAAAGTATGAAGGAAAATTACTATGAAATAAGAAATAAGTCCTACAATTACTTGCAAAGTAAATGTATTCCCGTTCAACATAACAATGACTGAACAGAACAGTACACAGAACTGTGTGTGTGCGTGTGTCTGTAGACCTGGTTGAGAAAGACTACAGGCGACAGCTAGCTGGCCCTGCACTGAGGCGAAGACTGTATCTCTGAACTTAAAGCAGTTGGAAGTCCTAACAGGTCCAAAATAACAACAAATAGAATCAAAAATAGTTACCAAGTATGAGTTCATAAACGATTCTTTCAGCATAGAGAAAAAGTATGTTCCAAAAAAAATGTCCAGAGAAGAAAACTAAACATCCCAACCCAACACTACATAAACCTGCTGCCTAGGCCACAATCTCCTTTTCAATTTTCTCAAGCTCAGCCAACTTCTCCTTGCAGCCCCTACTCAGAATATTTAACTTGGAGATGACATCGGCCATCTTGTTGCCACCCTTGTCCTCAGCCTCTCAAACACTGACGAGATGGCAGGAGTTTTATTGTTGGCTTTTCACTTCTCTTGTGTTTCTCTGACTGGGCATTTGATTCTAAAGCCTTTACCCCCAATGTTCCTAGTTTTACTGTTTTCTTGCTAAAGGTGCAGTGGCCTTCAATAATATTCCCCTCCACTGGTTGTATCCATGCACTAAATGTGATTTAATTCAACCAAGAATTTTCGTCTCTTTTAGCATGATTGCTGGTTGCCCCGCTCCTTTTCAATTGGTAGACACTGTGAATAAAGGCTATCTAACCGCAGCGCGGAGGTGCGCGCAGAGCACAGAAAGAGGAGCGTGCGCTGCATTCCTGCGGCATGGAATTTTGTGCGCTCAGTAGTCAACTTGTGGCTGTTGTGATTGTACGTCATTTGTGATTTTCTTTTAATCTTTCAATCCCTTCAGTCTTACTATGTCGAGCAAAAAGAGAAAGTGGTTGGATGAATACGTACAATATGGATTCACATGTATAAATGGACGTGATGGGAGTCAGCGTCCTCAATGCATGATTTGCACTGCCAGGTTGAGCAATTCTAGTCTAGTACCGGCAAAACTAAAGGAACACTTCCTAAAGCTGCATGGAGATGGGAAATATAAGAACACAACGCTGAAGAGAACCAGATTTGATGAAAAGGCTACTCTGCCTGTTCTCGGCTTTGTACCCATCGACAAACCCATCCTCACAGCATCGTACGAAGTTGCGTACCTGATCACAAAGCAGGGCAAACCACACACCATTGGTGAAACACTTGTAAAACCAGCTGCGTTGAAGATGGCGAATATCATGCTGGGAAAAGCTGCTGAAGATAATTTATCCCAAATTCCTCTTTCAAATGACACTATCAGCAGCAGAATAGACGATATGAGATGCCATCTTGGCTCAAGTAGTTGCAAATCTGATTTCAAGCCCAGCAAAATTCAGCCTCCAACTTGATGATACCACTGACATTTCCAATCTATGTCAGCTTGTTGTATTCGTGCGCTATATGAAAGAAGACGTGATAAAGGAAGATTTTTTATTTTGTAAGCCTCTTACAACAACAACAACCAAGGCAGTCGATATGAAGAAACTCGTGGAGGACTTCTACAGAGACAACAATCTTTCATGGAATAAATAAACAATACACCTCATTGTTACAAACTGTGTTCTGCACAAGCATGTGTTGGCAAAAAAAACCTTGCCTCCAAAACTAGCACAAGTATTGAAAATTGTTGTTAAACGTGTGAACTACGTGCAAAATAGCGCTATGAAGCACCGCATCTTGAAAGAGCTCTGTAAGGAAATTGGCTCTGAATTTGAGGTACCATTCTAACGTTCGGTTGCTATCCCGGGGAAAGGTGCTGAATCGTGCTTTGCCATGCGTGTGGAATTAGCCCTGTTTTTGAGAAAGTACCAACATTGTCACGCAGATTGCTTCAAAATTCTGAGTTCATTCTCATTTTGGGGTACATGGCCGGTATTTTCGATGCTCTCAATCATCTCAATCAACAGATGCAAGGCAGTGGAGTCAACATCATCGAAGCGGAAGAGAAACTGGAGGTGTTTAAAAAAAAGCTTCCTTTGGAAACAACGAATAGAAATTTATAACTTTGCAAACTTTCCTCTGCTGGAAGACTGTGTTAGTAAGATTGAAGACGTGTCTGGAATTGGAGACATTTCTGTACCTGGGGAGCTGAAGTTAGCAATTGCCATGCACTTAGATGAGCTCGCAAAGTCTCTCGGCGTATACTTCCCCACCACAGAGTCATATCCAGCATGGGTGAGACAGCACGTTTAGTGTTGCGACAGCAGATGTCAACGATGAATACCTCGACGAAATAATTGAACTTCAGCAGAGCCAGCTTCAACAGTAACTCTTCAGAATAACAACGCTCTCAATGTTTTAGTGTCACCAAATCGTACCATACCCTCTTATTGCTAAGAAAGCCATTGAGATACTCACACCGTTTGCTACAACGTATCTTTGCGAGCAATCCTTTTCGAGGATGGTAGACATAAAAACTAAGAAAAGGAACAGACTTTGTTGTGAAAATGGTTTGAGAGTGGCACTCGCAAAGGTGAAGCCGCGCATTTCTGAACTTGTATCTGAAAGGCAACAGCAATGAATGCACTGATGAAGCTTGCAGGGTTCAGTACCTCCAATAAGGTTTAGAGGCTCTGTTTGTTTACATGTCGTCAAATTGACATCATTAAATGATGTGGAATTAGCTATGCTCTACCCATGGATTCCTTTTATAATGAAGATAGCTTCACGATGTGATGATTCTCCAGCAAGTTCTAAAGTCTCTGTTTTGTATGATTGTTAAGTAATGGAGGTTTATGTGTGATGGAATTTTTTGGGGGGGAATTAAGTTCTCAAACACACTGACTGACATCACTGTGTGTCATATCTCTCAGTTCAGAGTGAGGTCTGTGATTTCTGACTTAAATTCAAATCTATGTTCTGAGATTTAACCCTTAACAAAACTGATCTGAACAAAACCCGAACCTGCCAAAAATATAAAGGAGGATGTTATTGTTTCTGATGTTGAATTATTAACGAGAGGAGTGATGACCTCGGTTCCCACTCCCCTTTGCTATCATTATAACTTAGGCGTAAAGCCCATTATGCTTCAGTGAACGCACACAAAGGGAATACTTGAACAACAGTAACTGGTTGCCTTGAGGCAATTATAATCTGACTCAGTGGAATATATACAGTGATCCATCACATGTGGCTCTCTCAAAATTTTCTAAATTCCTCCACTACATCAATAGGATATATTTTTGGTAGTTGTTACTTGCTCTTGCTCAGGGTTAAGGGCAGAGGATGTTCTACCTTGCTTAATCCTATATATAGAAATTGTGATTATGGGCTACAAAAATAAAATATGATGTATTCATTGATTGATACATGGTTATTACAAATGAACGGAGGATACAGAAGTGTCTAGGTCTTTAGATAAAATTCTGACATGATTGGTGTGGCTGCCAGAGACGGATTAAAAAATTGAGACTCAAAGCAAATAGTTTGAACCAGTGTGACTGCTGGTTCAGTGTTTATCATCTTAAAACATGGAGCTGAAAGAGCTCATATTCCTCCCGGGAGCAGTCATAAATATTACAGCATGGCAGACAGGCAGAGATCCAGTGCTAGATATGCAGCTAAACTCTGAATTAAAGGTACTTCAATGGTAGATGTGTCAGTAGGTAAATACTGCTCGAACAGCAGCAGACTCTAAACCACATGACAGGCTCTCACTCCTTCACGAGGAACATGCGTCATTATAAAAGCTCCTTCTCTATGAAACAGTCTGTTTGCTTGGTCATATATCATAACATAGTCAACCTGCATGTTGCAAATTCAGGAGGATTAAACATGGCTGCCACATGTGGAAAAAGGTCTACTTGCACTTGTGATTACATTTTGTGATCTTGAAACTGACATGAGGGCAGGAATCACAGTCACATGCTAATTTCAACGACACAGTACAACAGGTTAAGAATCCCAAGTAGTCCAGCATTTTTCATTTAGTAGTTCTGGTTTCATTGAACTCGGACCCAAAGCAGTAAGTTAACATATTTTTATTCATAAATGATAATCTATGCCATTATCCAGGGGCAGTGTTGTGCATGAACAAACGCAAAAGAACGCGTTCATTGAACACGTTCACTTTTGTGAGAACGATGAACTGATCGCACCTCAATGACAAATAATGAATTTGAACGGTGAACACGTTCATATTTCAGCGTCCTCGCTTATAGACGAAAGGAAACTTATCTCTTTATGTGTAACTTTATTAAAGTCCAGCGAACATGACACACTTCTTGTTCGTAACTCCGACACTCCTGTCATCCCCTACTGTGTTCTTAACTCCCCTTCCTCATTCACCCTTGACATGCCAACTCATCAGCCAATGAGAGCCTGTCATGCCAGGTAACTCTCCAGCCATTGGTCTAGAACTGTCACTTGCCCCACCCCGACAGGTTCACTGACCCTCTGGAAATCCCAATACATATTGACATGGTGTAGTTAGCTGAACATAAGTCATAACAAACACATAGCAGTCAAACAGAACATAAACCTAACTACCAGTCCGTTACAATATTATCTGAGGTCTAGCTAAAACGTTACGGAATGTTTTCCTTCTCCTGAGGAGAGACGCTGTCTAAATCGAATGCTTGCACCATGTCGTTGCTCAGTGCCCGTGAAATGTCCGAGATGTAGCCTAACCTGAACCAAGTAACTCGACTTCGCACTACGTTACCCATGATTCATTGCACACACACATGCAGACCGAACAAGCAACGTATTCCAAGTGTTTTCTTCTCTGGCCAGTGTCTCGGCTCAGAGCCGTAGTCTGGAGCTAGGCTCACGGTGTATCTTGGCTCGCTGTCTGGCCGGTAACCAGCCGTCCGGACTGCTCCGTGAAGAAGGAGGAGGAGATGTTTCTTTACTTGGAATGCGGCCACTTTATTCCTCGGATATACAGCAGGAGCAATACTCGCATCACCTCTAGGTGGTCCGTCACTTCTCGTTATTCACACACTTTTAGCGTCTTTTCCCACGTGCACTACACAGGTGCACTACGTCACACAATACAAACTTTCCTTAAAGGGGCAGGTCATACCTGCAACACAACAGCTCTCGGTCTCATATACAGATGGCAAGAGAAAGCAGAGAGGGATTTTTACACACTGTCTGATAAAGATTCCGACAGTAAAGGCAAGGGGTAGTGATTAGTGATGGGAAGTTTGGATCTTTTTACCGTGTCGGTTCTTTGAATCTCTAGAAGGAACGAATCTCTTTTTGAGTCATTCGTTCGTTTCAACGGGGGGGGGGGGGGGGGGGGTCCAAAGACTCGATCCAAAGACTCATACCCGGCAGATGACCGAATCGTTCAACTCCCGACGTGTTTCGTTCACCTGCCCACAGAGTCTTCGGCCAATGTGTCAGCCACACAGAGCGAGCTCATCTCGCTGGTGACCGCGGTGCAGGCGGCGGACAGGGAAAACGCTCCTCGGAAAAACAAGCCAGAGCCCCCCGGTCACCTACATGCACATATGCGAGACGGAGGTGTTCAGCTGTTCCTGCTGCGGCCCGGCGCCTCCATACCGCTGCACGTCCACCCGGACATGAACGAAGATCTACGGAGCTGCTGATCCGCACGCTGCCAGCACATCCAGCTGGCCCGCCGCATCCGCGGACACAGAGCTTAAACTGCTGCTGATCCACTCACTATAACAACGCCGCATTCCTACACTTATAAAATGTAATTCAATGTGGAATAATCAATCAATCAATCAAATTTTATTTGTATAGCCCATATTCACAAATTACAATTCATCTCATAGGGCTTTAACAGGGTGTGACATCCTCTGTCCTTAACCCTCAGCAAGAGTAAGGAAAAACTACAAAAAACCCTTTTAACAGGGTAAAAATATGTAGAAACCTCAGAGAGAGCCACATGTGAGGGATCCCTCTCCCAGGACGGACAGAAGTGCAATAGATGCCACGTGCAGGAGAACATCAGCAATAATCCAAGTATTCAGAATACGTTACTCAGATTAGTTTAAAATTATAATGACTTTGATTAAATTACTTAAATGCACACCGATTTGTTATTCTGGTTTCTGTAATGAGCAGTTAAATAAAAATGTGGGAAAGAATATTGAACAGTATCTAATATTGTGTTGGTCATATTTAAATCATTCATTACGTTTTTTTTGGGGAGAAAGAGAGGATAAAATAAAAGAATCACAAATTAAATCTTAATCGCAATATTTGGGGGGGGGGGGAAATCGCAATTAGATTATTTCCCCATATTGTTCAGCCCTATACAAAAGTCATAATGACTGGTTTTGTTATTTTCACTTTACATTTACACTTACAGTTTAGTGCAGTGTAATTATTTCCTGTGATAATTAAATGCCAGTGTGACTATAAATGACAATTTAAAACCATGTCATGTTTTACTGTATATAATAGAGGAGGTTTTCTTAAAAAAAATATGATCTGCCACACAAAAGCTGTCAGTCATGGCTGCTTTTTAACAGCGGTCCCGCGATAGGGAATGAGGTAACTGTTTCCTCTTCTGAGCCTATGGAGGTCACGTGGAAAATGATCCAAAGACTCGTACCCGGCAGATGAACGAATCGTTCACCTCACGACCGTGTCTTCAGATCAGTGACTCGTTCTTCTTTCAACAGAGTCTTCGAATCAGTGATTCGTTCATCGGCCGGATACGAGTCTTTGGATCATTTTCCACGTGACCTGCAGCAGCCTATGCAACAGTCCTGATCACTCTTTGAGAGGACTCGTTACTCCCGAGTCCTTGTAACAATTCGTTCAAAACGAATGAATCGTTCACGAACGACACAACACTAGTAGTGATAGATAAGGTTTTCTTCATTCTCACTTTCCACCTTAAAACTATGAAATGAACTGAACTATGAACTCGTTCAGAATTTAAATGGTGAACCATGAACGTGAACTATTCATGTTTACTTGTGTGAACTGAACTTTGAACTAGTTCATGAGAGGTGTGAACTTACACAACACTGTCCAGGGGTTAAATTTGGTTTTGTAAATAGGGGGAGCCCTTTGTAGCTGTCAGAGCATAAAGCTGCTGTGGACTTCAGATGTCATATGACCAAATCCATCATTTTACTTTCTAAATCAATGAAGGTTACTGCTATAAAAACCTATATAAACTGTATGCTGTAGGTTTTGATCACATTCCATCTTACATCCTTACTCTCTCTTAAACCACAGGGTGTTTGTATTGTTATGTCCTGCCTGTGAATAATCTGCATAACCAACCGTAAAATCTGTCACACATCTGGCAGCTCCCAGGCTATCATTTAACATGCAATACACCAGACAGAAAACAAAGTATAGACTTAAACATGTAGGCTGCCATAGTATAAAAGCTCATCAAAATCTAAAGGATGCATTGTTTTTGTGTGCGCTTGGTGGAGTGGGAGATACAGATGCAGGGTTAGTGGGTCTGATCAGTTCGGTTGGTTATAAACACACATTAACTCTCATAACAGGTCAGGTCAAGTGGCTCAGGTATTAACCTAACAAACCCCACTGCACATGCATCCCTGGTCTAATCGTGGTTGCATTCTTATAACAATCTTCAGCAAAGCGACATCATTTTGTGAGTTCATATAAATTTGCAAGAGAAGCAAAAGCGGCCACTGATCAGTAGCCTCTGTCTACTTCTCCAGGGCAACACAAATTATTTAATACACATAAATCTTAGATAACTCTATTAACCCTTGCTGTTACCTGCATTAGTGACTGATACAGCGAAAAAGGCTGAGCCTTATCATCAATCTTACCATTTTACCTGTGCTGCACCTCCCTCACGCAACACGTAAATGTTCTTGCCAACTATTTGATACCAACCACAGCCCAATGATATTAAAACGGTCCATTCTGCCTCTGTTTGGTCCAGTAGCCACACAATATTATGGGCCTTAAGATAAAGGCATACACAAATCGATATTCAAGTATCGATATTCAAGTTCCGTTTTCATAATTTCAATACTATATACTTTTGTTCACCTAATTATCAAGTGGCTAACGGGGGAAACTCCCAGCACTCCTGATGGCCAGTCAGCCCTTGATGGTGGTCACAAGGCAAAACCAATGGGCAACATCCCCGGCTGAGCGATGAGGCCAATATGGAAGTGCAAGAAGCTGCAGTTCACTGGGTGGCCACGGGAGGCTGGTTCCAAGAAGGAGTCAATTCTTATTGACTCCCATGTTTAAAAGCCCAACTTTAGAGAAGAATTAAACCTGTTTACAGATTGGTTCAAAAACGGTTATAGTCTCAATCACTAACTTCTTACCTCATGACAACTCTGAGGGGAGTGAGTTTTTTTTATAATTCACTTGTTTAAATTATATAGAGGTGTGATATTATAAATAATTCTCATGTGACTTCACCGTAAGCTTGCGACTCCAGCTCCTAGCCTGTTGCCTGCTCGGCTTTACCTGAGCTAACAGGCTAAACCCCGTCACTGAACATGACCTGAGTGTGGAGAGGGTTCTCACTCACATATCGGATGAATAATACGGTTTGATATCCGGCTTGTTCTCCTGCCAGACAAGTTTAAGACGTATGCACTCCCGTTTCTGTGGTAAGTAAAATTTAGTATTTTAAATATGTGTTAGTAGTGATTCGCAGGTTTCGGTGACTCTCTACCTGGCTCGTTAGCTTAGCTTCGCTAGCCCACAGGCAAGATACCAGCAGTAATGGCGATGATAACGGGACCGTATGGGAGTTTTTGAACCGACTTGAACCAACATGAGTCGGACCACCCAGCAATAAGCGTTACAGTTTATGAGGATGAATCTTTTAAACTGAGACAGGCGACTGCGTGTGTCCGGAGAATAAGCTCCACCACGTTAGATGTCTTATGTTATGTCAAGTGGTTTCACTAGCCAACCCATTTGACTTGACAACGATACACAGATCATTATTATGCAGAAACAGATTTACTCTGATCAACTGAAACAAGAGTATTTAAAGTCACATCTGCATTTTAAGAGCAGCTGTTTAAAGTAGCATTACATCTCCTAAAGCAGAGTATTAGTGTTGATGTGTCGTAACGCGTTACAGTGAAAACTAAACTTGTCTGCTACCTTCAGTTTTTACATCGTTAATCTTGGGCAGACTTTACTGAATTATTGTGTTAAATAAGTGGACATGCAGAATAATGTCAAATAATTTGTCACATACACATAAATTATAGGAAGTGTAACTTTAATAGAATAGACAGTCACATAGAGGACTTTTAAGTAATAAACTTTTATTTTGTTCATCAAAAAGTCTGTTAAGGAGTTAACCTGGCACATGTATGACTTTACATATCTGTGTATTTGTGTTGGATGTTCCTCTAGGATGTCCAACATGAGACACAACTTGAATCCATCCAGACTGAACACTGAGAGTAATCACTTCAACACTGACTCCAGGTACAGAACTGTTTTCATAACTTACAGACAATCAAAGCAAAGTATCACACATAATACTGTACTGGTACTGTACATTCATTGTCTTGGTAGTGCAAAGTTTAATCCAAAACCATATTCAGATACATAGTTGAATATCAACAGAAAATAAGGATACAAACTATGTTCATAAGTAACACTTCCTCTACAATAATGCCATACTTTTATGTTTCCTATCATTTTATTAGGGACGGATGAGCCTGAAGGACACAGCTGTGATGACCATGCTCTGTCTCTTATGGCAAAGAAGAAAAATAAAACACTAGGTTCTTATAAGTGTATCAAATCACAGAGTGAAAGATAAACTTTGTTCTGATAAGTGTTACTTTTTTTAACCAATCATAATTAATATCAAAATGAACTCTATTATCCATGAAACTTTGCAATGAATGCTCACTCTAAACAGTTGCAGGCCATCTTTAGTTAAGGGAGGAAAACATGAAGTGTTGTGCAGATGAAGCTGGTGCAGGCTGTCCTCATGTTAACCAGCCTGAAGCTGCCGATGTCTATAATGTTGCTGCTGAGGACATCAGGTGCTGCAGTGCTTCATCTAATGAAAAGAAAAAAACTCACTATACAAGAATGTTTTGTGTTGTGTATGTTCCAGCAAAGACTGGTTCTTAGAGTTTTTTCTGTTTTCAGCAGGTGGAAGCCTTAAAGATTTCAGACAGAACCGATGTACTGGGCTCTGGGTTTGTATGCTCATGGTTAAATGCACATATTGTAAGTTGCTTTGGATAAAAGTACTGAATGAAATAAAACATTGTACAAATAGATCAAATGTCTCTCATTTGTAATATTCAAGGTGGTAATCTCCCACAGAGCTGTTGACAACCGTCCATATTAAGTCTCTCCACTTCTCAGTGTGAAAACATAATTATATAATTAATATGAGAACTGTTTATAACACTGGTGTGTGGAGATTAGAATCTTATCGAAACTGTCTAATTCACTGTTAATTCCATAACTAAATAAATAACTAGGTGGTAAGAGAATTGGTGGTTACCCTGTAGCAGAACATTTGTGACACAAATAGTTATTATCGAATGCAAATTACACATGTAGCGTATTGATATTAACTTATTGACAACCAAACACACAAATCTGTAGTAATATAGTTAACTTGCTTCAATCTGTAGTAACCGTCATCTGTTCATAAGATGTAATCATATGATTATGATAAAAAAGATAAAGCAATAGGTTTTGTTGTTGTATAGTTTCAAGGTAACTTACCTCTAGAGAGTTTGTTGTAAAGATCGTGACCATCTGGAAGCAGCAACACTGCAGCGCTAGCCGGTGAGCAGCCGCAGGTAGCATGTAGCCTAGCTCATTAGCCTAAGCTAACTAGGTCAAGTTGAGCTCTGCGGGCGTGAATCAGCTGTCGGTCTTCACTCGCGCTCCTCCCCTTTGCCCATTTATTGGTTAGCCAGGAACGAGGAGGAGTCAGCACCTTTCAAGATGGCGTCGGGTGAACGCCTACTACAAGCCTCATTTTCACTCTGCAGAAACCAACGGGTGACGTCACGGACCCTCCGTCCACTTATATATACAGTCTATGGGCAGAACGTGTTTGAAAGCTCAAAGTGACCTTTGACCACCAAATTCTAAACATGTCATCTATGAGTCAAAGCGAATTGTGCCAGATGTAATGAAATACCCTACGGGCATTGCGAATATCGAAATCACTGGAAGTTAAGGTCACTATGACCTTGATCTTTGACCAACAGGCTAAAAAATATAATCAGTTCATCTTTGAATCCAAGTGAATGTCTCAACAAAATTTAAAGACATTCCCTCAAGTTGATCTTAAAATAATATGTTCTAGATAATCATGAACATACTTGGTGAGAGCACAGGGACCTTGACCACCAAAATCAAATCAGTTCATCCTTGAGGTTATTATTTGTACCGAATTTAAATTCCCTCAAGGCATTCTTGAAACTCTTGAGATAATTCATGTCAGGTAAAAGCCAAGGGTGAAAATCAATCAGATTGATAAATGAGAACCTGTGAACATGAAACTTGTTTTTGCTTGACTTTAACTGTAATTCATGTAATAAATAAATGAGTGTACCCTTGAACAGTCATGATCTGTTGCGCTGTATAAACCATGGTATCTGCCATACTTATTCTGTATATAAGTCAGAAAAGCAGTAACAAAAAAAGTGTGTTGTGTTTGTATCATGTTGTTTAAATTTAGCAGGTTATTAAAGAATTACAAATCATGTTTATTGAAGAATTTTCTTTCATGGTGTCCATGAAAGCTGATAATGCAGGATGACATCACTGACACTGTCTTGTGTAAGACTTACCTTTCATTAAATGTGGCTTCATGTTTACTCTTCTTAGAGTTACTCAATAAGTAACTTTAAACATGAAACAATCCAGAACTAGGAGTAAACAATGGATCATTTTTCTTTTTACATAGTCCAAATAACTGAACATGTGTTGAAGTGGTGTTAAAAGGCTGCAGTACTTACTGGATTGGGCAGTTCTGGTCTCAATTGGTTTGGTAAAGACTCCTAAACCCATCTCCGATCGTGCTGCCAGGGAAAACATATAGACTGTGTCCGGCTTCAGACCATCAACCGCGTAGAAACCTGCAGGCTCGAAAGTGACGCGATGCTGGGGAGAGCCATGAGTGTAAACACACCCACACAAAAAGGATTCTTGTCAAAGAATATAATAAATATCCCTCTTATCTTGTCACATGTTTCCAGAGAAATGTTAATACGATGCAGATGTGGTTTAGATTCAAGTTTAAGTCTGTTTCAGCAAATCAGCTCAATAAATAAAAACCCATGTACCCGTTTCAGCACTAATATCGTTCCCATCAAAGTATTGGACTGGAAGGAAAATGTTTTCAAGGTGGTGTTTACCTTGTCTGTAGGGTTGTTGGCCTCCCAGTAGAGCAGCTCAAAGCTAATGATGGGCTCCTGAACTGGCCAAAGCCATAACAGCATGATACGTGAATCCAGTTCCGCTTCAGCCTCAAACCCAGTTGGCTGAGCTGGAACTGGAGGCAGAAACAAAGAGCGGATGAGGTTCAAAGAGCTAAATAGAAATAGAAGCAGGCAATGAAGGATGTATTTATAGTTGGAAATAAAAAGCAATGAAATCAGATCTTGATTAGAGTTCAGTCAAAGAGAATCTGAAAGGCTGCAGTCAATACTCCCTAATTCCAACAGCAACCAAGCTAATGAGGTTGATGTCACTTAGCTAAGAATCTTATCATCAGTTGTATAATGCCCTTAAATGCCAGGCATTTACTAAACTATGTTAATATAATCATCATTACAGCCATTCGTGGATACTGCTATTTGATACAAGGTCTTGCTGAAGTGGGACTCTAGTCAAGCTAACACACTCCATGATGCACAATATGTCTGCATAAGTAACATTGAAATGTTATTTTGCTAGTTTACATTACACTCTAAACTACAATTCAGAGTGAGCTGCTAATATATGTTACCCTCTATCTGATTGCACCAACTACAACAGCCTTACACAACACTATAAGTTTACAAATTAAGCAATTACAAAAGTAATATGTGAACAAGTGACAAAATCTAAAATGAATGATACATCCCAAAAAAAACAAAAAAAGCCTCCCAGACTGTTAATGGTTCTGTGTGTAGAATTGAATAACATCAAGTGGTGAAGTTGCATGTTTCAGCAAACAGCCCACTGCATGAAAAGAAGAATTTGTGTCCCTATGTGTCGCATGGAGTTTTGGGAGAATTTTCGGCTAACGGCTGTTCATAGGAATCTGCAGGCAGCAATCAGGAATGACGCGGGCTTACCAGTTTCTGGCAATTTTACCAGCCTGAGGATGTTGGGTGGTGACCCCCCTGCTCCTAGGCCTTGGGGAGGCTTTCACATGCAAATGACAATGCTCTGAGCTGTGCAGAGTGGCAGGATTACATTTAAGCCTGAAACATGCTTCTGCGACTGCGTCTGCGTCTTTTCACGCCGCTGTGGCGCAAGACTCGTTTTCATTCATGCTTCCCCAACCGTTGCGCGTCTTACAAAGCAATTCCGCGCCAGAACACTAGGCGGAGTAATGCTTTTTGTTGAGACGACCTTAGAGACGCCTTCTTTCTTCTTCGTCGATTGTTTATTTACATAGCCACTGCGGCTCCTCGTAGCCTTTTTCTGGCGGACAAATCCGCCAGTCAGTGACAGGTTATACAAGTGATCATACTATCGGATATCTTCTGCCAAGTGCTCTTCTATTTGGTCCATATTCGTTCTTCTAAATCTTCCATGATTTCTGCCGGTATTATGGGGCATGAAACCGGAAATGCAGCTCCAGAAGGGATGTAGAGCAGACCAATAACAGCCTTGCGGGCTGAGTGAGCTTGCGGAGCTTTGCCGTAAATTTTAGAAAAGGGGGTCGACACCCGTCAGCACGTAAGGAGGGATACATAAGCACGTAAGGGACCCGGAAGGGCTCTTGCGCTTACGGGCCCGTAAAAACGCAGAAGCGTGTTTCAGGCTTAACTTTTCACTTGTGTTGGTTAAATGTACAGTGAATGTGTTAACCACACATCTACCAGCAAGCGCCTCAACAGGAAGAAATTATGCTGTGTATTGTGAGTTTGTGCCCTGTAAGCTCAAAACTTCTACTGGCTTTCCATCAAATGTCTGTCCTCCAAAAATACTGGCAAATGCAGCAACATATTATATTATGTCCATGGCAAACTAAGCTGTTGACTCTGCTGAAATTCCCTCATAATTTGAACTTAATTGTCTTATTGTTGTTATTCAACTTTCTCATCATATTGTTGTTATCCAAAGCGACTTACACTAAGTGCATTCAATTATGAGGGTACAAAACCAGAACAGCAATAATCATGTTAGTACAATTACTTAACACCAGAAAGAATAAACGGGTCCTCAGTCACTTCACCCCATATAAAAGTACAATTTATAACTGTCTGCTGCTTTAAGATGAAAAGAACATTTCTGAAAACAAATCAAAGCGAGGGTACGATTGAAGAAGAGACACGCTGTGCTGTTTGCTCCTTATGATATAATATCATGTACAGCTACATAATAGAGGGCATGTGTTGTGAAAATGTCCCCTTAATCCCAGAGATGTGATAAAAACAGAGTGTAGAACCAGCCAACTCTTCTAACTCTGATACAGTTACTACTAGACTTTGTTATATGCACTCAAGTGAAAATGATTTATGTGAGCTTGTAGGGGTGCTTAGCTCTATTCCACAAATAAATAAAGTGGGGCGGCTGATTCTGGGTGGCTTTATCTTCTACTGCAATTCTGCTGTGGCGACAAAATAATCCATGCAAGTATAACCTATGAAGATAACTTGTTGGTGTTTCCAGTAAACACAGTGTAGCCAAGAACAGTTACTCTTAAGTATTTGTTATAGTGTAGTATTGCTGTCAATATACGAAGAAGTCTATATCCTTCATATACTAACAATACATACATGTGCCATTAGACTTTAATCAAACTGCCAAGACTATTATTAATGTATAACTTCTAACCTTTGTTAGAATTGTTCTGCAGGTAGGCCTTTTAGATGTGATCACTGTCAAATGCTTTTTATTTAATCTTACCTCATGAATTTTGGATTAAAAGCACAGCAAGGGGGCAGCATTAAAAGTTTTTAACTGTGTGACTCATCAGGGTCAAACCCCTAAACTCACATGCTGCACATAAAACATATATACTTGAAAGCAGAATATTAAAATTATAAAGATTTTCTTAGAAGTTTGCTAACCTAAATTACAATTAATGGAGGATCAAACATATACATTTACAACAGATGAAACAAGGGAGCATATACCAACGTCATCAAAGAAGCGAAACTTTAGGTTACTGTCGTAACCCCGGTTCTCTGAGTAGCATGAGTGAGATGTCTCACTATATCACTATGGGATAGGCCCCTTGCGCGTATTCACAGAAGCACTTATACCAATTCGCCAGGCCTGATAGGCTGGCATTCGTGACGTCCGCGTCAAGGTGCCGCACCTTAAAGACCTCCAAGCACCACTGATAGATCCCAAGATGGTGACCTAGTCTTAGAGATGGGCAGCAACCTCCGTGCACCCTTCATCAAACGACAAACCAGGGGGTGTTGACCCACTGGTTTTCCATAAAATCCAGCATGGCAAGCAGAAATAGCTGCTAAGTAAACTTTGACAGTAGAAAATGCTCTCTTTTGAGTAATCAAGTCCTGCAGGAAGGACAGGATTGTACCAACTGGACATTGAAATGGGATTTTGTGGGTCTTAGCACACCAATCCTCAAACAATCTCCACTTATAGTCATAAAGAGACCTAGTGGATGATGCTCTGGCTTTCTGAATTGTGCTAACAACATTCTGTGATAACCTAGTCAGGCTCAGATTAAACCACCCACGGGCCAAGCCCACAGGGTGAGGCGCTCTGTCCGCGCGCCTGGGAGAGCAGGTCCCTGCATAGCGGGAGAGGCCATGGGTGACCGTGGAGGAGCTGTCTCAATTCCGCCAGCAAGTGCATGGACTGCCAGTGAGGAGTGATCAAAATGAGTGACAGACGATTTTCCCGCACCCTGAGCAGTGTCGGGGGAATCAAAGCCAGAGGTGGATAAGCGACGCATCGTGAGCGACGCATCCAGCCCCAGTGGTGCCCTCTGGTCGTGCAGGGAGAAGAACAGTGGGCACTGTGTGTTCCCCCTCGACGCAAACAGATCCACTGTCGCGCGGCCAGAATGTGACCAAATCTGAGCTACTACAGCCAGGTGAAGTTTCCACTCCATGTAGAGAGGATTTCCCCTGGACAAAAGGTCCGCATCCACATTCTGAATTCATGGAAAGTGGGTCGCTCTCACTGAAACGAGATGCACCTCCCCCCATAATATGACGATTGATTTACGCCACAGTGGTCATATTGTCCATCCTCACTAACACATGACAAGCTAAGGAGCAGCTTCAGCCACAGACTCATTCAACCCCGCTGCTCTAAGGAATGATACAGGAAGTCGTTCCTCCCAACTGCAATAAGACTGTACAACTCATCTACCTCTGTCATAGCCACCATCACAGAACTGCACTAAATATACCTGTCTCAATTCATCACTTTATACAATAATATTGTCTTTTGCACACCCAGTCTACATATTCTTACACTCTAATAGTATATCATATTATCTATTGTATCGCGAAATACTTTTTATTTTATTTTATTCTATTCTATTTTATTGTATTCAAATGTACCGGCTGCTATGACGACTTCATTTCCCTTTCGGGGATGAATAAAGTAATCTATCTATCTATCTATCTATCTATCCATCTATCCATCTATCCATCTATCTATCTATCTATCTATCTATCTATCTATCACATGATGTCCCCGGAGGAACGGCAGAAGTGTTTCAGCGTCCGAAACACTGCCATCAACTCCAGAGAATTTATATGGGCATGTTTGAGATCCGTGCTCCACATCCCATTCGCAGATCTGCCCTCGAACAAAACGCCCCAGCCTCACAGGCTGGCATCCGTTGTTATCACTTTTCTGGCAGATATTGCGCCCATGCGCACCCCTGCTGTCAACATAGAAGGGTGTTGCCATGGTCGCAGCGCAAGGGCGCAGGACGTGCCAGCCATTACACTTCAGCATCTGTGGCGCACAGGATCCAGTATGAGAGAAACCACCCAACGCTGGAAATCTCTCATGTACAGCCTGCCCAGCCTCACCACCAATATTGTTGAGGCCATCAGTTCCAGTAACCTGAGGCACAGTCCATATGTGACCCGACGTGTTATGACAAAATGAGAGAGAGTGGACCTGAAAGTGTGCACTCCCTCGGCTGATAGGCGAGTAGTGTAGGTCAGTGAATTTAACGTGAGACCCTGAAAGGCAATATCCTGTCTCGGTGTTAACACGCTATTTTCGCTGTTCACCACAAAACCCAGATCGGCCAGGTGTGTCAGTACACTGCTTGTGTGTGCCGAAGCCTCTTGCTCTGAGTGCGCCAGCCGCAGCCAGTCATCCAGATAAGTGGCCATGCGTATACCCCTCTCCCTGAGGGGGGCTATAGCGGCGTCGACACATTTCACCATCACCCTCTGGGCTCAGTGACAGGCCA
Organism: Platichthys flesus; assembly: GCF_949316205.1. Taxonomy (NCBI): domain Eukaryota; kingdom Metazoa; phylum Chordata; class Actinopteri; order Pleuronectiformes; family Pleuronectidae; genus Platichthys; species Platichthys flesus. The sequence goes on from NC_084953.1 coordinate 26,666,145, forward strand.
AATGGAAGTAGATAGTACACTTGTACACTGTGTCCTGAAAAGCGAACCTCAGATATTTCCTGTGAGGAGGATAAATGGGAATGTAAAAATATGCGTCTTTAAGATCGATTGAGGTGACAGCGTTGAGTGTGTTAGCATGCAAAACTTGTATCTCCTGAGCAGGAGGGGCGCTCCTAGAGGCAACCTGAGCGGGGGGCGGATGCGCCGCGGCAGGTGTTTTTCTCTGAAGGCAGAGCCTCATCCTCCTTTTTCTTCGCCTCGCAGCGCTTTTGCATTGAGGCGAGAGCGGAGCCGAAGACACCCTCAGGGACAATAGGCATGTCCAGGATGTCCTCCTGTTCTCTATCGGACAGATTTGTCAGATTCAGCCATCTCGTCCTCTCTTGTAACACCAACATCGACGTGCACTTCCCCACCGCCTGTACAGCGCATTGCTGGATGCGTAGGCAGATAACCGCGATTGTGGTGATGTCGTCCCACGCGGAACATTCGGGCATGTCAGCTATGTCGTCAAAAAGCTCTGTTTGGTAAGCTTACAACATGGAGGTGACGTTGAGAGCCCTCACTGTCAAATCCGCTGCTTTATAAGCTCGCTCAGTCATGGCAGATTGGAAGCGATCATGGGGAGTGTAGGGGCCCTGGATGAGTCAGCTGACAGCCGTTGATGAAGGTAAGCTGCCACAAGGGGCTCCATGGGAGGCATGCTTATCCATCCCCTCAACATCCAAGGAAGACGCACCTTCAATGGTGGTTTTGCTAGAGTAAGGGTTTTGCTTCCATGAGGCGGGAACACCGGGAGAAGTTATCTCAGAGCCCTTTTAGCCCTCTTCCCCTAGTAGCGGGACCTTTGGTACTCCGCCACGACCGCGGGCCATGAAATCTTCAGTCTCTCTGCGGCGCGTTTACACACATCGTGCATATCACCGCTAGGCTGGGGTGTAATTGTCTCAACCGAGCCCTTTGCAGGGCTTGGAGAGCGGAGAGCCTGTGCAGGTGGAACGAAGCAGGATTCATAATCCTCGTCGTCACCGTCCGGCACCAGACAATCCTCGCTGTCTGACTCATCCTGTTCCTCATAATCCAACATGAGGGGTGGCTCCTTCAGCGGATCCAGCAAATCCAGCCTGGAGCCCCAGTGCCGAATCTCTGATTCGGGAGCGTCCTCCTTGTCCACACCGGGTTCGGGTTCCTCTGTAGTGGCACTGGAAAGGATCGGGTCCCTCTCAGAGACGCTAGCTTGGCGTGCTAGTCGTCGCCGGAGACTCTTCGCTGTGAAGCGGCGCACGTTGCTGATAGCGGCGCGGGCATGTTCCAGCATGAGACACGCAGAGCAGACCTGGCCTATCAGGGCTGGGGAATTAATTAAGTGCCTGAGGGGCGTATCCCATATTGATATAGTGAGACATCGAAACGAATGCTAAGAAAGAGAACTGCAACAAGTTGAAGCAAAATGAGACATATGATGACATAAATTAGAATGAACTCTGGTAGTGCCTCCAAGATGTAAATCTCTGATGAGTAACAAAGGGTTTCAGATCAACAGCAACAGTTCCAGTTTTCTGCTAAATAGGTAATATACCTAAAATGTTGTGCAGTAATGCGTTAAAAGTGATACCATAAAATGGTGCGCCTTTAAGCATTCGGTTATTTGGTTATCAAAATACAATATAAAACATGAATATTTAAAATATTAATATTAAATCATAACATTAGTTGGTTAAAGTTACTACAGATTTTTTACATCTGTAGTTTTGTTCCTGTAACATACTATCCCTATAGTCTTCATATAATATACACACTGAACCTTTAATAAAATTGTGTGGTTGTACCATTTACCTTCAGACCTATGTAGTCCAAGACCTTTTTTTTAAACAAAATAGGTGCAGCTGTTTGGGCTATACCAGAGTTTAGTGTTCTATAAAGGACCTTCC